>NC_091980.1:273314052-273633721 GCF_044704955.1 Pristiophorus japonicus
CAGGCCTGAATTGGAGGACTTAGTGATCTCAGAGGGTTGTAGGGCTGGAAGAGATTATAGAGATAACTGTTTGTAAATGTATTTACACAAGAAAAAATATTTTTAAATCTGGTGCTTTCCAAAGATTCCTGTTAATGTATTGTATTTGGTGTTTGTTTTTCTATTTAAGTTGTGTGTAAATGTTCTTGGTCACATTGAGAAGATGAGAGCTACAAAGAACTGATACATGTTTAACAATGTAACAATAGTTAATGTTGTTGAACAGCATCATGTGGCAGGCACTGTGTGCCTTTTGCAATCGACTGTAGTGGTGACAACAAAAGCCCACATTTTATCTGTTGGAGTGGGAAACAGAGAGCTGGCCGAGCACGGGTTGGAGCCAGATAATTTAATCAGCTCAGTCCCCAATCCTCCATTTGAAAAGTATTTTAATGTTTATTATGGACTGTAATCTAGACTGCTGTCATGTTTAATATTACCACAAACAGTTAGATTGAGATAACTCTTGCGTTTCAGCAATGAAGCTTGTTGTAGGAATGGTTGTGGAATAGCAACTATAACATATCAATCCGTAATGAAATTTGTTTCTCGGATTATGCATTCCCTATGTAAACCTCTATGTAAAACTCTTATAGAAACATAGAAAATAGGTGCAGGAGCAGGCCATTCAGCCCTTCTAGCCTGCACCGCCATTCAATGAGTTCATGGCTGAACATGAAACTTCAGTACCCCCTTCCTGCTTTCTCGCCATAACCCTTGATCCCCCGAGTAGTAAGGACTTCATCTAACTCCCTTTTGAATATATTTAGTGAATTGGCCTCAACTACTTTCTGTGGTAGAGAATTCCACAGGTTCACCACTCTCTGGGTGAAGAAGTTTCTCCTCATCTCGGTCCTAAATGGCTTACCCCTTATCCTCAGACTGTGACCCCTGGTTCTGGACTTCCCCAACATTGGGAACATTCTTCCTGCATCTAACCTGTCTAAACCCGTCAGAATTTTAAACGTTTCTATGAGGTCCCCTCTCATTCTTCTGAACTCCAGTGAATACAATCATAAATCTCATAAATGCTCCTCTTGGCCCCACAGAAAATATTTTAAAACTTTTTTTAATACTTCTTTTGAGCAACCTGCAGTGGTGCCTTGGACATTTTGAGGGAACGTGATCACACGTTTCTAATGGAGCGTGCAATTTCAGAAATATACTGCAAGCGTGGGTAGCTGGCTTTTCTCTGACAGATTTTAGGATGAGGTGGAAAGGAAGATGAAATAAACCATTATGCAATTTAGACCGAAGTGTTCTTATGGAAGTTCTTATATGGATATTTTATTTATTGGTTTCCATCAATCAAACACATTTTTTTTTGCAGTGTGACGACAATGGTGCTGGAATTCCGATGCTCCGGGTCCATACTGAAAACCGGCTTTTCCAATCTGTCAAGTTTCGAGCTTGACAGGTCATCCGCTGATTGGGAGCGAAGACACTTGCAGGGCAAGATTTCTGATATTAACGGATATCTTGCCCAGCAAATGTCCTCAAAAATCTTGTACGTGTAAAAGCAGGCGTATAGCCTACTTTTACAGGCGCAAGTGTTTAAAAATAGACAAAAACATTTTAAAATAAAGTTATAAAAGCACATTTTATTCTTAAAAACCCTCCCCACTACGGTAAGTTTATTTTTAACCATAATTTAAAAAACTTTTTTAAAAATCGGGAAAATATTTTAATTTTATACAACATAATAACTTTAATTTCAATTAATTTTAAATATGTGTGGTCTGTTTTTTATTTTTTAATATTTTGTGTGATTGCTTTTGTTCCCATTAATAGCACTGAGAACTCGTAGATACGCGAGTCTCAGTGCTATTAATGGGAACCTGTGAAATGCTTACCTGATTGGCTGAGCAGTCACACATGACTGCATCTTCTGGGTGGGGACCCTCTGCACGGGAGCGCGCTTCACAGCGCGAGAGGAGAAGGCCTCCCCATCGGAAATCAGGGCGCCTCCTCGACCACCAGGTAAATTCATTAAAAATATCCAGCGAGGAAGCGATTCCCTGCGGGAAGACCCCCAGAGGAATTTCTGGGCCATTGTTTCTTTGCGTAAGTATTGAGAATGTTGCAAATAGCTAATCTGAATAGAGGTACTTTCTAATGTGAAAATGAGCAGTGTTTCACTTCAGCCTCACCATAGCACATGTGATTTTAGTTCAAAATAAAGATGAAGTAATGGGCGGTAAATGTTGGCCTCTCCGGGTGCGTACGATGTGTACTAAGAGGCCTTGCAAGTTCTGGGTTTAGGCGCGCAAAGTGTATGCGCCTAAACCCGGCACCTGTGATTTGTCAACATTTCTTTTGACAGATCGCAGTGTCCCCAGGAGAAGGGCCTTTGTGGGCGGAGATTTGGGCTATTTGCCCAACTCCAGCCCAGCGAATGTCCTTAATACTCTTATGCCCGGCTTACCAGTGTAAGAGTTTTAAAAGATAGAAAAAATGCATTTTGTGACTTATATTTATATTAAAAACCCTGCCCATGAAGGCAAGTTACTAATGGAACATTAAGAAAAATTAATATTTGTTTTTATAAAACATTGAATTTAATTTAATTTCTATTACTTTTGAAAAAGTGAAGTGTTCTTTTTATTTATGTGTGCAAACCTGCTGCAAAGTCTGGTGCATTAACTGTACTAGTACAAAAGATGCACTTGTAAGACTTGAGCTGGGTGACTGAAATAGTGATAATCACATCCGTAAGTTATTAAAATCTGCACTGAAGTGTGACTTAAACATCAGATTTTCTGACACATTCAGGCCAATTTTAAATGGTCAAAAGCGGTCTTAACTGGCGGTAATGGCCTCAAAGTGGGCTAAGTAGACAATGTTGATGCTCTGGCCGCTGCAATATTAAAAAGGGGCCTTTTCCCTGTTTCAAGTGATAGGACTCTTTGTTGTGCAAATGGAGGCCCCACGACAGAGTTAGGATCCTAATTGCAATTTGAAGGGACACGTGGGTAGGGGCATTGAACAGCCTAAGCAGAAGTCCTTAAACGGACACTTTGTTTGCCGCATGCTTCTTCCGCTGTCTGCGCTTGTTTTCTGCATGCTCTCGGCAATGAGACTCGAGGTGCTTAACGCCCTCCCGGAAGCTCTTCCTCCACTTAGGACTGTCTTGGGCCAGGAATTCCCAGGTGCCGGTGGGGATGTTGCACTTTATCAAGGAGGCATTGAGACTTTCCTCTTCCCACCTGGAGGACCTTTGTCTTACAGATGGTTAGTGTAAGGCCCATACTTTCATACGCTTCAGTGAAGATGTTGATGATGGCTTGCTGTTCGGCCTCTGAGTGTGCGCAGATGCAAGCGTTGTTCGCATTCTGTAGTTTGATGACAGAGGATGGGACAACCTTGGATTTAGCCTGGAGGCGACGAAGGTGGAACAGGTTCCCATTGGTTCTATAGTTTAGTTCCACTCCAGCGAGGAGCTTGTTGAGTGTGAGAGTGAGAATGAGATGGAGCATTGCAACGAGGAAGATCAAGAAGAGCGTTGGCGCAATGACGCAGTCCTGCTTGACCCCGTTCCGGACGTGGATTGGATCTGTGGTGGATCCGTTGGTCAGGATCACAGCTTGCATGTCATCATGGAGCAGGCGGAGGATGGTGACAAACTTTTGGGGGCAGCCGAAGCGGAGGAGAACATTCCATCGTCCTTCACGGTGTGACAGCGTAAAAGGCCTTTGTGAGATCAAAGAAGGCCATGTACAAGAGTTGGTGCTGTTCCTTGCATTTCTCTTGTTGGCGCGCGGTGAAGATCATGTCTGTTGTACCCCTTAGTGGACGGAATCCACATTGTGACTCTGGGAGGAGCTCTTCAGCCACAGGGAGAAGATGGTTGAGGAGGATTCTTGCGATGATTTTCCCAGTGGCCGACAACAGGGAGATTCCTCTGTAGTTGCTGCAGTCGGACGTCCCTTTTTTTGAAGATGTTCATGATTACAGGATCCCTGAGATCTCCCGCATTCTCTCCTTCCAGTTAAGAGAGGTCATGCATTCATACCAATAGTGCTTCTCCATCATACTTTAGTGCCTCAGCGGGGATTCCACCTGCTTCTGATGCCTTCTTGTTCTTGAGCTGACGGATGGCCTTTTCTACCTTGTGCAAGGCTGGCGTTTTGCTGAGATGGTGGAGGGTAGCATGCTGTGGGATGGAGTCGAGGACATTCGTGTTGAAGGTAGAGTCTCGGTTAAGGAGATATTCGAAGTGCTCCTTCCAGTGGGCCCTGACTGCCTCGGTGTCCTTAATGAGTGCCTCCCCATTTTTCTTGGCCAGCAGTGTGGTGGGGCCTTAGGTGCTTGGGCCGCAGGTGGACTTAACTGCAGTGAAGAATCCTCGCACATCATGGCTGTTGGCTAACTGCTGGATCTCCTGTGCTTTCTCCACCCACCATCTATTCTTTAGGTCGTGGGTTTTTTGTTGGACCTCGGCCTTCAGCCGCCTGAAGAGCTGCTTTGCTGCTCCCAAATTGGGTTGCTGCTTTAAGTTCAGAAATGCTTTGTGCCTGTGGCTTATTAGCCCCTGGATCTCCTGGTCGTTCTTATCAAACAAGTCTTGGTGTTTTCTGGTTGAGTGACCAAACGTCTCTTCACAGGTGCTGGTTATGGTGGCCTTGAGGGCAGACCAGCTGCTGTGAGCACTCTGCGTCTCGGGATCATCGAGGGTCACCAGGTTGGCACTGAGGCGATGACTGTATAAGGTTTTATTAACTGGGTCTTTGAGTGCGCCTGCGTTGATTTTTCTGCGGCATTGTTGGGACTATATTGATGTTGATGATGGAGCGGATTAGGCCGCGGTCCGTCCAGCAGTCGTCAGCTCCTGTCATGGCGCGGGTGATGCGCACGTCCTTGCGATCCCTCGCTCGGATGATGACGTAGTTGAGCAGGTGCCTGTGCTTGGAGCGAGGGTGTTGTCACAATCCCTCTGGCGGAACAAGGTGTTGGTGATGACAAGGTCGTGTTCTTAGGCATTTTGTCAGGAGCAGGGAACCACTGGAGTTGGCTTTCCCTACCCCCAGTCTGCCGATCACGCCTCCCCAGAGGTCTGTGTCCTTACCGACTCTGGTCGACCAAGGAGGATCAGTTTGTCGTCCATAGGGATATTAAAAGGGGCCTTTTCCTTGTTTCAAGTGATAGGACTCTCTGTTGTGCAAATGGAGGCCCTACGACAGAGTTAGGACTTTGATTGCAATTTGAAGGGACACGTGGGCAAGGGCATTGAACAGCCTAAGCAGAAGTCCTTAAAGGGACTGCTGCTAGCTGTTCCACAAACAGCCCCTAAACCTTTTCAATGTTATATGTCTGTGGTGAACAGGGGGCCAAAGTTCAGCCTCCTAATAAGGCCTCTGGCCGCCTGAAAGCAGAGGTCAGGGGGCAGTGACGAATGGCTGCCGACTTGCGGCGGCCTGGCCGATGCTCACTCAATTCACCTCGGGGCTTTTTGCTGCGGTCTGGCGCTCCGTTCCTCTCCTGCAGACGGGTCTTAAAGACGTCATCAGAGCGTGCACCGCAATGGAGCTGCTCCGGGAAGGAATTTCACCTGCAAAAGTCTCCAGGCCGTCGCTTGGTGCCCCCCAACAGCTTTTTGCGTGGGCGCACTCCTGTTGGGCCTTGTTGGTTGGGGGCGCGACCACCTTTAAAGCGGAGGTAGTGCTGCCGGTGACGCCATTTTATTTTTTTTTGTCAGCCGACAGCCAGATCGGGCCGACAATTACGCCCCCGGGTTCGGCCAAGCTGCCAACAGGCAGTCTGGCACCCCCCTCTTGGGTGCCAGGCCGCTAGCCCGGCCGCAACCCTCCCTGGTGGCCCAGTGGACCTACCTGAAAAAGATGCAGAGCTCGCAGCAGCTCTCTCCTTTAACTGAAGGGGGAGACATGTTGATGCACTCGTGTGATGACATCATTGGTGTGGCACTGATGACGGACAGTGGCGGAGACTTCGTCCCGCCCCCACTTCTGCCCCGCTAGTGACCCCCACTCCGCTCTGCCCCCACAATGATGCCACTTCCGACCCGCTTGAAAAAAAGTTCGAGATGCTGAATTACTCCGGACAGGCCGAGGCATCCATTGCGGCGGTCAGAAGACTTCGAAGACGGTAGGTGCTCGCCGTTTCAGGCGGAGGTGAATTTCAGCCCTCATGAGTTCAAATCCAACCGTGGTAGTTTGAGAATTTGTATTCAATTTTAACATAATAAATAAATCTGGAAATAAAAAGCCGGCCATCAGTAAAAGTGACCATAAGCCATTGGTTTGTCGTAAATAAAAAACAACTGGTTCACTAATGTCCTTTGGGATGAAAACTGGCTGTCGTTATAAATAGGCAATAAATGCTGGCCAGCATCGCCCTTCTCCCGAGAATTAATTAAAAAAAAATTACTGCAGATAATATGGGCCTGAAATTCTGGCCCCACTGGGTTCGTACAGAGTGTGTACGGACCCGATGAAGACCCGCAAAAGCCGTTTTGTGGGTCTGTCAAATTCTGGCTTGACAGATCCAACGCATCTCAGCAGTAAGGACATTTGCATGGACAAGATTGCACTATTTGCCCATCTCTTGCCTAGCGAATGTCCTTAAAACTCTTGCGCCTGGTAAAAGCAGGCACACAGCCTACTTTTATCAGCGTAAGAGCTATAAAACATATAAAAAACATATAAAAATAAAATTTAAAACCATTTTTCTGTTTAAAAAAAACCCTGCCCACTGAGGTAAGTTTATATTAAATCCTAATTGCAAAACTTAAAAAAAGGTCCGAAAAATATTTTCTTTTTCTAACACGCTTATTAACTTTAATTTAAATTAATGTTAAATATGTGATTTTTTTTTTTCTATTGTTTTATTTGTGTTTGGGTGTTTGGCCGGGGTGTTTCCCCTTCATAATAATGAGAATTCCTATTTGCGGAGTTCCCATTATTATGAATGAAAATACTTTACCTTGATTGGCTGTCCAGTGCCACGTGACTCCAGCTTCTCCCTGCACATCGCCGAGACGTGAACGCGCTGAGTTGCGCAGGGAGAGGAGGCCTCCGACCGGAATCACTGGAGGGCGCAGGAGCTAAAGGTAGGTGCTGATCTTTTTTATTATTTTCTGGCGAACGCCCGCAGGAAACCGAGCACTGGGATTTCAAGCCCAATACATATAGTGACATTATTCAATGTATACCACAGGACAACATTGGAAGTTACTGAGAACCATCCCTGCCACCATCCACAGAGTCATTCAATGATTGCTTCCAATACTGCTGCATGGACTTGCTTGTCCCACCACAGGTCATTGATATAGGTGCTGCGTCGAAAATCCGGAGTTCTGGAATCCGGAATGTTCTGGAATCCGAACTTCGGACCGATCGGTGGCAGGGTCGTCCGGAATCCGTAAAATGTTCCGGAATCCGGACCCGCCGACCCTGCCGACCTCGGGCCTCGCCTCACCGCCCCTCGCCTCATCCCGCTTGCCACCGCTGCCGGCCCACCCGGAACACCTCCTCCGCGACGAGGCCTGCCCGAATACCTCCTTCGTGACGGGGCCCGCCATGGGGCCTGCCCGAACACCTCCTCTTCGGCGGGGCAAGTGGCCCGAACAGGTCCTCGGAGGGGATCCCGGGACCCCCCCCCCCCCCCCCCCCCCACCTTTCTGATGTTCCGAAATCCGGAAATACCCGAACCTGGGCTTGGCTGTTTCCGGATTCGTGACATCAGAAAGACGATTGAAAGTCCGGAAAAGCCCAGAATCCGGAAAGGCCTCGGTCCCGAGGGTTCCGGATTCTCGACGCTGCACCTGTATTATGCTTCACTTCAAAACCCTGCTCCATAAAGCCTTCAGAAGGCCACTTTCAGGGAGCTGAAGATTCCTTTACAATTTGGATATCACAGTCAATGGGAAAAAGAATAATGAGTGAATATTTTGAGCCAATGTGCTAAATTATTTGATTCTCTATTAATTAAGTCCATTTTAAAAGACGTTTATTAGGTTAACCCATATGTGGATATTTAAGGGTAACACTGACAGACCTGTTAGAGCAGCAAAGACTTTCTACAACTCAGAAATGGATCTAAAAATGTTCTCATGACAAAAACTGCTCCAATTACTTATCTTGAATATTTGATTTTGTACTGAAATTTCTTTAAATGCAAAATATTCTTCAAGCTATATTTTCTGTACAACTGCTGCTACAGGAGAGACTTGCTGAGTTATTTACTTTTTTGCAAGCTCGGAAAAAAATATAATTAGGATGTGAAATTGCGATCTTTAGCGCCGGCCGTTAAAGCCGGTCTGGAAGAAAAGGTGTCTGGCACCTCACTTCCGCCCGCTTCTTTGGTGCAATACATTAAAAATGTTGTTAAAGTGTGCAGGGAGTGCTGCTGGACGTTTGCAAGGTTTCGGCTCTTAAAGGAAACCCTCTGATAACACCACTGCTCCCACGCCCGGGGGCTCTCATTGCAGTCTTCCTTGGGCTGCAGCATCACATGGCGATGGAGCAGAGACTGCAAAAGGGACAAGCTTCTCACAGGAGGAGGAGGAAGCAGAAAAGGAGCAAGCGGAAGCAAGGAGGCAAACCAGACAACCCCTTTCTGGTTGAAATATCCAGGATCGAATCATCCACCTGTGGTCCAAGTGAACACAACCCCAATTCCCCTTTCAACATTTGTCCCAAACCTTACCTTCGCTCTGTTACTGACCATCACAGCATCCTCTTGGCCACAATGCTGGAATAAAAGCCACCACAAAGCAAACTTCCCAATCGAACATTTTTATCCATATATTTATTCAATATTACATCAAAAGATTAACTATTCATCCTTGTGCATTCCCTTAGTGAATGTCTTGATGTGTATCTTTGCCGATCCTACTGATGTCACGCAGTGCTACCCCAGTGGCTGCAGCATGGCTGGTGGAAGGCTGCTGACTTTCAGTGGGGGCCATTGCAGATGGCCTTGCAGGATGAACTCGAGGAGCTGGTGGCTTGGAGTGACAGTGTTTCTTCTTCCTCTTCACTCTCTGTCCCTCTTCTTGGTCAACCACAGGCTGGGCAGGCTGGATTTCTTGGGTGTCTGAAATGAGGAAGGCGCAAGGGTAGGGTTGTGGTGAGGGGATGGGGTGCATGCTTACACCGTGTGCAGCTTGTAAATCTGAAGAGATTGTGGGATGAGTGGGAAGTTGGATGTGAGAAGGAGCAGAATGTATGAGGATACTGGCATCTTGCATTCTTTCAGCCCCATCACTGGCCAAGGGCTCAGCCATACCTCTGCCAAGAATGGCCAGCACCATCTCTTTCAAGGGGGTGAGGTGAAGCTAGGAATGGGAGGTGTGCCTCATGTTTGGTAGAGATTGTTGGTAGTTGAGTGATCGGATGGGGGGGTGGGTGCACACATTGAGCAATGTGTGAGGCTAGTGGGACAGTTGGTAGGAGACGGCTTTTGAAAATGCATTCACTGACCTTGACCACTCATCTGAGGTCATGAAACGTCTTTGGGCGCCTCTGTTGACCCCTCTGCCAAGGTAATGGGCCCTTTCTATCCACTGTATCTAGGACCCTGGAGCCATGTCTTGGGGATGACATTGCTGGCAGTGACCACCTTGGCGATCTTCATCCTTCCACATCCTTCATTCTGGGGACCTCCTGGCCCCCTTTGGGTAGAGGACCTCTCTTCCAGGGTTGACCGCCTGCACAAAGCTGGAGTGCTGTGTGCGAGATCCTGGATGCTCTTTCCCTGGCCTGTTGAGCCATTTGTGTTACTACTGAAGCACTTTTAGCATTTTTTTACCTGCAGAAGGCAGCTCAGCTTTAAGAGCTGCAGACTGCCTAGTTCTGAAGGGATTTTAATTATTTTTATCTGTAGAAGGCAGCTCAGCTTTAAGAACTGCAGACTGCTTTGAAGAGGAGCAGGCTAGCTTCAACTAAAGCTAGCCTCACTCCAGCGATGTGAACTTCGGCCCCCTGCTGACCGCACAGTCTGTCAACAGCTCATTCCACGCTGGGTTGTGTGCTCCTTTCACAGTAATTAGCAGGCAGCACCAAATTGACTTGGTGCCTGTGCTTTTTGAACGGGCGCGGGCATGTCTCACATCGCATATTGCCGTGCCCGTTTTTTTAGCGTTATCGAATTCCACCCCCTTAGAGTTTTTAAATATATATATTATTTGTAAAACATGGATAAATATGGTGAAAAATACTTGATATTAAATAATTAATTTGCCATTTATTGGTTGGCCATTCAAAATGAGTCCTAAAATCAAGGTAAACAAAGATGGTTGCATTAATCAAAAATAAACTATCACTTTATTATCCTCACACTTCTAAAGAAAGTCTTTCCAAACAGTCTGTCCAAAATGATTTTTTTCTTAACTATCTAAGGCTGCATTTATACAACTAGTTTTTGTGTTGGTGCAGTGGTTACAAAGCAAGTTGGCAGTCTGACTCAGATGACTCTGAAAAAGAAAGACTTGCATTTATATTGCGTCTTTCATGACCACTGGTATTTCAAAGTGCTTTACAGCCAATTAAGTACTTTTGAAGTGTAGTTACTGTCGTAATGCGGGCAATGCAGCAGCCAATTTGTGCACAGCAAGCTCCCACAAATAGCAGTGCGATAATGACCAGATAATTTGTTTTTGTTATGTTGATTGAGGGATGAATATTGGCCAGGACACCAGGGATAACTCTTCCCCCTCTCTACTTGTTTATTTCATTAAAAGCAAACAGCATAAAGCAAACAATGTTAAGCCATGTGTAACTCTCTCTAACAAATAAACTGCCTAGAGAATAGCATTTGGTGTATTTTGCATGAAAAGCAAATTACCTGCATGACCAAACTAATTCTGGTTCCTAAAAAAAGAGAAAGACCTACATTTATATAGCGCATTTCATGACCAGTGGACGTCCCAAAGTGCCTTACAGCCAATGAAGTACTTTTTTGAAGTGTAGTCACTGTTGTAATGTAGGAAACATTGCAGCAATTTGCGCACACTAAGGTCCCAGAAACAGCAATGTGATAAGGACCAGATAATCTTTTTTAGTGATGTTGATTGAGGAGTAAATATTGCCCAGGACACCGGGGATAACTCCCCTGCTCTTCTTCAAAATAGTGCCCTGGTATTTTTACATCCACCTGAGAGGGCAGATGGGGCCTCGGTTTATCGTCTCATCTGGAAGGCGGGATCTCCGACAGTGTAGCACTTCCTCAGCACTGCACTGGAGTGTCAGCCTAGATTTATGGGCTCAAGTCCCTGGAGTGGGACTTAAACCCATAATCTTCTGACTTAGAGGCAAGTGTGCTACCCACTGAGCCACAGCTGACAATAAGGATGAGACCCTCCCTAGGTGGCTGTCCCACAAAAGGACAATGTCTATGGTATAAACCCATCCTAAATAAATTAACTGTCCCTCCCAAAACAATACAGCTTGTGTGCAAAATATTTTACTTTGCTTGAACACAAATGAATGCTCTCCTGCTCAAGATGAATTGCCTCTTTTGTCCAAAATGATTTTGTATTCGCGCAGAATTATTCCTTTCCTGCTCAGATTGAATGACTTCTCTTTAATATATCTGAGCTGCTGTCAACAATGAACTCTTCTGGCTCGAATGTCTATGTTTTTATTCCTGGCCAAAATTATCTCCAATTCTCTCACACACATCTACACACTCACAATATATAGTGACTGAGATGGAGTGTGTGAGTTCAGGATCTCTTGTTACACCTTTATGTTGTAAATGTAGTGGTGAATTGCAAGTCTCAGGAATTCTGCCTTTTGTCTGGCTCAGTCACAGTTCGTGATTTTTTTGGCTATGGTGGATGTTACAAAACAATGTGTATTCTCATAAGTTTGAAAAAATTGCACCCAGACCAAGAGTGGTTAATATGCTCAACCGAGATTGTTTTTCTCAGAGACTAAACAATAAGTGATTCATTAGCTTGTCTCTGCATCTCTGTAATCTCCTCCAACCCAACAATCCACCGAGATTTCTGCGCTGCTCCAATTCTAGCCTCTTGTGCTTCCACCTCTGTCTCCTCCTTTAAGACGCTTCATAAAACCTTAGACCAAGCTTTTGATCATTTGATCCGATATCCAGTACTGGATGAGCAGAAATTTTCTCCAATTAAATATTGGGAAGATTGAAGCCATTATCTTTGGTCCCCACCACAAACTGCGTTCCCTAACCACCGACTCCATCCCTCTCCCATCATTGTGAGGATGAACAAGACTAGGTGTCATATTTGACCCTGAAATGAGTTTCCAGCCACATATCCGTGGCCTAACTAAAGCCACCTTTTTCCACCTCCGTAACATTGCTCGCCTCCGCCCCGCCTCAGCTCTTTTGGTGCTGAAACCCTCATTCATGCCTTTGTTATCTCTAGACTTGACTACTCCAACTCCTGGCCGGCCTTCCACATTCCACATTACATAAACTTGAAGTCATCCAAAACTCAGCAGCCCGAGTACTAAACCGCACCAAGTCAAGATCACCCATCACCCCTGTGCTTTCTGACCTACATTGGCGCCCAGTTAAACAATTCCTCGATTTAAAAATTCTCATCCTTGTTTGCAAATCACTCCATGGACTTGCCCCTCCCTATTCTGTAATCTTTTTCAGCCTCACAATCCCACAAGATGTCTGCGCTCCTCAAATTCTGCCCTCTTGAACATCCCTCATTATAACTGCTCAACCATCGGTGGATGTGCCTTTAGCTGCCTGGGCCCTAAGCTTTGGAACTCCCTCCCTAAACCTCTACGCCTCTCTACCTCTCTTTCCTCTTTTAAGACGCTCATTAAAATCTTCCTCTTTAAACAAGCTTTTGATTATCTGCCTGAATTTCTTCTGTGGCTCGATGTCAAATTTATCTGTTTGTCTATAACACTGTTGTGAAGCTCCTTGGGACATTTTACTACGTTAAAGGTGCTATATAGAAACATAGAAAATAGGTGCAGGAGTAGGCCATTCGGCCCTTCGAGCCTGCATCACCATACAATATGATCATGGCTGATCATGCAACTTCAGTACCCCATTCCTGCTTTCTCTCCATACCCCTTGATCCCTTTAGCCATAAGGGCCACATCTAACTCCCTTTTAAAATATATCTAATAAATTGGCCTCAAAAACTTTCTATGGTAGAGAATTCCACAGGTTCACCACTCTCTGAGTGAAGATGTTTCTCCTCATCTCAGTCCTAAATGGCTTACCCCTTATCCTTAGACTGTGATCCTTGGTTCTGGACTTCCCCAACATCGGGAACATTCTTCCTGCATCTAACCTGTCCAATCTCGTCAGAATTTTATATGTTTCTATGAGATCCCCTCTCATTCTTCTAAATTCTAGTGAATACAGGCCCAGTCGATCCAGTCTTTCTTCATATGTCAGTCCTGCCATCCCTGGAATCAGTCTGGTGAACCTTCGCTGCACTCCCTCAATAGCAAGAATATCCTTCCTCAGTTTAGGAGACCAAATCTGAGGAAGTTATTTATTATTATTATTATTATTTTTGCTAATATCTCCTTATGTGGCTCAATGTCAGATTTTGTTGGACAATGCTCCTGTGACGTGCTTTGGGATTTTTTATTACATAAATGCAAGTTGTTGTTGTCTGAGTAATCGGGGGACACCTCCCAGCCACTGTTGGGAAACCCCTTGATCTTTGTCCGTGGTACAGAAAATCTGAAGAGATGCGCAGACACCAAAATAGCAATTGCTCCACAAAGTGCTGCAAGAAGGGTTTTTTAAAAAGGCAGGAGACTGTAGGGAGAGGAGTTCCTTCCCTGAGCTCGAGGAGAGAATGCCGAAGAGTTATCTGGTAGAAATTGGTATGTTTTAGGTCCATTTTCCAGGCGTAAAATGGGTGCAATGTATAGCAATTCCTGGGCACAAGATTCAATGCCTGATCTAAGTCGGAGCATGGTCACCGTTCCATTGGTCCTCACTGTTTTTATCATCATCATCATCATCATCATCATTATAGGCAGTCCCTCGAAATCGAAGAAGACTTGCTTCCACTCTAAAAGTGAGTTCTCAGGTGGCTGTACAGACCAATACGGGAATTACAGTCTCTGTCACAGGTGGGACAGACAGTGGTTGAAGGAAAGGGTGGGTGGGGAGCCTGGTTTGCCGCACGCTCCTTCCGCTGTCTGCACTTGTTTTCTGCATGCTCTCGGCGACGAGACTTGAGGTGCTCAGCGCCCTCCCGGATGCTCTTCCTCCACTTAGGTACGGTCTTTGGCCAGGGATTCCCAGGTGCCGGTGGGGATGTTGCACTTTATCAAGGAGGCTTTGAGGGTTCTGTGCCTGATCTATGCTGGCAGCATGACCACCGTCCCATCGGTCCTCAATGTTTTTATGAGGTGGTCACCTGAAAGCAGCGATGGGTTGATTTAAATCTGCAAAGAAGGGTCTGCATCAGGACTAATTTTGTAAACCTTGTGAAAAACTAGGCAAAGCATGCATCGTGCATTCTTCAACCAGTTTCACCAGTTCTTTAACGTCCTAACCACTCGTCTTTAAAGGGACCACTGGAGACTGCCGAGTGTGGCAAGCTTTTATTCTCCTTTATTACTGCTCCTCCTAGGTGCATCACCCCACTGCAGGTCACTGTCAGCCTATGCTCACCACTCCACCCCACATGTTTGACTCTGCCCTCCCTCTCCCAGGACTTACTTGAGGGCCGACAAGGCACTAGGCCCAAATTCAATCCCTGATGTCAGCGGATAATTCGTAAATGATTATTACCGTGGAATATTCGACAACAGGGAACAGTAACCTGCTCTGAGGAATCCCCGCGTTGCTTTGTTGGGTAACTGTAAGGTAGAGCAGATACTTTATGTTGTGTATTGCTCTGGTACATTAAATGTATGATAAGTACAATGGTGCACCACAGAGGCCGCTGTGGTGGGAGACCTGAAAGTACCTGCATGAGGCAGTATAAAAGGCTGTCCACCACACCTGTGCAGCACTCTGGAGCTGTTCAATAAAGGACTAAGGTCACAGCAGTTAGATCAACACCAGACCATGTGGAGTGAGTGATCAGTTACATACATGTCATTGGCGACGAGGAAGCGGACGAACTCAACGCAACCATGGCTACTCTGGGCTCGCTAAAGGATTTTATCGTGGGAAATGATTACGGAAAGGCTCGAGTACTACTTCACAGCAAACAACCTGACAGGGAGCACGGACGAAATGAGAGCTAAGCGTAAGGCGATATTGCTTTCCAGTTGTGGCGATGAGGTTTACTGTCTCGTCAGGGATTTGTTGGCACCCGCGAGCACCAGAGACAAGTCATATGAGGAGCTGGTCGCACTCATTCATGACCAGTTGAAACCAAAGGTGAGCATCCTCATGGCCAGATACAAATTTTACCATCACTGCAGACCCGAGGGCCAGGATGTCACCAAATATGCCGTGGACCTCAGGAGACTTGTGGCGCCGTGTGATTTTGGCGCATACCTTGACGAGGTGTTGCGGGACGTTTTCGTCATGGGGATTGGCCACGAGGGCCTCCTTCACAAGCTGCTAGCCATGGAACCCACGGTCACCCTGACAAAGGCCATCACCATCAGCCGGGCATATATGACCTCGACTTGCAGCACCAAGCAAATGATCCACACAGTCCCGAACCCGGCAGGCACTGTCCACAGGATAGCGCCCACCATGGACAAAACTGCAGAACGTGGCTCTGCCCGGGGCAGAGCACACGGACCTCGGGGTCCTGGAACTCAGAATTCGCTGAAGGGGGCCAATCAAGCAGCACCATGCTGGCACTGCGGAGGAAGCCATGGGGCTCACCAGTGCAGGTTTGCGGAGTACACGTGCAATACCTGCCACACGAAAGGCCACCTTCAGCGTATGTGTAAAAGAAATCGGACTCACCATGTGGCTGAGGAGATGGGGGATGATCCACTGTTCAGCGAGGAGCAGGCAGAAGAAGATGAGGTGTTGGGACTGTATACGTGCACCGACGATTCGCCCCCAGTGACAATGGAAGTAAAAATTGACGGAGTCCCAGTGAGTATGGCAGTGGATAAGGGATCGGGTCCATCGTTGATGAGTCAGAGAACTTTTGAGAAACTGTGGGGTAACCCGGCTGCACGACCCAAGCTGGTCCCGGTCACGGCGAAGCTGCGTACCTACACCAAGGAACTGATACCCGTTCTTGGCAGAGCGGATGTGCAGGTATCTCACGGGGGCGAGACGCACAGTTTATCCTTATGGGTCATTGCAGGCGATGGGCCAACGCTCCTCGGCAGAAGATGGATGGGAAAGGTCCGTGGGAGCTGGGAAGACTTCTTCACTCCTCCACAGACTGCTGCTCCCCAGGTTCCCAAAGAGCAGCGCCAACCGAGCTGGAGCCTAAATCCACACACAGGCGACAGCAGCCCAGAACTCCGGACCCCAAGCAATCCTGCAGCCTCAGCCTCCACAGACGAGCAGACACTGGAAGAACAGATTTGCAGGTCAGCCTCCACTCAAAGTTACAGGTGCGGGCCGGTGGGGCGCTGCGGGCAAGAAGCGGGAGGCCCATCGATGGCCGGCAGATCCGGGGAGCCCATGCAGCAGAACAGTCGGGCGGCGGCAGCGGCCGCGATGGTGGCGGCCACGGCGGCCGCAGGAGGGGTGGCCACGGCGGGAGCGGAGGCTGCGGCAGCGGGCGCGACTCAGAGGGACGTGAGGCAGAGCGGTGGATGCGGTAGCAAGCACGGAGCGACTCACTGTGACCGATCGAGTCCAGGGAGCCACTGCTGCAAGAAGGATTGATCTAGGCCATTTTGCTTTTTCCCTTTCCCTCCTTCCCTGTTTCTTCTTCTTTCTAGGCCAGCAGAACACCTAAGATGGCGGCGCCCAAAGGAAGCCTCGTGGGAGCCACAAGATGGCGTCTTAAAAGGGAAATGCTCCCGGGAGTCTTAAAAGGGCCTCACACCACTGCGGTCCCCACATAAAGACTTTTGGACTTTTGTAAGACTAGAGTGAGTCTAAGTGTGCTATGTGAATGTAGGATAATGGATTTATGACAAGAAATAATATTTTAATGCTGGGTGGTCACTGTGTTTAAAATAATGGACATGAATTGCGAATTACGACAAGAGTTAATATTTCAATGTTGAATGGTCACTGTGTTTAAATTCAGGGACGTGGATCCGTGACCAACATTACCAATGGGCTGATGCGTTTTTCGATTTAGGGGATTCAAGCAACGGCTTTTTGAACTGGAGGGGGCAGTGATGTGTATTGCTCTGGTACATTAAATGTATGATAAGTACAATGATGCACCACAGAGGGCACTGTGGTGGGAGACCTGAAAGTACCTGCACGAGGCAGTATAAAAGGCTGCCCACCACACCTGTGGAGCACTCTGGAGCTGTTCAATAAAGGACTAAGGTCACAGCAGTTAGATCAACACCAGATCGTGTTGAGTCAGTGATTTGTATGTTACATACATGACACTTTACCCATTGCTGCATGAGCATTTTTAATGTGTTTTTTTCCTTAAAATTTACTTATTTCATAAAAACTCCATGGGGACCAGTGTAATTGGTAATGGAGTGCCATCATCCATCATACCATTGCACACAGTCTCCTTTTAAAGTCCGGACAAAAAATTGGAGGGCAGAGATTGATTGAGTTTGTCAGACGGAAAGGGTTATGTGAAGTGTTAAAGAAGCACAGTCTTTGGAAGAGGCATGTTTGTAAACTTTTGTTTGATTGTCATACACTAACACAATGATATGATATGCACTGAAACATGAAACCGCTGCATGCTATCATTCACATCAGTTGTGCCTGATACCACGGTAACAGAAGTAGCTGGCTCGTCTTCCTCCCCCGGGACTAGCACTGCGCACTTTTAACTAGGCCACAGTGAATTCAAAAATGCCTCTTGATTTTCTAGGAACTTCAAACACGGAGTATATTTTCCCTCATGGAGCAACTTAGGGCAAGGCTACTGGAGAATTTAGAGAGGTGCCTTTCTTTACTTTGCCACTGCTGTCGAGGTATTCATTTTTGAAAGATTATGTTAAAATATACTTACATTTTTTGCCCTTTGGAGCGATGGTCCAAAGTGACCATGCTCCAAAGATGTGTCCTCCTCCACAAGATACACGTATTGAGCAGATTCCTTTGCATAGTTATATGATGGATACTCAGAGGCTGATGTACCACATTTTGCTCTGTGCACATGCTCAGCACACAAGAAGTGAGGAGGTGTCTGCAAATGTCATCGCTATGGCAACAGAGATCCAAGGGGAATCTGTGCCCCATTTACACTGCTCTGCCACTGAATTGGCTCAGGCATTAAAATGTAGCCCTGTTGGGCAGCTCATGCCAGGATGTATTCAGAGTGCCGATCGGTTCAATTTGTATTGAATGAAGGGAGCTGGATTCCGGCAAGATGCCTAGTTCATTTCAGTTTTTAATGGACATTGTAAGCATTATAGGATATGACCCTGAAGATAGTGGGGCTGGCCATGGGATATCTGAGACACCGATGTACAACAACATCAACGGGCTGGTAGATTATCAGAAAATCTCAAGAACATCAGTTGGCAACATATGGGATGCTGTCCATGTCCATGGTAAGCTGTGAAGCTGTCTGAACATCTAAAGCGAGCAATTCCAAAGTTATTCAGATTTCCGATCAATCTGCACCTTTGATACTTCTTAATGGCTGGTACAGGAAACTGCAGCTCGGCTCATCATCATCATAGGCAGTCCCTCGGAATCAAGGAAGACTTGCTTCCACTCTCAACATGAGTTCTTTGGTGGCTGTACAGTCCAATACGAGAACCACAGTCTCTGTCACAGGTGGGACAGATAGTCGGTGAGGGAAGGGGTGGGTGGGACTGGTTTGCCGCACTCTCTTTCCGCTGCCTGCGCTTGATTTCTGCATGCTCCCAGCGACGAGACTCTAGGTGCTCAGCGCTCTCCCGGATGCACTTCCTCCACTTAAGGCCAGGGACTCCCAGGTGTAGTGGGGATGTTGCACTTTATCAGGGAGGCTTTGAGGGTGTCCTTGTAATGTTTCCGCTGCCCACCTTTGGCTTGTTTGCCGTGAAGGAGTTACGAGTAGAGCGCTTGCTTTGAGAGTTTTGTGTCTGGCATGCGAACTATATGGCCTGCCCAGCAGAGCTGGTCAAGTGTGGTCAGTGCTTCAATGCTGGGGATGTTGGCCTGGTTGAGGACGCTAACGTTGGTACGACTGTCCTCCCAGGGGATTTGTAGGGTCTTGCGGAGACATCGTTGGTGGTATTTCTCCAGCGACTTGAGGTGTCTACTGTACATGGTCCATGTCTCTGAGCCATACAGGAGGGCGGGTATTACTACAGTCCTGTAGACCATGAGCATGGTGGCAGTTTTGAGGGCCTGGTCTTCAAACACTCTTTTCCCGGCTGCACTGGCGCACTAAAAAATCTGAATTGCTTTAGAGAAGACTACTGATGAATTGGAATTTGAATTGAGGAATCTGAACAGTAGACACACAAGTTCAGCTTCCTTTGCACCTGATCATATGTCTTAGCCCAAGCTGCTCCTTTCAGTTGGATCTTCATTTCCCGCTGGCCCATTGAACCCAGGAATACATACTCGGGATTCTGTGCAGATCACTGATAGGTTTAATAGCCAGATGTTTTGTAGATGTTGACTGTGCATTTGTATTTTAAGAAGTCGATAGTGTTTTATTTATTTTATTGAAGGATCCGGTTTATATAAATATTTGCTGGTGTGTATTTTCAGAGTCTTGTCCTCTCATTGTCTATGTTAATGTGACAATAAAAAAAAACAATATCATTATTATGGCAAGGTTATCACAAAATTAAATTTAAAAATTGCTGTGGAATATAGCAGCCATGCATTTCAGTACAGATGAAGGGACTCCCTCGATGGCTCAGTGCATTTATGCAGTGTGTAGCTGAGATATGCAGACCAGGAAGGTCCAAGGTTCGGTCGTGTTCCACGCTGAGTTAACTGATCTCAGCCTGGCAGCAGGGGCCTACAACTGGAGATGGTGCCTGCCCCTGGATTGAGCTGAAAAATCTTCCAGCGATTCCCCCTCCTGAACACCATCCAGTGACCCCAGCTGAAATTCTACATGTGTGGATATCAGATGAAGACTGGATCGCACTTGATTGTGAAGACCCCCACATCAAATAACTCACCAATACTCACGGTTCACGTGTGAATAATGTCTACTTCACTTAGGGGTACGGTAACATAGTGGTTATATTACTGGACTAGTAATCCTGAGGCCTGGACTAATGATCCGGTGACATGAGCTCAAGTCCCACCATGGTAGCTGGGGAATTTAAATTCAGTTAATTAAATAAATCTGAAATAAAAAGCAAGTTATCAGTAATGGGGACCATGAAACTACCGGATTGTCGTAAAAACCCATCTGATTCACTAATGCCCTTTAGGGGAAGGAAATCCATCCTTACCTGGTCTGGCCTATATGTAACTCCAGACTCACAGCAATGTGGCTGACTTGTAATTGCCCCTCTGAAATGGCCTAGCAAGCTGCTCAGTTGTTTTCAAGAAGGCGGCTCACCACCACCATCTTGAGGGCAT
The DNA here is from genome assembly GCF_044704955.1 of Pristiophorus japonicus. Lineage (NCBI taxonomy): Eukaryota > Metazoa > Chordata > Chondrichthyes > Pristiophoridae > Pristiophorus > Pristiophorus japonicus. The sequence goes on from NC_091980.1 coordinate 273,334,642, forward strand.
TTAGGAATGGGCAATAAATGCTGGACTTGCCGGCGATATCCACATGCTGTGAATGAATTTTTAAAAAAATACACTGCAGGGTCCCCAGTGCCCATGAAACTGTACCCCAGGAAGGAGACAAAATCTTCAGTAGAGCAGCGGCAGGGAATAAACTGGGCAGCAAAACAAGAAGACAAATTCCTAACAGGAATACTCTTAACACAAGCCAACTCGAAACTAGTCGGTGAATGATTGTAAGCACGACAGTCTTATTCCGCGATCCCACAAGGCGTGTGACAGAGTGCTTTAATTTCACAGACATCACAGGCTCGTCTACCCGATTGTTAATTCTATTGCAGCCAGCGATCAGGATCTTTCTGCTCACCGCTCAGGGTCTGCTCATCAAGGCAGTGGTAATGAAGTGCCTCACTGACTTACCACTGTTGTACTGCACCAAATGCTACAATGACAGGCGCATTGTTAAGATCGATGGCAGTGTGCAGCTCCAGTTGTGCTGGTCAATGGTATTGCTATTGTGGAAATGAAAGCAGGGCTCTGCACACACATACCCCAGTGCCTGCACACTGCTCTGCTCACTGGATCTGCAACTTCTCATTCAAAATGTTACCAGCACCTGGAGGCCAATCGGATGGTTGAGCTTTGCTGTCCTTTGAAATTGAAAGGTGCTGCAATGAGCTGCCTGACTCCTTATTTCAATTTAAGTTTAAAGATTTTTTTTTTTGCTTTTGTTTTTCTTTCCTCATAATGGCTACTTCCTCATGTTTCTTTGTGGCTTTGTTTGCCAGTGTACAGGTTGCTAGCCACATAATTGCCCGCCGTTTCATTTTTCGGTAAGCTATGCTAGTTGATAATGGTAGTGAGCATTTAAAAATTGCCATCAAGGACAGCCAGCGCAGATTTGTTAACGGCATATCATATTTGAAAAACTTATTGGAGTGTTTGAAGACACAACAGATGAAGCAAATGCAGTTGTTGTGGATTTTCAGATGGTGTTTGATCAGCTGTGAGGTTTGTTTCAATTTCAAGTGTCTGGTATAAGAAATAATGTAACAGCATGGAGATGAAACAATGAGTTAGGATTAATAGGGGTAATCTTCACATTTGTTGATAGTGTATACGAGGCAATGTTAGATTCAACGGAAATAAAGAGGTGTATAGCGGGCAGCTGATACTATTTTTAAAAATTCATTCCTGGGATGAGAGCGTCGCTGGCACGGCCAACATTTATTGCCCATGCCTAATTGCCCTTGAGAAGGTGGTGGTGAGCCATCGCCCTGAACCGCTGCAGTCCGTCTGGCGAAGGTACTCCCACGGTGCTGTTAGTGTGGGAGTTCCAGGATTTTGACCCAGCGACGATGAAGGAAACGCGATATATTTCCGAATCAGGATGGTGTGTGACTTGGAGGGGAACTTGCAGATGGTGGTGTTCCCATGTGCTGCCTTTGTCCTTCTAGGTGGTAGAGGTCGCAGGTGCTGCCGTTGAAGCCTTGGCGAGTTGCTGCAGTGCATCTTGGGAGAGGGAGAAAGTATCAAAGCATTCAAAACACGTAAAAGAGCACTGAAAGGAAGTGAGGGAAAAGACCAGGGTCAATGAGAGAGGAAAACAAAATGAAATGGCTTTCTCTACTGATATTTGTGTGCCGTGATTGACACGTAGCAGAATGCAAGCATTGCAAGTGGATTAGTTTTAGAATTTGTTTGAATGTTGTCATTTAATATCTCCTACAAAGAAAGAAAGTGACTTTGCAAATGACTTGATTTTGCAAATACAAGTTCCTGTATTGCATAACATGTATGAGTTCTCAAGCAACAACCTTTGGGTGGTTATGCAGTAATATATTTATTCATCCTTCCAGATTTTCCTTTATTTACTTAATATAGTGGTTTGACTGATGCCCCCCTTTGACATAGGACTGTTTCAAGTGGAAACAGTTCTGCAATATCTTGGAACTCATGGTACTCTGAAGTTACCCCATTTATATTGCACAGTACTTTCCACAGATATATAATTTCACATGCATGACCTGTGACTTAGAAACATAGAAAATAGGTGCAGAAGTAGGCCATTCAGCCCTTCAAGCCTGCACCACCATTCAATAAGATCATGGTTGATCATTCACCTCAGTACCCTTTCCTGCTTTCTATGTCATGGAGATGGCCCACTCAGGCTAGCGATAGCTCATAAGGGCATTCAGTGCCATTCGAGACTACAGTAGTGTAATGTAAATGGACAATACAACTCGAGGATATAATAGCAAACATTGGGGGTCATTTTGACTGTGGGTGATAGTCTAAAATGAGCGATATAGAATCATCCGCCCATTGTACACTCTCCTGATTTTCTTTTCCATGACTTCAATGGGAATGAAAATCGGGAGAGATGTGTAATGGGCGGCTGAATCGATATTGCCTGTTTTACACTATCACCCAAAGTCAAAATGATCCCCATTGTGTTGATCATTTCTCTTGTGTGATTAGAAGCACGTACATTTCTGTTATTTGCCTGTCTTCTCAGCTCAGTGAGATAAAGGAATGACAGAAGAATCAAGGCACCATCATTTAATTTTTCCTCTTACTAAGAGGTCAGATTCCTCCTGCTGATTAAGCCGATGTGAGTAAAGAAGCTGTTTTCCATTGGGTACTAGCTGTTGACAATTGGAGACTGGCAATTGCTTGTGGAGTGGGATCATGCTGTGCGATATTGGCATACGAACACGTGCCTATGAAATTCACCTGTCTGCTATGTTAACTGAGACAGAAGCCTATTTATTTTTAACCAGTTATGTCATTTAACATGATTAGGGAGAGCAATAGTAGTGGTAACAAAATCCCTCAAGCTTTATCACGTACATTACTTGACAGGTGTGGGGGGAAGGAAAGAGGGGGGGCACGGGGAGTGGTGGGGTGGGCGCGGGGGGGCGGCTGCGGGGGGGGGTGGGTTGGGGAGGAGGGCGCGGGGGCGCAGGGGGTGAGGTGATCTCTGGGGGGCTGCTGCGCATTGGCTAAATTATCTTTTTAAAGCTGGGAATAAACATGTCTGCTCCTCCTGGCCCTACAAAAATCAAAGATGAAAATGGGTTAGGGGTTGTCTTTTGAGCGGCCTCCAGGGATTAGACCTTTCAACGCCAGTACAAATGGGCAGAGCATGCGAGGCAACAACTTCACCCATTTGTTTCTCAAAATTACAGTCGGGGTCTGTGTACATCATAGGACTGCAATTTTGCTCATTAATAATGGCCTCATGCCTGAAAAAGGCAGCTGATTCAATGCCCATCTACAGGCCCTTACCAAGATGGCGGTGTTGGAGCACCAGCCTAAAGAGAGCAGTGAGTGACTCAACATAATTTTTGGCCCACTACCTCTCTGTTTATGGCCAGTTGGCCACAAATAAAATTGACCTCAATGTGTTAGTAACATAGAAACATAGAAAATAGGTGCAGGAGTAGACCATTCGGCCCTTTGAGCCTGCACCACCATTCAATAAGATCATTGCTGATCATTCCCTCAGTACCCCTTTCCCGCTTTCTCTCCATACCCCTTGATCCCTTTAGCCGTAAGGGCCATATCTAACTCCCTCTTGAATATATCCAATGAACTGGCATCAACAACTCTCTGCGGCAGGGAATTCCACAGGTTAACAACTCTCTGAGTGAATAAGTTTCTCCTCATCTCAGTCCTAAATGGCCTACCCCTTAACCTAAGACTGTGTCCCCTGGCTCTGAACTTCCCCAACATCGGGAACATTCTTCCCGCATCTAACCTGTCCAGTCCTGTCAGAATCTTATACGTTTCTATGAGATCCCCTCTCATCCTTCTGAACGCCCGTTTATAAAGGCCCAGTTGATCCATATGTCAGTCCAGCCATCCCTGGAATCAGTCTGGTGAACCTTCGCTACACACCCTCAATAGCAAGAACGTCCTTCCTCAGATTAGGAGACCAAAACTGAACACAATATTCCAGGTGAGGCCTCATCAAGGCCCTATACAAATGCAATAAGACCTGCCTGCTCCTATACTCAAATCTCTTAGCTATGAAAGCCAACATACCATTTGCCTTGTTCACCGCCTGCTGTACCTGTATGCCAACATCAATGACTGATGAACCATGACACCCAGGTCTCGTTGCACCTCCCCTTTTGCTAATCTGCCACCATTCAGATAATATTCTGCCTTCGTGTTTTTGCCCCAAAAGTGGATAACCTCACATTTATCCACATTATACTGCATCTGCCATGCATTTGCCCACTCACCTAACCTGTCCAAGTCACCCTGCAGCCTCTTCGCGTTCTCCTCACAGCTCCACTGCCACCCAGTTTAGTGTCATCTGCAAACTTGGAGATATTACACTCAATTCCTTCATCTAAAATCATTAATGTATGTTGTGAAGAGCTGGGGTCCCAGCACTGAGCTCTGCGGCACTCCACTAGTCACTGCCTGCCATTCTGAAAAGGGCCCGTTTATCCCGACTCTCTGCTTCCTGTCTGCCAACCAGTTCTCTATCCACATCAGTACATTACCCCCAATACCATGTGCTTTATTTTACACACCAATCTTTTGTGTGGGACCTTGTCGAAAGCCTTTTGAAAGTCCAAATACACCACATCCACTGGTTCTCCCTTGTCCACTCTGCTAGTTGCATCCTCAAAAAATTCCAGAAGATTCGTCAAGCATGATTTCCCTTTCATAACTCCATGCTGACTTGGACCGATCCTGTCATTGCTTTCCAAATGCGCTGCTATTTCATCCTTAATGATTGATTCCAACATTTTCCCCACTACTGATGTCAGGCTAACTGGTCTATAATTACCCGTTTTCTCTCTCCCTTTTCTTAAAAAGTGGTGTTACATTAGCTACCCTCCAGTCCATAGGAACTGATCCAGAGTCGATAGACTGTTGGAAAATGATGACAAATGCATCCACTATTTCTAGGGCCACTTCCTTAAGTACTCTGGGATGCAGACTATCAGGCCCTGGGGATTTATCGGCCTTCAATCCCATCAATTTCCCGAACACAATTTCCTGCCTAATAAGGATATCCTTCAGTTCCTCTTTCTCAGTAGACCCTCGGTCCCCTAGTACATCCGGAAGGTTATTTGTGTCTTCGTTCGTGAAGACAGAACCAAAGTATTTGTTCAATTGATCTGCCATTTCTTTGTTTCCCATTATAAATTCACCTGAATCCGACTGCAAGGAACCTACGTTTGTCTTCACTAATCTTTTTCTCTTCACATATCTATAGAAGCTTTTGCAGTCAGTTTTTATGTTCCTGGCAAGCTTCTTCTCGTACTCTATTTTCCCCCTCTTAATTAAACCCTTAGTCCTCCTCTGCTGAATTTTAAATTTCTCCCAGTCCTCAGGTTTGCTGCTTTTTCTGGCCAATTTATATGCCTCTTCCTTGGATTTAACACTATCCTTAATTTCCCTTGTTAGCCACGGTTGATCCACCTTCCCCCTTTTATTTTTACTCCAGACAGGGATGTGCAATTCATCCATGTGAGCTTTAAATGTTTGCCATTGCCTATCCACCGTCAACCCTTTAAGTATGATTTGCCAGTTTATTCTAGCTAATTCATGCCACATACCGTCAAAGTTATCTTTCTTTAAGTTCAGGACCCTAGTTTCTGAATTAACTGTTTCACTCTCCATCTTTATAAAGAATTCTATCATATTATGGTCACTCTTTCCCAAGGGACCTCGCACAACAAGATTGCCAATTAGTCCCTTCTCATTACATATCACCCAGTCTAGGATGGCCTGTTCTCTAGTTGGTTCCTTGACATATTGGTCTAGAAAACCACCCCTAATACACTCCAGGAAATCCTCCTCCACCGCATTACTACAGTTTGGTTAGCTTAATCAATATGTAAATTAAAGTCGCCCATGATAAATGCTGTACCTTTATTGTACCCTTATTTCTTGTTTGATGCTGTCCCCAACCTCACTACTACTGTTGGTGGTTTGTACACAACTCCCACTAGCGTTTTCTGCCCTTTGGTATTCCGCAGCTCCACCCATACCGATTCCACATTATCCAAGCCTCTCCTTACTATTGCATTAATTTCCTTTTTAATCAGTAGATACTAATTTATCCCCTGCACCTCCAGATGAGCTATACCATGTCTTACATCTATAACAGATACATTACATATACTCCTTTGTAACTGTGCTATTAACTTACTGAAACATATAGATGGTATTCAACAACAGGAGGAGAACATAACATAAGAACATAAGAAATAGGAGCAGGAGTAGGCCATTTGGCCTTTCAATAAAATCATGGCTGATCTCTTCCTGGCCTCAACTCCACACCCATAATCCTTGACTCCCTTATCTTTGAAAAATCTATCTATCTCCACCTCAATGACCCAGCATCCACCATTCTCTGAGGTAGAGAATTCCAAAGATTCATGACCCTCTGAGAGAAGAAATTCCTCCTCATTTCCATTTTAAATGGGCGACCCCTTTTTCTGAAACTATGCCCCCTAGTTCTAGATTCCCTCACGAAGGGAAACATCCTCTCTGCATCTACCCTGTCAAGCCGCCTCAGAATCTTATGTTTCAATAAGATCACCCCTCATTCTTCTAAACTCCAATGAGTTTAGGCCCAACCTGCTCAACCTTTATTCATATGACAAACACCTCCATCTCTCTGAATTGCCTCCAGTGCAAGTATATCCTTCCTTAAATAAGGAGACCAGAACTGTATGCAGTGCTCCAGGTGTGGTCTTATCAACACCTGTACAGTTGTTGAAGGACTTCCCTACTTTTATACTCCAGCCCCCTTGCAATAAATGGCAACCATAAGATAACTGCAACAAACATTATTCATATATACTAAAATTAGTATATAATCGTAGTTGATAGAGGGCTGCTTAATTAAAACATTGGGATTGCTTAACCTAAATATTTTGCGAGCTTTGCATTTTTTGAATCTCTTATTTCCACAGCAGCTCAGTAGTTATTTTAATTGATCTTATTCAAGGCAAAAGGTAGCCCTTTACTGCAATGGGAAAGCACAACATTCACTGTTAAATAATCTGTAATGGGAACCAACCATCTTTTGTGAATCAGAGAGGATTGGGGACAAAAAAACCTGAAAAAAATCACCAAAAACATTCCCAATAAATAACTTATGCCACCACAACATAAATTGCAAAAAAAAATAAAATAATAAACATCACACTTACCTGGGATCGACATTACATACCTCACTGCAGCCATTACAGCTTGGACCGGCCACTTTCACGGAGGGCCCCAGCAGGGTGCCCTACAGCACGCTAAGGGTCGGGCGGCAGCCAAATATCAAGCTGGTGTCGCAACCAGGGGCGTACACACTGGCTCAACTCTTCCGGGCGGTAATGTTCCGCGCCGTGTTGAAACAGGCACCGAAAGTCTCGGCGGGACGCTGGAAACTGGTCACCTGCCCAGAAGTGCTTAAGCCGTCATTGTCGCCCCTCTGGGGGGCCAACAGGGATGGCAAAAGACCGAAAATCCAGCCCTTGATGTTTCAAACAGGCCCAAAAAGAAGAGTGAATTTTATTAAATTTTTTTGTTCACTGTGGGCCAGGAAGAGCAGGAGTGCGCCTCTGGGCCCACAAGGAAACTTTAGACATAACCTGCTTCCCTTCCCCTCTTCCCTACCCCCGACCACGATTCCCGCCTGACTCCCTGGTCCCAAACATTACCTAAGTGCCGGGGACCATTCCACCGGGTCCCCAGAGACTGCCTCCTACCGCCTGAAAACCCATTTTAGCCCACCGCCCAGCTAGCACTACCCTCCAGTCGACCTGCCATCTGCTGCATGATGTCAGAGAGCATCCCCAGTGCCTGCACATAATCTTAATGTTCTGCAAGTATCCTTTTTACAAGCTAGACCCATGAGACATGGGCTGCAATGCTCTTCAGTTGAGGGACAATGTATTTCGCCTGCTTGACCAGCAATGTCTTGCTCATGTTCCACATATGCTCCTCTTGCTCACATGCGCTTTGTATGTCACCCAGCGTACATAGCTCTGACTCACTTGTGAATGTCCCCAGGTTGAGGACTCTGAGCTGGTGTTCAGGAGGAGAGAGTAACTGATGGCACATGCGGTGAACTGTCGACTGGGCCGGAAGCATAAGCCCACGGTTACTATTCTTCCTTGGGAACACCTAGAGGGGGAAGAGAAAGGTTGGAATGTGCTGCTGAGGAGCAGAGATCCCTCATGACTTTTAGTAGAATGAGTGACAGGAGGGTTTCATGTTAAAGTTTGTAGGGTACGAAAGTTTGCAGGGTACGAAAGGATGAGAAGCAGAATGTGATCATGAGCCTACAGCTGCCTTTCTGTTTCCCCCTTTATGACTCACTTTACGGCTTCCCTCACCAGGGGCTCCAATGCTTGTTTCTCACTAGTGGGTAAGAAGGTGAAGGGTTTGGGGGTTCACCCCTTGTTGCCGATCTCACCCGGTTGCTATTTGGTGTCTAGCCCTAGAAAAAGAAAAACAAAATGGAGAAATTAGCTTCAGTAACATTGAGATGTAATAAAACCCAGGCGCCTGTCTGCAGCCCATAATGGAAGTGCTGACAGGTACATTCAATAAGCAAGAACATTCCACAAAAGGCTCTTAGCAGCACTTATTTATTGTCCTTCCCAAAATTGTTTTGCTGGTTATGAACATTCTGCTTTTGTCTTTGATCTGAAAAGCACATTACTTCTTGCAATTCATAGAGTCATAGAATCATAGAAATGTACTGCACGGTAGGAGGCCATTTCAGCCCATCATGTCTGTGCCAGCCGACAAAGAGCTATACAGCCGAATCCCACTTTCCAGCTCTTGGCCCGTAACCCTGATGGTTAGGGCACTTCAAATACACACCCAAGCACTTTTTAAATGTGTTAAGGGTTTCTGCCTCTAATACCCTTTCAGGCAGTGAGTTCCAGATCCCCACCAACCTCTGGGTGAAGAAATTTCCCCTCATATCTCCTCTAAACCTCCTACCAATTACTTTAAATCTATGCCCCCCTGGTTGTTGACACCTCTGCCAAAGGAAACAGGTCCTTCCTATCCACTCTATCCAGGCCTCTCATAATTTTATCCACCTCAATAAGGTCTCCCCTTAGCTGTCTCTGTTCCAAAGAAAACAAACCCAGCCTATCTAATCTTTCCTCATAGCTAAAATTCTCTGGTCCAGGCAATATCCTCATTTATCTCCTCTGTACCCTCTCTAGTGCAATTACATCTTTCCTGTAATGGGGTGACCAGAACTGCATGCAGTACTCCAGCTGTGGCCTAACTCGTGTTTTATACAGTTCAAGCATAACCCCTCTGCTCTTGATTTCACACGATCTTTGAGCCGAATTCAGGAACAAAATAAACTCCCCAAAATCAGAACTATACATGGAAAGCACAGGAGTGGATACTACTGATACATCGTCACTACTTGAATGTATGCTTTCTGATATTGCATCATTAAATGGAGGTTCGAATGGATCCATAGCTGTGTTTGGCAAAAGTAAACATTTGCAGGGCTATGGGGAAAGAACAGGGGAGTGGGACTAATTGGATAGCCTCCTTCTGCATGATACTCTGAACTAACATGAAGTGAAGGATATGTATCTAATTGGTGTAATGTGTACTGAAATGTTGGCCTGAATTGCTCACCTAAATATCAATCCTGGCTGAATTTGTTTTTTATCCTGTTATGTGAACATTAATTATGCTGAAACTTGTTATCTTTGATAGGCCATGGATTTTCACAGGCTAGTTAGAGAAAGTAGTGCAGATTAATTATGCGATAAGAGATGCCTAGGTACACTTTATCTGAGAGTTGTGCTTTGCTCATTAATTGACTTGTCCATCTTCAGTTACCCATCCTCAATTCCCTGGAACAAGTCATAATTGGTCAAATAGAACAGTAGCACTTCAGTGCTGAAACAGATGTGAAAGCATGAGCTATTACTGGGCAAAAGAGGACACCTTTCACACAGGAGAGACGAATTGTAAATCTTGTGTAATACTACAACACTTTTAGATGAATTGTTATAGCTGAAAATTTTAAAGCAATGTCATTATGTTCCCCATTTAAAAGTTACAATTTGTCCATATATAAAAATCACATTTATCCATTCAAACTGCTGTCATCCTGTTTCCGTTTGGACAGAGACTGCTTTTCTTCTGCTTATTCTGGCATCAGAAGTGCAAGTGAACTCCCATTTTAGGCTCATTTCAGAAGGTAAAATAAGAGATACCAGGGAGTGAGTTTCAAGACAGTAATTTCTTAGGGGCCGAAAATCATCAACTTACCGCCTGCTGCAGTCGACATTCCTCGTCATGATCCGCCCAGTACCAATTTGCAGGTGGCCTGGAGCGGGCTGGAGCAGGCGGGAGGAGAGAGCCGCGGGAACCGTCCACTGACGTCAGCGGACGGCCAAGTGGCGCAACTGACCTCCCGCTGAACTCCCATATTCATGCGGGCGGGAGTCGGCGGGACTTGGCGGCAGAACGGGGGTGGACTGCTGGCTGGAGGCTGGTCTGTTCCGGATAGTAAGTATGAAGAACCTGAAAAAAAGGTAAGTGAACATTTAAAACATTTTTTTCAACAGCAACTTACCTGTTTGGGGTCCCCTGAAGGTCTTTTTTTATTTTTTACTGTTGATTTTTTTTCAGACCCTGCTTGGGCCCGACTCCATCCTCGGCGGCACTTGGGCAGCAAGCACCTCTGCTGCCGAGAATGAGACCTTCCGCCTGCTGCCGCCCAGATTGGTGGCGTACATCGTCCATTTGCCGCCCGCCGACCTTCGAGGGACCTCGGCGATGAATATCCCGCCCAAAGTACGATCCGGTACCTCAGCGGCCATCAGCGGCACTTTGGGCGGCACTTGGGTGGGCGGAGACCTTGATTAAGATCGGCCCCTTAGTGTTATGACAAACGTCTTTCGAACCCTGAGACGGGATTACTGTCTTGTCTCACTCCATGATATTTTGTGTAGAATGAGTCAGATGTTCTGCAGATGCTGGGGTGGGAAAATGGTGCGCATCGTAACCAAAGGAATTTGGAAAGCGGTTTGTGAGAGATGTGCTCAGGGTTAACGAAGAAGATGTTTTTTTATTGGGGCAAATTTCCCAGGAGCCAATCAAGATTTCCATGTGCTCAACACTGCATATATATCAAATGCGTACTAGATGCAAGGCTCTTGTATATAAATGAGAGGATCTCATGTGGAATTCCTTGTGGGTAGTGGCACAGCGAGAGGACTTAGGATTGTACTCTGGGGATTGTTAATAACTTGAGCTGGAATGCACTGATGTTGTACATGAGCTGCGGCCTGAAATGTTGCTGCATTCTGCTCTATTCAGTCACGCAGGTCATTTCATTGCGAGCAGGCCTGCGCTGTCAGCTAGAACCACAAATTGTCAGACTTTCACATTCAGAAAATAGACACTTTCCCAGGAAGCAAAGTTGCAGATACAGTATTAAAATCTACATTTACCTGACATATTACATAAACTAAAGTGCACAAACTCTGCCATGGCTCCTTTTCGTCAAGATTAGGTTAATTCAGGTGCAATTCTGCCATAAATGGTAGAATTTCAGGGACAGCAAGCTTTGCCCTTGCTATCCTGTCATTTGCGTACATAACGCCTCGAATTCTGACCCCATACCGTTCAAATGACCTCACCTTTGTCCCAAAATGATCACGGAATTTCAGACCTATTTTATGTCATACTTTTAAACATGAAAAAAGACAAAATCTTAGGGGCCGAAATTGATGGCCTAACCACCCACTGTCGCCCACTGCTGCTGACATTCCTTCTCGAGTTGCGCCCAGTGCCAGTTTTGATTTGATGTGGAGCGGGCAGGAGGGGAGAACATATCTACAATACACTAATTTCAGACACGGTGCTAAACATTATGGGACCGAAATTGGTGAAGGCCAAGGGCCGCCCAAGAGCCGCCTAAAGGACCACCGATGGCCGCCGAGATACCTGAAGGTACTCTGGGCCGGGTTGTCAGCAAAAATGTCCTTGAAAAGGCAGCCGGCGGCAAAAGAGGAACTTATGCTGTCAATCTGGGTGGCAGTGGGCGGGAGCTCTCATTCTCGACGGCAAAGGTGCTTGCCGCCCAAGTGCCGCCGAGGATGGAGTCGGGCCCATGGAGGGTCGAAGAGCAGCAAATAAAAAGCATTAAAAAAAACATCCGAAGGCCTTCAGCCCCATCAAGGTAAGTTGCTGTAAATAAATTTTTTTAACATTGTTTACCAACCTTATTTTTCGGCTCTTCATACTCACTGTCGGTGATAGAACAGGCTCCTCACAGCGGTCCACCCCCGTTCTGGCGCTAATTCCCACCCGCACCAATTTAGCATCTCAGCGGGCGGGAGGTCAGTTGTGTCACTTGGCCGTCCGCTGACGTCAGCGAGCGGTTCCTGGCAGTTCTCCCCTCCCGTCCGCTCCACATCAAATCGAAACTGGCACTGGTTGCAACTCGAGGAGGAATGTGAGCAGCAGTCGGTGGCAGTGGGCAGCAGTAAGGCCATCAATTTCGGCCCCTAAGATTTTGTCTTTCCTCATGTTTAAAAGTATGACATAAAATAGGTCTGAAATTCTGTGATCATTTTGGGACAAAGGTGAGGTCATTTGAACGTTTTGGGGTCAGAATTCGAGGCGTTATGTACGCAAATGTCAGGATAGCAAAGGCAAAGCTTGCTGTCCCTGAAATTCTACCATTTATGGCAGAATTGCACCTGAATTAACCTAATCTTGTCGAAAAGAATATGTTGCCTGCATGACTTGTCAAACCAAGAAGCAGTGATAGGCTTTGACTGTCCACAAACTTCATATGAAATATTAACTTTGACTGGTGTTATTAAAGAAGTCTTCTCTCAGCTGCAAACTACCTTTCTGCACTTTCAGGCAGGGAAATATTTTTCTTTCCACCCTTCTGTCATGGAGCCCTTATCATGAGTTCACTATGACCAGTCCCATTTATATCCTTATGATGGAGTCGGTTCTATAGCAGGCGGAAGAAGAAATGAGAGATGCACACAGAATAAAGTTACACCATAAGAAAAGAAGACCAACTAGGCGGTACCCTTCCAGCAGAGTCTACAGACCACATCCCTGACCATTCTCTCAGGACTGTATCAGAAGAGACTTACTGGAGGAGGCAATCATTCAGTAAGAAGGTATAGAAGGACCATCTGTGTTCTGTTACAAACAAACCTTCAAACACCCTTTCAAATACAAAAAAACAAACAAAGAACAGACATACTTCGGAACACTGAACTTCATGTCACTTCACAGATGCTTATTATCAATGTGCCGACCCCGGGATATGCCTGTGATGTTCTTGAACCCATTCCAGTGCTGCACCAAGCTGCTACCAGAGGGTCAGGAATGTCCGCGGTGCTTTGCTGCACTGTGGTATTATGAGTCGATCGGAACTGAGTTGGCCTCATCTCGGAGCTTCCAAGTCCAGGGAGGACTCTTCAACAGGCTGATTCACCCTTGTAGCCTGTCACCAAAATGAGTAGGGTTCTGAGGGTTGGCTGGTTGGAAATATCGCATCAGCTATCATCAGAACAGAGTATGGCATCTTGAAGGCAGATTCTACCCTCACCACATGTGCTGGGACCTGGATCTGAGTGCCCACTGATCAGCAGATTGGGCAGACATGATGTCATCAGTTAGATCCTGCAGCCCCTGAATAATGGCACTCTGAAAGTCTCAGAAGATGGCTGCCATTGTTCTCTTCAAATGGCTCCCCAAGGTTTGAAAACCAGTAGTTAAAGCACCCACATTGAAAGTACTGACTGGTCTGGAGGCCTCTCTGAAAGGATGGGGTATTGTATTCAGATGTTCCTGCCGCCACCACTCACTCCAAGGACCGCTACATTGTTTAGATCCCTTCTTGTATGTTGACACTGAGGATGACATAGGGATCCATCGGTTTCAAGTCTTCTGAGATGGGCTTTGGTGTCTCCATGTAAATGCGATGCTCTTCCAGCAAACCCTTTAAGCCCTGATATCTTTCTGAACCCTCTCCAAGGTCAAACGGCCCGAAACTGATCAACTTACCGCCCACTGCCACCCACTCCCGCCGACATTCCTCTACAAGATCCGACCTGTGCCACTTTCAACGTGGGATGGAGTGGGTGGGAGGGGAGAACTGCCGGGAATGCCCGCTGATGCCAGCGGACAGGCGAGTGGTGTAAGTGGATTCCCGCCCTTCGAGATGCCAGATTGGTGCGGGCGGGAATCGACGCCAGAATGGGAACAGACCACTATGAGGAGGTTGGTCTGTCCCCGACGGTAAGTCTGAAGATCCTGAAAAAAGACTAGTGAACATTTTTTTTTCATAGTGACTTACCTGGATGTGGTCCCCTGAAGGTATTCTGATAGTTTTTTTTTTCCTGATGATTTTTATTTTCAGCTGTTCAACCCTCCGTGGGCCCGACTCTGGGTCCTTTTCAGAATGGCAGGCAGTGACTAGTGGGGTGCCGCAGGGTTCAGTGCTGGGACCCCAGCTATTTACAATATACATCAATGATTTAGATGAAGGAATTGAATGTAATATCTCCAAGTTTGCAGATGACACTAAGCTGGGTGGCAGTGTGAGCTGTGAGGAGGATGCTAAGAGGCTGCAGGGTGATTTAGACAGGTTAGGTGAGTGGGCAAATGCATGGCAGCTGCAATATAATGTAGATAAATGTGAGGTTATCCACTTTGGTGGCAAAAACAGGAAGGCAGAATATTATCTGAATGGTGACAGATTAGGAAAAGGGGAGATGCAACGAGACCTGGGAGTCATGGTAAATCAGTCATTGAAGGTTGGCATGCAGGTACAGCAGGCGGTGAAGAAGGCAAATGGTATGTTGGCCTTCATAGCTAGGGGATTTGAGTACAGGAACAGCGAGATCTTACTGCAATTGTACAGAGCCTTGGTGAGGCCACACCTCGAATATTGTGTTCAGTTTTGGTCTCCTAATAGAAACATAGAAACATAGAAAATAGGTGCAGGAGTAGGCCATTCGGCCCATCGAGCCTGCACCGCCATTCAATAAGATCATGGCTGATCATTCCCTCAATACGCCTTTCCTGCTTTCTCTCCATACCCCTTGATCCCCTTAGCCGTAAGGGCTATATCTAACTCCCTCTTGAATATATCCAATGAACTGGCATCAACAACTCTCTGCGGCAGGGAATTTCACAGGTTAACAACTCTCTGAGTGAAGAAGTTTCTCCTCATCTCAGTCCTAAAGGGCCTACCCCTTATCCTAAGACTATGTCCCCGGATCTGGACTTCCCCAACATCGGGAACATTCTTCCCGCATCTAACCTGTCCAGTTCCGTCAAAATCTTATACGTTTCTATGAGAACCCCTCTCATCCTTCTAAACACCAGTGAATAAAGGCCCAGTTGATCCAGTCTCTCCTCATATGTCAGCCCAGCCATCCCTGGAATCAGTCTGGTGAACCTTCGCTGCACTCCCTCAATAGCAAGAACGTCCTTCCTCAGATTAGGAGACCAAAACTGAACACAATATTCCAGGTGAGGCCTCACTAAGACTCTGTACAACTGCAGTAAGACCTCCCTGCTTCTATACTCAAATTCCCAAGCTATGAAGGCCAACATACCATTTGCCTTCTTCACCGCCTGCTGACCTGCATGCCAACCTTCAATGACTGATGAACCATGACACCCAGGCCTCATTGCACCTCCCCTTTTCCTAATCTGCCGCCATTCAGATAATATTCTGCCTTCGTGTTTTTGCCCCCAAAATGGATAACCTCACATTTATCCACATTATACTGCATCTGCCATGCATTTCCCACTCACCTAACCTGTCCAAGTCACCCTGCAGCCTCTTAGCGGCCCCCTCACAGCTCACACCGCCACCCAATTTAGTATCATCTGCAAACTTGGAGATATTACACTCAATTCCTTCATCTAAATCGTTAATGTATATTGTAAAGAGCTGGGGACCCAGCACTGAGCCCTGCAGCACTCTACTAGTCACTGCGTGCCATTCTGAAAGGACCTGTTTATCCCGACTCTCTGCTTCCTGTCTGCCAACCAGCTCTCTATCCACGTCAGTACATTACCCCCAATACTATGCGCTTTGATTTTGCACACTAATCTCTTGTGTGGGACCTTGTCAAAAGCCTTTTGAAAGTCCAAATACACCACATCCACTGGTTCTCCCTTGTCCACTCTGCTAGTTACATCCTCAAAAAATTCCAGAAGATTCGTCAAACATGATTTCCCTTTCATAAATCCATGCTGACTTGGACCGATCCTGTCACTGCTTTCCAAATGCGCTGCTATTTCATCCTTAATGATTGAGTCCGACATTTTCCCCACTGCTGATGTCAGGCTAACCGGTCTATAATTACCCGTTTTCTCTCCCCCTTCCTTTTTAAAAAGTGGTGTTACATTAGCTACCCTCCAGTTCATAAGAACTGATCCAGAGTCGATAAGACTGTTGGAAAATGATCACGAATGCATCCACTATTTCGAGGGTCACTTCCTTAAGTAATCTAGGATGCAGACTATCAGGCCCCGCGGATTTATCGGCCTTCAATCCCATCAATTTCCCGAACACAATTTCCCGCCTAATAAGGATAAATTTCAGTTCCTCCTTCTCATTAGACCCACTGTCCCTTAGTACATTCGGAAGGTTATTTGTGTCTTCCTTCATGAAGACAGAACTGAAGTATTTGTTCAACTGGTCTGCCATTTGTTTGTTCTCCATTATAAATTCACCTGAATCCGACTGCAAGGGACCTACATTTGTCTTCACTAATCTTTTTCTCTTCACATATCTATAGAAGCTTTTGCAGTCAGTTTTTAGGTTCACTGCAAGTTTCCTCTCGTACTCTATTTTCCCCCTCTTAATTAAACCCTTAGTCCTCCTCTGTTGAATTCTAAATTTCTCCCAGTCCTCAGGTTTGTTACTTTTTCTAGCCAATTTATATGCTTCTTCCTTGGTTTTAACACTATCTTTAATTTCCCTTGTTAGCCACGGTTGAGCCACCTTCCCCGTTTTATTTTTACTCCAAACAGGGATGTACAATTGCTGAAGTTCATCCATGTGATCTTTAAATATTTGCCATTGCTTATCCATCGTCAACCCTTTAAGTATCCTTTGCTAGTCCATTCTAGCCAATTCACGCCTCATACCGTCGAAGTTATCTTTCCTTAAGTTCAGGACCCTAGTTTCCGAATTAACTGTGTCACTCTCCATCTTAATAAAGAATTCTACCATATTATGGTCACTCTTCCCCAAGGGGCCTCGCACAACAAGATCGCTAATTAGTCCCTTCTCATTACACATCACCCAGTCTAGGATGGCCAGCTCTCTAGTTGGTTCCTCGACATATTGGTCAAGGAAACCATCCCTAATACACTCCAGGAAATCCTCCTCCACCGCATTGCTACCAGTTTGGTTAGCCCAATCAATATGTAGATTAAAGTCACCCATGATAACTGCTGTACCTTTATTGCACACATCCCTCGTTTCTTGTTTAATGCTGTCCCCAACCTCACTACTACTGTTTGGACTGTGCACAACTCCCACTAGCGTTTATTGTCCTTTGTATTCCGCAGCTCCACCCATACCGATTCCACATCATCCCGGTTAATGTCCCTCCTTACTACTGCATTAATTTCCTCCTTAACCAGCAATGCCACCCCGCCTCCTTTTCCTCTCTGCTTGTCCTTCCTAAATGTTGAATCCCCCTGGATGTTGAGTTCCCAGCCTTGGTCACCCTGGAGCCATGTTTCCATGATGCCAATTACATCATATCCGTTAACTGCTATCTGTGCAGTTAATTCGTCCACCTTATTACGAATACTCCTCGCACTGAGGCACAGAGCCTTTAGGCTTGTCTTTTTATCACACTTTGCCCCTTTAGAATTTTGCTGTAATGTGGCCCTTTTTGTTTTTTGCCTTGGGTTTCTCTGCCCTCCACTTTTACTATTCTCCTTTCTATATTTTGCTTCTGCCTCCATTTTATTTCCCTCTGTCTCCCTGCATAGGTTCCCTTCCCCCTGCCATGTTAGTTCAACACCTACCCAACAGCACTAGCAAACACTCCCCCGAGGACATTGGTTCCAGTCCTGCCCAGGTGCAGACCGCCCGGTTTGTACTGGTCCAACCTCCCCCAGAACTGGTTCCAATGTCCCAGGAATTTGAATCCCTCCCTTTTGCGCCACTCCTCAAGCTACGTATTCATCTGGGCTATCCTGCGATTCCTACTCTGGCTAGCACGTGGCACTGGTAGCAATCCTGAGGTTACTACTTTTGAGGTCCTATTTTTTAATTTAGCTCCTAGCTCCCTAAATTCGTCTCGTAGGACCTCATCCCGTGTTTTACCTATATCGTTGGTACCTATGTGCACAATGACAACTGGCTGTTCACCCTCCCTTTTCAGAATGTCCTGCACCCGCTCCGAGACATCCTTGACCCTTGCACCAGGGAGGCAACATAACAAAAAGGTCATCATGCATGTTTGCGCCAGATTTCCTGGCAGCTATCATCACTCTTTCGTGCTGCACCAATCCACCCTCCCTCAGCTCTTTGCACCTCGAAACAGACTTTCCGGCTGGCTGCTTGGAGACAAGGGCTATCCACTGAGGACGTGGCTGATGACACCCTTGAGGTGGCCGAAGTGTGTTATGACAGCCACATGTCCACCAGATGTGTCATAGAGCAAGCAATAGGCAAGCTGAAGATGCGCTTCAGATGCTTGAGATTAACTAATGTCTCACTATTCACTCTAAGTGACGAGTCCACTTCTCAGCTGGCAGACAAAAATGGAGAAGACCAGAAAGTGTTGCAAAGAACTACATTTACATGTGTCATAAATATAACTGAAACTTACCACTATCATTTTGTCATACACCCATGTGCATCTTTTCCGCGTGCTTCTACGAGGTGCAACCCCTGTGGCTTCACCAGGGCTAGAGGCAGGCTGCTCACTTCACTGTTGCGACTGCTTTGACACTTTTGGCACATGTCCGCTGGGTTTTGGCATCTGTGAGAGCCCCACCAAAGACTGCTCCTCCTGCAACAGTGCAGGGGCAGACTCAGCCATTGGGATCAAAGGCAGCATGTGGGGGGCTCTGACTGAGGGGAAGGCAACGGGGGAGAAGTGGAAGTGCTTTGAGAAGAGCTCCCAGTTCCATGTACCCTCTCAACATCATCCCTCTCAAGGACCACCCACATTTCCCTGCTGGCAAGGAGCTGGAGAGCACCTTGCTGCACATCAGTCTATATTTATATCCCTCCTCGAGATGAGGTCCATGACCGTCTGGCATTTGTTTTCCATAGCAAGTCATGTATGTAACCTTCATGTTACTGTAACCTTCATAACAACACTGCATACTGTATACATCTAAGAAATGCACACCTTGACCATAGGGGGTGAACTTGTGGGAGACACTCCTCACCTGGTCATCCAGGCATTTAAAGGGAGGTCCAACGCATGGTCATCACTTCTTGGTCCTGTGAATAAAGGTTCAGGTCACAGAGTGACCTTGTCTGCAGAATGTGCCTCGTGTGAATTTACTGTAGTGTGTAAGGACACTACATTTGGCGACGAGAAACGGGAATCAACGACTCACGAGAATGGCCACCGGTAGCACAGAGGAACGGTACTGTGTTGGTGAGATCTGGGATGATTTCTTTGAGAGGCTCCAGAAGAGCTTTGTCACGAAGGACTGGCTGGGAGATGCAGTGGCTGACAAGCGAAGGGCGCATCTACTCACCAGCTGTGGACCTAAGACGCACGCGCTGATGAAAGACCTGCTCGCATTCGAGAAGGAAACCAAGATAATATACGCGCGCAACTCTGCTTCCAACGTGGCGATGGATCAGGGAGTTAACATTGTAAACGCGACTTAGAACCCCACAGGCAGGCAAGGGCAATTCGACACCACCCAGGCAGCAACAGACTCTAGAGTGGGTCCTCAACAGAGACAATGGCAGGTTGAACGGACATGTACGCCATCATGGTGGACAATGCGTCCCGGGATGGGGCCATTGACACCCATTAACAGAGTGCTCAAGAGTAATCAAAGAGACAATCAGAGATAAATGCCTGGTAACAGCCCTTTTCTTCACAACGATCTCAGCTCATGCTGGAGGTGCGGGGGCAGACATGCTGCAAAAACCTGTAGGTTTCAACAATTTATCTGTAGAAATTGTAACTTCAGTGGACATTTAGCCAGAATGTGCAGAAAGCCCGCCGCGAGGCTAATTTACAAGACAGATGAACCACAAGACACGGTCTGCATGGCAGGTTGATGCTTGGGACAAAGCAATGGACACTGAAGTTCAGCGGGTTCATGTGGCAAACATCCACAGCTCATATACAAAAACGCCATCTATGATGATGAAAGTCCTATTAAATGGCATCCCGGTACGCATGGAGCTGGACACAGGGGCCAGTCAGTCACTTATGAGTGTCCAACAATTCGAGAAACTATGGCCACTCAGAGCTAGCAGACCCAAACTAGAACACATTGACATGCAATTACGGACGTACACCAAATACATCATCCCAGTGCTAGGCAGTGCAATGTTGGTGGTCACACATAATGGGTCAGAGAACCGGCTGCTACTCTGAATTGTCCCGGAAAATGGTTCCGCGCTTTTGGGGAGGAGCTGGCTAGCCAAAATGAACTAGAAATGGGGGGATGTGCACACCATTTCATCTGTGGAGCGAAGTTCATACTCACAGGTCCTACAGAAATTTGAGTCACTATTTCAACCTGGACTTTCAAAGGTACCAAAGTAGTGATACGTATCATCCCAGATGCCAGACCAGTGCACCACAAAGCCAGAGCTGTGCCGTATGTGATGCGGGAGAAAATTGAGAGTGAGTTGGACAGGTTGCTAAGAGAGGGCATAATTTCACCTGTTAAATTCAGCGACTGGGCAAGGTCCATTGTCCCCGTCCTAAAAATGGGTGGCTCGGTCAGGATCTGTGGCGACTACAAGGCTACTATCAACCGCGTGTTACAACAAGACCAATACCCGCTTCCGAGAGCGGAGGATCTTTTTACCACGCTGGCAGGCGGCAAGCTGTTCACCAAGTTGGACCTCACTTCGGCCTACATGACCCAGGAACTGGCCGAAAAATCCAAGCTACTGACCACCATCACCTCGCACAAGGGACTGTTTGTTTACAACAGGTGTCCGTTTGGCATTCAATCAGCGGCCGCTATCTTTCAAAGGAACATGGAAAGCCTGCTCAAATCCATCCATGGAACAATCATACTTCAGGACAACATCCTTATCACGGGTCGAAACACCGAGGAACACCTCTACAACCTGGAGGAGGTGCTATGCCGACTGGACCGGGTAGGCCTGCGACTAAAGAAGTCTAAGTATGTGGTTTTGACCCCAGAGGTCGAGTTTTTGGGCAGGAGGGTTGCCGCAGACGGGATCCGGCCTACCGAATCCAAAACGGAGGCGATTCGTCATGCGCCCAGGCCCGGCAACACATCGGAGTTGTGTTCATTTCTGGGAATCTTGAATTATTTCGGGAACTTTCTGCCAAACTTAAGCACATTGTTGGAGCTGCTACACGTGCTCCTGTGTAAGGGTTGCGATTGGTTTTGGGGGGACTGTCAGGAACGGGCTTTCAGTCGGGCGCGGAACCTGCTTTGTTCTAATAAGCTGTTGACTCTGTACAACCCCTGTAAGAAATTGGTTTTGACATGTGATGCATCATCCTCTGGGGTTGGGTGCGTGTTGCAGCAGAGTAATGATGAGGGCCATCTCCAACCTGTGGCTTATGCCTCCAGGTCGCTCTCCCAAGCTGAACAGGGATATGGGATGGTTGAAAAGGAAGCACTCGCATGTGTCTACGGGATGAATCTTTTTGGCAGAAGGTTCGAGTTAGAAATGGACCACAAGCCATTAACATCCCTGTTGTCAGAGAGCAAAGCTGTCAATGCCAATGCGTCAGCTCGCATACAGCGATGGGCTCTCATACTGGCTGCGTATGACTACATCATACGGCACCAGCCAGGCACTGAAAATTGTGCTGACGCGCTCAGCAGGCTTCCACTGGCCACCACTGAGGGGGCAGCGGAGCAAAGCGCTGAGATGGTCATGGCAGTTGAAGCCTTTGACAGCGCAGGCTCCCCCATCAACGCCCGCCAGATCAAAATCTGGACCAACAGAGATCCCCACCTATCCTTGATGAAGAAATGTGTCCTGACTGGGGATTGGGCGCCCGCACACGGAGCATGCCCTGAGGAGGTCAAACCGTTTAACAGACGGATGAATGACCTCTCCATCCAAGCCGACTGCCTGCTATGGGGCAGCCGGGTAGTCATGCCCCAGAAGGGAAGGGAAGCATTCATCAGAGAACGCCACAGCATCGTGCTAATGAAGGCCATTGCCCAGTCACATGAATGGTGACCGGGAATTGACTCAAACCTGGAACACTGTGTTAGTAGGTGCATGACGTGTGCCCAGCTGGGTAATGCCCCCAGGGAGGTCCCGCTCAGCCCGTGGCCCTGGCCCACCAGGCCATGGTCACGTATTCACGTAGACTACGCGGGCCCATTCATGGGAAAAATGTTCCTCATTGTTGTTGATACGTACTCGAAATGGATCGAGTGCATCATATTGAATTCGTGCACGACATCCACCACTGTGGAGAGTCTGCTTGTGGTCTTTGCGACCCACAGCTTGCCGGACATCCTGGTTAGCGACAACAGCCTGTGTTTCACTAGCTATGAATTCCAGGAGTTCATGTCGGGTAATGGCATCAAACATGTCAGGACGGCACCGTTCAAGCCAGCTTCCAATGGCCAGGCGGAACGTGCGGTCCAAATCATAAAACAGGGCATGCTCCGGATTCAAGGACCCTCCCTTCAATGCCGCCTTTCGCGCCTGCTGCTGGCCTATAGGTCCCGACCGCATTCGCTCACGGGAGTCCCGCCCGCGGAACTACTCATGAAACGTACACTTAAAGCTCGGCTGTCCCTCATTCATCCTGTCCTGTCAGACATTGTTGAGGGCAAGCGCCAGTCCCAAAATGAGAGCCATGACCGTAAATCAAAGGGGAGATGTATAGAAATCGATGACCCTGTATTTGTTCTTAATCACGCTTTGGGGCCCAAGAGGCTTGAGGGTACTATAATTGGCAAAGAGGGGAATAGGGTCATAGTGGTCAGACTTAACAATGGACAGATATGCCGCAAGTAAAAAAAAGGTTCAGCATGGACACTGAGGAACCTGAGGAAGATCATGAGATGTTGCCCGCACTACCACCAGTGAACGAGCAACAAGAACATTCAGCAGCATGCACAGTCCTTCCAGCCAGCCCGGACAAGCCAGAGTCACCACAGGTGACAGAGACGCATACCAAGGCTCAACAACCAGAACCCCAACTGCGGCGCTCCACGAGAGAGCGTCGACTGCCTGAAAGACTTAATCTTTGACCCCATAAGATGTTGGCGGGGTGGGGGGGGGTGCAGGTGATGTCATGTATGTAACCTTCATGTAACTGTAACCTTCATAACAACACTGTACACTGCATACACCTAAGAAATGCACACCTTGACCACAGGGGGTGAACTTGTGGGAGACACTCCTCACCTGGTCATCCAGGTATATAAATGGGGGTCCCACGCAGGGCCATCACTTCTTGGTCCTGTGAATAAAGGTTCAGGTCACAGAGTGACCTTGTCTGCAAAATGTGCCTCGTGTGAATTTATAGTAGTGTGTAAGGACATTACAGAAGTGCTTTGAGAAGAGCCCCCACTTCGATGTACCCTCTCAACATCATCCCTCTCAAGGACCACCCGCATTTCCCTGCTGGCAAGGAGCTGGAGAGCACTTTGCTGCATATCAGTTAATATTTATATCCCTCCTCGAGATGAGGTCCATGACCGTCTGGCATTTGTTTTCCACAGCAAGCATGTTCTCTTTGACTCGTGCATTTGCTGCTCCATGCAGAAAAGGCCATCCATTTCATGGAACAGCACATCATCGCCATTGCTTGCGAGATGGTGGTGCTCAAGTTGGAGATTGACTCCTCCATTCTCTGGACATTTGCACACATCGCAGCTGCAAAAGCTGCCAGAGCCTCATGCAATTGTTGCTGCCCCTCCAAGATCACCCTTTTTCTCGATGACCCCCCGAGGTTCAGCATCTGCATGCAGCTCAGCAGAGCTTGTAACGTCCTGCGCTCTGCAACGAGGAGTTTCCTCTGCCGTCCCTGTCAACACCATTTGCTCTGAGGAAGGAGGTTCTTGCTATTGAGGGAGTACAGCAAAGGTTCACCAGACTGATTCTCGGGATGGCTGGACTGACATACGAGGAGAGACTGGATCAACTGGGCTTGTATCCACTGGAGTTTAGAAGAATGAGAGGGGATCTCATAGAAACATATAAAATTCTGACGGGATTGGACAGGTTAGAGGCGGGAAGAATGTTCCCATTGCTGGGGAGTTCCAGAATCAGGGGTCACAGTCTAAGATTAAGGGGTAAGCCATTTAGGACCGAGATGAGGAGAAACTTCTTCACTCAGAGAGTGTTTAACCTGTGGAATTCTCTACTGTAGAAAGCTGTTGAGGCCAGTTCGTTAGATATATTCAAAAGGGAGTTAAAAATGGCCCTTACAGCCAAAGGGATCAAGGGGTATGGAGAGAAAGCAGGAAAGGGGTACTGAGGTTGAATGATCAGCCATGATCTTATTGAATGGCGGTGCAGGCTCGAAGGGCCGAATGGCCTACTCCTGCACCTAATTTCTATGTTCCTATGTTTCCATCCTTGGCGGCACTTGGGCAGCAAGCACCTTTGCCGCCGAGAATGAGAGCTCCTGCCGGCTGCCGCCAAGATTGGCAGCATAAGTCCCTCTTTTGCCGACCTTCGAGGGACCTTGTTGATGAATATCCCGCCCAAAGAGCCATCAGGTACCTCGGCGGCCATCGGCGGTCCTTTGGGCGGCACTTGGACGGGCGGGGGCCTTCACCAATTTCGGGCACAATATATTCTTCCTGCATTTCGGTGCTCAAAACAACTCCTATCGTGTACCTTGCTACATTACAACAGTGATTACATTTCAAAAGAAGTTTATTGGTTATGAAGCACTTTGGGATGTACTGAGGTCATGAAAGGCTCTCTATAAATATAAGGTTTCCTTCTTTCATTTGTTCGTTCTTTTGTTTTTTCTTTTGCTATCTCTCTCACTCTCACACATTAATACACAAATACTTTGTGCACTTATAGACAATTTCTTTGCCCACTATTTTAACTGAGATCTTAACTCGATACAAACATTGGGTTAATGCCTCTGTTAAAATAGCAGACACAAAATTTTCACATGAATGCTTTAAGCAATTGTACACTAATATTACACAGCAAGATTTCAACTCACTGATACTACTTAATAAACTTCGTACTACTCAATGCTCCTGAAAATAAATTATCAAATATGAAGCGTAAAAATGAAGGAATAGAATTAGAAAAAGAAAATCTGTTCCCAGACTATATGCAATCCGTCATGCCATGCACTGTACCAAACCCAATCAATCTCTAAGCAAAACTACTGCAACATTTCTCTTTTCTATTTTTTCTTGTTAAGGGTAGTCACATGTATTTGATCAAGACAATGTGCAGGCAATCTGCTTCACAGCTTTGACAGTGCTGCTCTGAAGCTGGACACTCTGAAGCTTGTTCAAAGCCCTTCCTCTCCCCATCTTGCTGAAGAAAAATCTTCTTCTGGTCTATAACTTGCCTATTGGTTCAGTCAAGATTGGGAACTTATCATATGAGGAATGGTGCATGAGTGTGTGTGTGTCCATCTGCGCATGTGTGAGAATCATCCTCGACTCTGGCACTTTGATTAATGAATCTCACCAGACCACTGGCAGATGGCACATTTTAAATAAAAAATGAAAACTTTGTGCAACTCCAAATTTCAAACTCATGTGCAGGTTTTAGTCTAGTGTAGGATTGTAAGATTCTTTTAGATATATATATATATATATTTGTAACGTAGTCAACTATTTATAGGAATACAGTCGACATTCTTCGTTAAAAGGTCAGTGCTCAAGGTGGAAAAGCAATGATTATTTTGCAGCATGCTTTCAGATCCATCTCTCGATGTATACAATCAGCTGTGACAAAAGTGAAACACCAAGCCTCGAGCAAGAACAACAAAGATTATCTCCTGGTGTAATTGAAGGATCAATCAGTTTTAGATGGTGTTCTATTTCAAGCTTGCAGCGTGAGTGTTTCTGTGAGGTGCACTTGTCTTTTAAGCTGCAAGTGGCAACACTGCAATATAAACAAAGCAGCAGTAGTGTCTTTGTTGCCACAAAGACTCCCCTCAAGATATGGTTTCTCTCCCCTAATTGCAGACAATTTGTTGCTGATGACCAACAGATACCACCTCTGTCACTGCTACTGGAGACTGAAAGATGTAGGGGCAGAATTTCCGACAAAGTTTCTACGGACCCGGGAAGGCATCGCAAAAGCTGGTTTTCAGCATGCACTGCGCACGCGCCGAAAACCGGCTTTTCCAATCTGTCAAGCTGGAGCTTGACAGATCGTAACCAGATCGGGAGCGAGGACATTTGTACGGCATGATTGGGCTATTTGCTCATATCTTGCCCAGCAAATGTCCTCAAAAATCTTGCGCCTGAAAAGAGTAAGTCATTCGGCCCTTCGAGCCTGCACCACCATTCAATAAGATCATGGCTGATCATTCACCTCAGTACCTCTATCCTGCTTTCTCTCCATAACCCTTGATCTCTTTAGCTGTAAGGGCCATATCTAACTCCCTCTTGAATATATCCAATGAACTGGCAAGAACAACTCTCTGCGGCAGGGAATTCCACAGGTTAACAACTCTCTGAGTGAAGAAGTTTCTCCTCATCTCAGTCCTAAATGGCCTACCCCTTATCCTAAGACTGTGTCCCCTGGTTCTGGACTTCCCCAACATCGGGAACATTCTTCCCGCATCTAACCTGTCCTGTCCCGTCAGAATCTTACATGTTTCTATGCGATTCCCTCTCATCCTTCTAAACGCCAGTGTATAAAGGCCCAGTTGATCCAGTCTCTCCTCATATGTCAGTCCAGCCATCCCTGGAATCAGTCTGGTGAACCTTCGCTGCACTCCCTCAATAGCAAGAACGTCCTTCCTCAGATTAGGAGACCAAAACTGAACACAATGTTCCAGGTGAGGCCTCACCAAGGCTCTGTACAATTGCAGTAAGACCCTCCCTGCTCCTATACTCAAATCCCCTAGCTATGAAGGCCATCATGCCATTTGCCTTCTTCACCGCCAGCTGTACCTGCGTGCCAACTTTCAATGACTGATGAACCATGACTCCCAGGTCTCGTTGCACCTCCCCTTTTCCTAATCTGCCACCATTCAGATAATATTCTGCCTTCGTGTTTTTGCCACCAAGGTGGATAACCTCACATTTATCCACATTATTCTGCATCTGCCATGCATTTGCCCACTCACTTAACCTGTCCAAATCATCCTGCAGCCTCTTAGCATCCTCATCACAGCTCACACCGCCACCCAGATTAGTGTCATCTGCAAACTTGGAGATATTACATTCAATTCCTTCATCTCAATCTGAGCCCTGCGGCACTCCACTAATCACTGCCTCCCATTCCGAAAAGGACCCATTTATCCCGACTCTCTGCTTCCTGTCTGCCAACCAATTCTCTATCCACGTCACTATATTACCCCCAATACCATGTGCTTTGATTTTGCACACCAATCTCTTGTGTGGGACCTTGTCAAAGGCCTTTTGAAAGTCCAAATACACCACATCCACTGGTTCTCCCTTGTCCACTCTAATAGTTACATCCTCAAAAAATTCCAGAAGATTTGTCAAGCATGATTTCCCTTTCATAAATCCATGCTGACTTGGACCGATCCTGTCACTGCTTTCCAAATGCGCTGCTATTTCATCTTTGATAATTGTTTCCACCATTTTCCCCACTACTGATGTCAGCTTAACCGGTCTATAATTACGCGTTTTCTCTCTCGCTCCTTTTTTAAAAAGTGGGGTTACATTAGCTACCCTCCAGTCCATAGGAACTAATCCAGAGTCGATAGACTGTTAGAAAATTATCACCAATGCATCCACTATTTCTAGGGCCACTTCCTTAAGTACTCTGGGATGCAGACTATCAGGCCCCGGGGATTTATTGGCCTTCAATCCCATCAATTTCCCTAACACAATTTCCCGCTGAATAAGGATATCCTTCAGTTCCTCCTTCTCACTAGACCCTTGGTCCCCTCGTACATCCGGAAGGTTATTTGTGTCTTCCTTCGTGAAGACAGAACCAAAGTATTTGTTCAATTGGTCTGCCATTTCTTTGTTCCCCATTATAAATTCACCTGAGTCCGACTGCAAGGGACCTACGTTTGTCTTCACTAATCTTTTTCTCTTCACATATCTATAGAAGCTTTTGCAGTCAGTTTTTATGTTCTCAGCAAGCTTCCTCTCTTACTCTATTTTCCCCCTCCGAATTAAACCCTTTGTCCTCCTCTGCTGAATTCTAAATTTCTCCCAGTCCTCAGGTTTGCTGCTTTTTCTTGCCAATTTATATGCCTCTTCCTTGGATCTAACACTATCCTTAATTTCCCTTGTTAGCCACGGTTGAGCCACCTTCCCTGTTTTATTTTTACTCCAGACAGGGATGTACAATTGTTGAAGTTCATCCATGTGATCTATAAATGTTTGCCATTGCATATCCACCGTCAACCCTTTAAGTATCATTTGCCAGTCTATTCTAGCCAATTCATGCCTCATGCGGTCGAAGTTAGCTTTCCTTAAGTTTAGGACCCTAGTTTCTGAATTAACTGTGTCACTCTCCATCTTTATAAAGAATTCTACCATATTATGGTCACTCTTACGCAAGGGGCCTCGCACAACAAGATTGCTCATTAGTCCCTTCTCATTACACATCACCTAGTCTAGGATGGCCAGCTCTCTAGTTGGTTCCTCGACATATTGGTCAAGAAAACCATCCCTAATACACTCTCGGAAATCCTCCTCCATATTGCTATCAGTTTGGTTAGCTCAATCTATATGTAAATTAAAGTCGCCCATGATAACTGCTGCACCTTTATAGCCTACTTTTACAGGCGCAAGTGTTTTAAAACACACATAAAGAATTGTAAAATAAAATTATAAACAAATAGTTTATTGTTAAAAACCTTCCTCGCTATGGTAAGTTTATTTTTAACCATAATTAAAAAAGCTTTTAAAAAAATCGGGAAAATATTTTATTTTTATAAGACATAATAACTTTAATTTCAATTAATTTTAGTCTGCTTTTATTCTTTATGAGTTTGTGTGATTGCTTTTGTTCCCATTAATAGCACTGAGAACTCATAGTTACGCGAATCTCAGTGCTTTTAATGGGAACCTGTGAAATATTTACCTGATTGGCTGAGCAGTCACACATGACTGCATCTTCTACGTCGGGACCCTCAGAGAAGGCCTCCCCATCGGAAATCAGGGCACCTCCGAGACCACCAGGTAAATTCGTAAAAAATATCCAGCGAGGAGGCAATTGCCCGCGGGAAGACCACCAGAGGAATTTCTGGCTATATAGGTCAGCAATATACCTCCACATTCATTGATCGCCAGCAAGCCAGGAGATCCACCCGAGTTCAGCGGGTAGTGTAGAAGGGTGTCACCTGCACAGTCCCGAGTAAGTCTTAGAATGAGGTATAAACTTAATGAAGAGACTGCACAGAGCTATCTGCATGTTGAACAGCATGACTTCCAATCTAGTCACCCTCTTCACTGCCATCGCCCTCTTGCACCAGCTCGCACTGCTCCCTGAAGTCGTATGCTGCCAGGCTTGCTTTTTATGGCCCCGACCTGCCGCTGGTGTGTCCTCGCAGGTCGGGGCCGCCACGCTGTGGAGAATACTATCACCACAAGGACCAACAGTTCGAGCCACCTTCTCAGGGCAACTAGGGATGGCCAATAAATATAGCCTTGGCAGCATTGGAACCATTCAAAAACAAATTCAAAAAACATATGTAATTGCTCTAATATAATCAACCTATTGTGTTCCTAACACAGATGAGATTGCACACAGGGAGGTTAAAGTAACAGTGACCTCAGTCTTTAATAAGACACTCTAGAGTGCGGAACAGGCCTTAGGGGCCGGCTTATATACACTGCTCCCAAGGGATGCTGGGATCCCTTGATACTAAAATCAGCTGTGTGGTTGATAATGAAGAAGAAAGCTATAAACTGCAGGAAGATATCAATCAACTGGTCAGGTGGGCAGAACAGTGAGAAATGGAATTTAATCTGTCGAAGTGTGAGTTAATGTATTTGGGGAGGGCTAACAAGCCTGAAGGCTCTGTGCCTCAATGCGAGGAGTATTCGGAATAAGGTGGATGAATTAACTGCGCAGATAGCAGTTAATGGATATGATGTAATTGGCATCACAGAGACATGGCTCCAGGGTGACCAAGGCTGGGCACTCAACATTCAGGGGTATTCAACATTTAGGAAGGATAGACAGAGAGGAAAAGGAGGCGGGGTGGCATTGCTGGTAAAAGAGGAAATTAATGCAATAGTAAGGAAAGACATTGGCTTGGATGATGTGGAATCGGTATGGGTGGAGCTGCAGAATACCAAAGGGCAGAAAACGCTGGTGGGAGTTGTGTACAGGCCACCAAACAGTAGTAGTGAGGTTGGGGACAACATCAAACAAGAAATAAGGGATGTGTGCAATAAAGGTACAGCAGTAATCATGGGGGACTTTAATTTACATATAGGTTGGGCTAACCAAACTGGTAGCAATGCGGTAGAGGAGGATTTCCTGGAGTGTATTAGTGATGGTTTTCTTGACCAATATGTCGAGGAACCAACTAGAGAGCTGGCCATCCTAGACTGGGTGATGTGTAATGAGAAGGGACTAATTAGCAATCTTGTTATGCGAGGCCCCTTGGGGAAGAGTGACCATAATATGGTAGAATTCTTTATTAAGATGGAGAGTGACACAGTTAATTCAGAAACTAGGGTCCTAAACTTAAGGAAAGGTAACTTCGAAAGCATGAGGCGCGAATTGGCTAGAGTAGACTGGCAAATGATACTTAAAGGGTTAACTGTGGATAGGCAATGGAAAACATTTATAGATCACATGGATGAAATTCAACAATTGTAGATCACTGTCTGGAGTAAAAATAAAACAGGGAAGATGGCTCAACTGTGGCTAACAAGGGAAATTAAGGATAGTGTTAGAGCCAAGGAAGAGGCATATAAATTGTCCAGAAAAAGCAACAAACCTGAGGACTGGGAGAAATTTAAAATTCAGCAGGGGAGGACAAAGGGTTTAATTAGGAGGGGGAAAATAGAGTACGAGAGGAAGCTTGCCGGTAACATAAAAACTGACTGCAAAAGCTTCTATAGATATGTGAAGAGAAAAAGATTAGTGAAGACAAACGTAGGTCCCTTGCAGTCGGACTCAGGTGAATTAATAATGGGGAACAAAGAAATGGCAGACCAATTGAACACATACTTTGGTTCTGTCTTCACGAAGGAAGACACAAATGACCTTCCGGATGTACTAGGGGACCGAGGATCTAGTGAGAAGGATGAACTGAAGGATATCCTTATTAGGCAGGAAATTGTGTTAGGGAAATTGATGGGATTGAAGGCCGATAAATCCCTGGGGCTTGATTGTCTGCATCCCAAGTACTTAAGGAGGTGGCCCTAGAAATAGTGGATGCATTGGTGATCAATTTCCAACAGCCTATCAACGCTGGATCAGTTCCTATGAGCTGGAGGGTAGCAAATGTAACACCACTTTTTAAAAAAGGAGGGAGAGAGAAAACGGGTAATTATAGACCGGTTAGTCTGATATCAGTAGTGGGGAAAATGTTGGAATCAATTATTAAGGATGAAATAGCAGCGGATTTGGAAAGCAGTGACAGGATCGGTCCAAGTCAGCATGGATTTATGAAAGGGAAATCATGCTTGTCAAATCTTCTGGAATTTTTTGAGGATGTAACTAGTAGAGTGGACAAGGGAGAACCAGTGGATGTGGTGTATTTGGACTTTCAAGAGGCCTTTGACAAGGTCCCACATAAGAGATTGGTGTGCAAAATCAAAGCACATGGTATTGGGTGTAATGTACTGATGTGGATAGAGAATTGGTTGGCAGACAGGAAGCAGAGAGTTGGGATAAACGGGTCCTTTTTGGAATGGGAGGCAATGACTAGTGGAGTGCCACAGGGCTTAATGCTGGGATCCCAGCTCTTTACATTATACATTAATGATTTGGATGAAGGAATTGAGTGTAATATCTCCAAGTTTGCAGATGACACTAAACTGGGTGGTAGTGTGAGCTGTGAGGAGGATGCTAAGAGGCTGCAGGGTGATTTGGACAGGTTAGGTGAGTGGGCAAATGCATGACAGATGCAGTATAATGTGGATAAATGTGAGGTTATCCACTTTGGTGTCAAAAACACAAAGGCAGAATATTATCTGAATGGTGGCAGATTAGGAAAAGGGGAGGTGCAACGAGACCTGGGTGTCATGGTCATCAGTCATTGAAAGTTGGCATGCAGGTACAGCAGGTGGTGAAGAAGGCAAATGGCATGTTGGCCTTCATAGCGAGGGGATTTGAGTATAGGAGCACGGAGGTCTTACTGCAGTTGTACAGGACCTTAGTGAGACCTGACCTGGAACATTGTGTTCAGTTTTGGTCTCCTAATCTGAGGAAGGACATCCTTGCCATTGAGGGAGTGCAGCGAAGGTTCACCAGACTGATTCCAGGGATGGCTGGACTGACATATGAGGAGAGACTGGATCAATTGGGCCTTTATACACTGGCGTTTAGAAGGATGAGAGGGGATTTCATAGAAACGTATAAGATTCTGACGGGATGGGACAGGTTAGATGCGGGAAGAATGTTCCCGATATTGAGAAAGTCCAGAACCAGGGGACACAGTCTTAGGATAAGGGGTAGGCCATTTAGGACTGAGATGAGGAGGAACTTCTTCACTCAGAGAGTTGTTAACCTGTGGAATTCCCTGCCGCAGAGAGCCGTTGATGCCAGTTCATTGGATATATTCAAGAGGGAGTTAGATATGGCCCTTACGGCTAAAGGGATCAAGGGGTATGGAGAGAAAGCGGGAAAGGGGTACTGAGGTGAATGATCAGCCATGATCATATTGAATGGTGGTGCAGGCTCGAAGGGCTGAATGGCCTACTCCTGCATCTATTTTCTATGTTTCTATGTTTCTATGAAAGGGAATACACATTAAATGGATGGACACTGAGAAGTGTAAAGGAACAATGGAACCTTAGAGTGCTTGTCCACGGATCCCTGAAGGTCGCAGACCAGGTAGATAAGGTGGTTTAGAAGGCATATGGAATGCTTGCCTTTAGCCAAGGCATAGAATACAAGAGCAGGGAGGTTATGCTTGAACTGTATAAAACACTAGTTAGGCCACAGAGTACTGGTCACCGCATTAGAGGAAGGATGTGATTGCACTGGAGTGGGTTCAGAAGAGATTTAACGTGGATGTTGCTGGGAGTGGGGAACTACGAGAACAGATTGGATAGGCTGGGTTTGTTTTCCTTGGAACAAAGGAGGCTGAGGGGAGACCTCATTGAGGTGTATAAAATTTTAAGGGGCCTAGATATAGTGGATAGAAAGGGCCTATTTCTCTTAGCAGAGGGGTCAACAACCAGGGGTCATAAATTTAAAATAACTGGTCGAAGGTTTAGAAGGGATTTGAGGGGAAATTTCTTCACCTAGAGGGTAGTGGGGGTCTGGAACTCACTGTCTGAAAGGGTGGTAGAGGCAGTGGTGGCTGGCATATAATGGCCACCCCACGTTAAAAGAATTCACGCTCAGGTATCTTCCACCATTTAAAATGCATTCATCAGTCACCTGAGAAATTATTTGTGTGTGGAAGCAGGTCATCTTCGAGTCTGAGGGACTGCCTATGATGATGATGATGGTAGAGGCAGAAACCTTCACCACATTTAAAAAGTACTTGGGTGTGCACTTGAAGTGCTGTAACCTGCAGGGCTACCGACCTCGAGCTGGAAAGTGGATTAGGCTGGATAGCCTCTTGTTGGCTGACACGGACACGATGGGCCGAAATGGCCTCCTTCCGGGCTGTAAATTTCTATGAAACTCTATGAAGACACTTTTCGCCGGGGGCGGGGGCAGGGGGGGTGGGTGAGACGAGGAGGATGGGAGGGCGTTACTACCTCTCGGGAAATTGCCTGGGAGTTTGCGGAGGTGCTGCCATGGCAGCGCCGCGCCTACGGTTAGCGCCCCAGGCCGCCACACAAACAGCGATGACGTCAT
The DNA here is from genome assembly GCF_044704955.1 of Pristiophorus japonicus. NCBI lineage: Eukaryota > Metazoa > Chordata > Chondrichthyes > Pristiophoridae > Pristiophorus > Pristiophorus japonicus. The sequence goes on from NC_091980.1 coordinate 273,368,975, forward strand.
CGCCGTGCGTGGCTCCCGCTCACCACCCTGCACCGACCCCTTAATGCCCCAGTAATAGGTCCATTTGCAATTCGGCAGGAAATGAAGCAGTCCATGTCCACATGTAGCAAGACCTGGATGGCATTCAGGCTTGGGCTGATAAGTGGCAAGTTACATTCGTGCCACACAAGTGCCAGGCAATGACTATCTCCAACAAGCAAGAGTCTAACCACCACCCCTTGACATTCAACGACATTATCATTGTTGAATCCTCCACCATCAACATCCTAGAGGTGACCATTGACCAGAAACTTAACTGGACCAGCCACATAAATACTGTGGCAACAAGAGCAGGTCAGAGGTTGGGTATTCTGTGGTGAATGTCTCACCTCCTGACTCCCCAAAGCCTTTCCACTATCGACAGGGCACAAGTCAGGAGTGTGACGGAATACTCCCCATTTGACTGGATGAATGCAGCTACAACAACACACAAGAAGCTCGACACCGTCCAGGACAAAGCAGCCCACTTGATTGGCACCCCATCCACCACCTTAAACATTCGCGGCCTCCACCACCACACTCCAGCAGTGTGTACCATCTATACGATGTGCTATAACAACTCGCCAAGGCTTCTTCGGCAGCACTTCCCAAACCCGCGACCTTTACCACCTAGAAAGACAAGGGCAGGAGCCGCATGGGAACACCATTACCTGCAAGTTCCCCTCCGAGTTGCACACCAACCTGACTTGGAAATATAACGCCATTCCTTCATCGTCGCTGGGTCAAAATCCTAGAACTTCCCGAACAGCACTGTGAGATACTTTCACCACTCGGACTGCAGCGGTTCAAGGTGGCGGCTCACCACCACCTTCTCAAGGACAATTAGGGATGGGCAATAAATGCTGGCCTTGCCAGCGACACCCTCATCCCAGGAACAAAAGAAAATTGGTGCAATCTTTCAGGTCAATAAAACCCCAAAGGCTATTGGGCTTCGCTGACCAGGGTTTCTCACTGGGAAAAGACTCCTGGGGTCAAGTCTGACCTTCATGGATTCTCCTTTTCTTTTTTTTGTCTTCCTTTATTGTTCTGTTCTGAAGCTTTAACTCTCTGGGTCCGAAATCCGAAATAAGGCCCTTTACCGCCGTTTTGCGGCGGCCATGCAGCGGAATCGAGTGGCCGCCACAAATCCACCTCGGGGATTTTTCAGCCTGTCCCCACTTCTGCCCCGCGGCTGCCAACCGTCACAAGCACATCATCAAAGCGTGCACCGCCGATCTCCCGGACCCACATCAAAATCCGTGCAAAATTTACTTGCCAAAATCTTTCATCCGCCGCGCGGTGCCCGCAACAACTTTTTCTGTCGGTGCACCTGGTTTCTTCTGTATGAGCCACGGCATCGTGGCTTCCCTTCAAGGGCGGCGTGTTTTTTTTTTGCTGGCCGACTTCCCAATCAGCCGGACAATTATGGCCCCGGGTTCGGCCAGGCCACCAACAGGTAGCCTGGCATCTCTCTTGGGTGCCAGGCCGCTGGCCTGGCCAAAACCCTCCCTGGTGGACCAGTGGCCGAACCTACTAAATCGCTGGGGAGAGACGTGGTGACGCATACGCACACTGACGTCACCACCACTCTGCCGCTGAGTGACAGCGGCAGAGACTCATTCCCACCCCAACTTCTGCCCCTCACCAGCACTTACCGTCGCATTTCCACCCCTATTATGACCAACTTCTGGTCTGGTCGAAAAAAAACGACTATGGATATCAATCAAGAGTCGGCCTCTTGCCATATAGCGGTAAGAATAGTAAAAAAAATCAGAGGTGCGCCAGGTTTCTGGCGGGCCTGAATTTCGGCCCCTCTATCTCCTCCACGTGTCTTTCAAGATTTTAACAGAACCCTACAAAATGAACACTGAACATCCAGTTCTTCATTCACATTCAAAGAGTGGAATCAAAAGGTCAAGGGTCCAGATATTTTTGGGGATTCATTTAACCCGCAGAATCTTCATTTGCTCCTTTTGAACTTATGGAAAATCAGATTTGCAGAGTTACAGAAAATCTCAGCCGTGCATGTTATCTATTGTGGAAGGAAATAATTGAGTGTTCACAAGGTTAGTGGTGAAAGTTACCAGCCTTGAATTTGACCTAAATTGCCTCATCTTTTTGGTGAAATAAAACAAAAATTACATTGGACAATTTACAACTAAAATGTATGTTGAAGTACAGCTGAGATGGAAATCTATATACACAGCTTTTCATATTGTGAACTTAAAAATTAACCTGATGACGAACTATGTTCTGATATCTAGGAATAAAGGAAAAAAAGAGAGACTTGCATTTATATAGCGTCTCTCATGACCTCAGGACATCACAAAATGCTTTACACTCAAATAAATATTTTTGAAGTGTAGTCACTGTTGTAATGTAGGAAACGTGGCAGCCAATTTATGCACAGCAAGCTCCCACAAATGATGTGACATGTAATGATTGAGAGATAAATGTTGACTAGGACACTGGATATAACTTCTCTGCTCTTCTGAGAAATAGTGGCATGGGATCTTTTACATCCACCTAAAAAGGAGAAGGGGACTTCGGTTTAATGTCTCATCCGAAATGACACCTCCGACAGTGCAGCACTGCACTAGAGTGTCAACCTGCATTTTGTGCTCAAGTCTCTGGAGTGGGATTTGAACCGACATCCTTCTGACTCAGAAGTGAGTGTGCTACTCACTGAGGCTCAGCTTAAACAGTAAGAGGCTCTTATAGGAAGGGCAGTGCTATGCTCGTTTATTTTGTATTTGCCATAACTTTTATAGTTATAGGAGGAGTTAGAAGCTGCAGGAAGATCTCGACAGGTTGAATGAGTGGGCAACAACTTGGCAAATGGAATACAATGTGGGGAAGTGTGAAGTTATACACTTTGGTAGGAAAAATACAAAAGCAGAATATTTATTGAATTGTGAGAGACTGGGAAATGTTTGTACTCAGAGGGTCCTTGTACATGAATCACAGAAAGTTAATATGAAGGTGCAGCAAGCAATTAGAAAAGCAAATGGTATGTTAGCTTTTGTTATAAAGGGATTAGAGTATAAGAGTAAAGAAGTCTTACTACAATTTTACAAGACATTAGTGAGGCCACACCTGGAGTACGGTGGACAATTCTGGTCTCCTTACCTAAGAAAAGACATACTTGCCTGAGAGGGAGTGCAGCGAAAGTTCACTAGACTGGTTCCTGGGATGAGGAGATTGCATTATGAGGAGAGATTTAGTCGACTAGGCATATATTCCTTAAAGTTTAGAAGAATGAGAGGTGATGTAATTGAAACATATAAAATTCTTAAGGGTCTTGATGCTGGCAAAATATTTCCGCTGGCTGCAGACTCTAGAACACTGGGTCACAGTCACAGAATAAGGGTCGGCTATTTAGGACTGAGGGGTTCAATTTTGGCCATGCCATTTTTTTGGCGCACTGACCCGTTGTGCGCTGACTTTGTGCGGTATAAATTGCCCCGAAAAAAATTGGCCCCATCCTGGCTGCTCTGCAGAGCCCCCAGTGCCCTGGCGCAGCGCAGATATATCAATGGGGGGTGGAGCATTAGGCCTGCACCGAAACAAGTGCCGGCAGCATCGCGCATGCACAGTGGTGTCGGCCCCGATGATTGCGCATGCGCAGTAGCAGCGAAACTTGGCACTCGGCCATTTTTGAAGTGCATCGCTGTGCAGCCCCGTTTGAGTTTAAAAATGCTGGCTGCTTGCTGCCAGAACCCTACCCAATCCGATTTTTGAGTAGCCCTAGAAATGGACAGCCAGTGCTACTACTTGAAATAGGTGTGAGCCTTAATAAAATCTCTCCTCTCCCTCCCCACAACCCCCCCCCCCCCCCCGATGCCGCTGAGTCCAGTCTTTCCTCTCCCTCCCCCCCTTGAGCCTCCCAATGCCACATCTGCTCTCAGGCAGCCCAGCCTTTCCTCTCACCCCCTCCCCCTGAGCCTCCCGATGCATCTTTGTTGGCTGCCCCTATCCCATGCCAAATAGCCTCCCGTACAGGCCGGCCCGCTGCCTTCCCTGGCCCAAGGTAGGATTTACTGCAAATATTTAATTGTTAATCAATTGTTTACCTCAGTTCTTTATTTTTATTTAGTTATTTGAAGTTTTATTTGTAATGTTTGCCGCTTGGTGCTTGGGTGCAGGTCCTTACTTACTTACTTGTGCTGATTTCTTAACTGCCCGCAACATTTTTCAGAGTTAGTGTTAGCTGGCCAAAGTGACATAAATGGCCAAAACTGGCATAAGTGTCTGGGAACGTCCCCTTTTGAAAAAAAAACGGTACTAAAAAAAAATCGGACCTAACTAAGTTACTCTGTACCAAGTTTATTGGGGAAAATGACGTTTTTTGACTTACGCCAGAAAAACCAAGTTACTCCAAAAAAATTGGAGCAAGTCATGGCCAAAATTGGGCCTGAGATGAAGAGAAATTTCTTCACTCAAAGGCTTGTGAATCTTTGCTATTCTCTACCCCAGAGAACTGTGGATGCTCAGTCATTGAGTATATTCAAGACAGAGGTCGATAAATTTTGGGGAATGAAGGGAAAGAAGGGATATGGGAATAGTGCAGGAAGGTGGAGTTGAAGTAGAAGATCAGCCATGATCTTGTTGAATAGCGGAGCGTACTCGAAGGGCTACATGGCCTTCTCTAGCTCCTATTTCTTATGTTTTTATAGTTCCAGTGTCAGCTGCAACTCAGTGGGTAACATCCTCACCTCTGAATCAGAAGGTTGTGGGATCAAATCCCACTCCAGAGGCTTGAGCACAAAAAAAAATTTAGGCTGACACTCCAAGGCAGTACTGAAGGAGTGCTGCCGTCTTTCAGATGAGATGTTAAACCAAAGCCGCCTTTGTTCCCTCATGTGAACATAAAAGATCGCATGGCCTATTTTGAAGAAGAGTAGGACCCTGATGTCCTGGCCAATATTCATCCTTCAATCACCATCACTAAAAAAGATTATCTGGTCATTATCACATTGCTGTTTGTGGGACCCGCCTGTGTGCAAATCGGCTGCTACATTTCCTACATTACAACAGTGACTACACTTCAAAAAAGTAATTCATTGGCTGTAAGGCACTTTGGGACATCCGCTGGTTGAGAAAGGCGCTATATAAATGTAGATCTTTCTCTTTTTTTAGGAATCAAAAGTAGTTTGGTCATGCAGGTAATTTGCTTTTCATGCAAAATACACCATATGGTATTCTCTAGGCAGTTTATTTGTTAGAGTTACACATGGCTTAACATTGTTTGCTTTATGCTGTTTGGACCCATGTACTGTTATTGAAATAAACAAGCAGAGAGGGGGAAGAGGGAGAGAGTATTAGATAATCCAGTGAGTGGAGAGAAAAAACAAGGGACCAAGCTATCCTATGCCCTTGCTTAAAGTTCGTAGAGTAATGCTGGGAGCTTTTTCCTCAGTTGGAATAGAAGAGATGTTTTCATATTCTGCCCTGGCTGTACCATTAACCCCCATCAATACATATCTAGTTCTAATTGTCAGTCCCAATTGCTATCATTATCTCCAAACCTCTTCTATTAGCTGGCACTGAACTAACACAATGTTCTCAGGTAACAGCAGGTCCATTAAGTAAAGTTGAGCCATAGAAAATGGACACTAAGCCAAAGAAGGAGATATTAGCAGGGGTGACCAAATGCTTCGTAAAAGTGGTGGGTTTTAAGGGGGGTCCTAAAGAAGGAGCGCGTAGCTGGAGAGGCAGCAGGGTTCAAGGAAAGAACGCCACAGTTTGGGATCTAGACAGCTGAAGGCATAGCTGTCAATGTTTGGGAGAAGGGAGTGGGCACGTACAAGAGGCTAGCGTTGGAGGAATGGAAATTATAGGGGGGAGGGGTTGTAGGGTTGGAGGGGGTTACAGCGATAGGGAGGGGCAAGGCAGTTAAGCGATTTAAACACGAGGATCAGAATTTTAAATTGGAAGCATTTGAGAAAATGAATGTCAGGAAGGACTTGGTGCAGGATAGGATGGAGACAACAGAGGCTCGAATTAACTGAAATTTACAGAGCATGGAGGATGGGCGGCCAACTAGGAGAGCATTCGAATAGTTGAGTCTGAGCGTGATAAAGACATGGATGGTAGTTTTAGGTGCAAATGGGCTACGGTAGAGGTGGGGTGGGCAATGCTACAGAGTTAGAAGTAGACAGTCATTGTGACGGAGAGTATATGGCATCAGAAGCTCCATTCAAGGTTGAACAATCTGGTTCAACCTGAGGCAGTGACTGGGGAGAGGGGTGGAATCGATGGCAAAGGTGCAGTGTTTGTGGCGTTGGCCGAAGATGATGGCTTTGGTCTTCCTTGGAGGAAATTGCAACTAATGCAAGACTGAATGTTGAACAAGCATTCTCGGCGGTCTCAATGTTTTTTGGGCGCTCTCCCCTCCGAGCGAGTTTCGTCAGGTCCTCACGCCGACAGGGAGAGAAGACCGCTGGGGTCTGTCTGCTGGCATGCAACGCCCACAAACGTCCTCCCGCCCGCTGAGTCCTCAGTTTGGACCAGGCGGTCCTCCGCTCCAGCAGAGCACAGAGCCTCAATATGTCACAATATGCTGAAGCATTTCACATTTTCATAATCGTACATGAAACAAAGCTAGACAATTACATCAGCCAGTTGTTAGAACTGTACCTCTGCTATTTTTAACAGGACACTGAATTATGTCCAGTGCTACCTGATAGGGGAACGTTTGGAGATTATGAGAGTTATTGGGGCTAACAATTAAAAATAAATCTGTATGTATGGATATTTTGCAAGTTAGGTGTCGGCTTGCCACAGGAACCTCCTTACATAAGTAATCCTGTAATTGTAGTTTTATAGATAGATTATGCTGGTACACAAATTTGTTGTTTGTTCTGACCTTTTGATCCCACTGTAGCAAGATCTCCATTGTGAACTCTTTCTCCAGATGTACATTCATTGCAGAATAACCTTTCTGAAATCTTATTACAGTGTCTATGTGAAGAGAAAGGGCCCGAATTTGGTGAGACCTAAGTTCTGCCCGTGTGCCGTCGAAAGGGCCGCTAAGATCCTGACGGTACTTTGGACGGAAGTTTCATGAAAAAATGTGTGAAAAACCACCCGGCGGCAAAAATGGGCCTTGCACGTCGACTCTGGGCGGCAGCGGGCGGTCGCTCCCATTTTGGGCGTCAAGTACAATCCTCAGCAAAGTACTGCCGAGGATAGTCGGGTCCAGAAAGGGGGGAACTGATAAAATAAAATGTTTTCAAAACAATAAAAAAAAACACCCGAAATCCTTCGGAGGACCCCATCCATCTAAGTCCCTGCAAAAGAAAGAAAGAAAAGAAGTGCATTGACTTTTTTTTTGAAGTTCTTCATACTTACCGTTCAGGTAAGACCTGCCTCCACGCGGCAGTCTCTTCTGCTGCTGGAGCGGAGGACTGCCTGGACCAAACTAGGGACGCCGCGGGCGGGAGGAATTTTGTGGGCGTTGCACGCCGGCGAGCACCGACGGATGCCAGCAGACGGTCCCCAGCGGTCTTCTCTCCCCGCCAGCGTGAGGACCTCACTAAACTCGCTCAGAGAGGAGAGCGCCGAGAAAACAGGGAGACCGCCGAGAAAACTCAGCGACAGCGGGTGGTGAGTCGACCCAACTCAGGCCCAAGGACTCTGGAGGTTTCATTCAGAGCTGGAAATGCTTTGCAGTTTTGCAGCAGCAAGTATTAAAATACATGCAACATGAGTGTTATATAAAAGGACAGAATCTAGCCATTTGCAATCATCAGAAGGAGTGCTATCTGAGAGAATATTCATGAGTTAGACTTTTTAGGCTGAAGTCTCTACAATGTGATAAACTTCTGTTAATTTAATCCCTCCTCATGACCTAGAAATTTTCTTAGAAAAAATGTACACCATACTGCACTGTTGGACGTACCGTCTTTTGGATGAGATAAGGGCCCCAAATGACCCTTTCCCTTAAGGGCTGTTCCGGCGGCGACGCTGCAGAGTGGAATGGTCGCCGTTTCTTTGAGGACTAGCGGCCATTTTGAAAGTTCCGCTCCTGTGCTATCCTGGCGGTGACCCGCTCCCCCCCCCCACTACCGCACCGCTGCTGCCGATCCATCCTAACTGCGTCATCAGAGCGCGCACCTCCGATATTCCCTCCAGGACGCAAAATTCCGCAGAGAAAATCTTGCTGCCGCCGCTCGGTGCCACCATCATCTTTTCCTGTTGGTGCACTGTGCTTGGAAAATGGCGGTGCGGCTGCCATTAAAGGGGAGGACCGATTGCCGCGGCCGCCATTTTAATATTTTTTGTAGGCCGACCGCCAGGCCGGACCAACCATTATGCCACCGGGTTCGGCCGGGCCACCAACAGGCAGCCTGGCACCCTGTCTTGGGTGCAAGACCGCTGGCCCAGCCGAAACCCTCCCTGGTGGGCCCAGTGGGCCTACCTTAAAGAATCGCAGAGCTCTCAGCGGCTCTCCCCTTTAAGTGAAGGGGAGAGACATGGTGGCGTGCCAGTGCGATGACATCATCAGTGCTATGCTGATAAGTGACAGTAGCGGACACTCCGCTTGCCTCCCTACTTCCGCCCCTCTACTTACCGAACTTCCCCTCACCGCCGCACTTCCGGCCCCATTATGACTGAAGTCCAGGCCGCTCGAAAAAGAAAGCCAGCAGAATTTCATGCAAGAGGCCACCACATCTACCGCTGTGGTAAAAACAGTTGAAACACGGTAGATGTGCCGTGATTTCGGCGGGTGGAGGAATTTCATCCCCTGATGTTAAACCATGCCCTCTCTGATGGATGTAAAAGATCCCATGGCACTACTCGAAGAAGAGAAGGGGAATTCTCTCTGGTGACCCTGCCAATATTTATCCCTCAGCAAATATTGCTAAAACAGATTAGGTAATCATTATCTCTTGCTCTTTGTGGGACCTTGCAGTGCAAAAATTGCCTATTGTGCTTCCTGCAAAGCAATCTTGATTACAGTTCAAAAGTCGTTCATTGGCTGAGGTTGTGAAAGATTTAGATAAATGAAAGTTCTGTCTGTTCTTTCGCACTGCCCCTATGAGCGGGTTATCTTTTTCTGGTCAGCCTTTCTGTGAATCTGACTGGCTCTGAGCTTAAACACGAAACCTTTCTTTCGCTAGGTTAGATCTTCCTGAACTGACCTGAAACCTGTGCTTCTCTCTTCTTCTGTTCCTTACCTGGACAGGGAGTTGAGAGTTTGAATTCTGATCCTCTCCCTCTGGTCCAGTGGGTTGGCCAGTATTGTTGCCAATCAAACTGGCTACCACCCTTCCAGGAGTGGATTTCTACCAAACAACCTGCTGCCATGTGTGAATCCAATAGCTCGTGTGACTGCCAACTGGAAGTGTCTGAAAGTGTTAATAACCTATCTATTAGTGATAACAGTTTAGATGGCTGGCTCATTAACTTTTGGGAGAACGTGGTAACATATCTGTCCTCTCTTTGATCAGTTTCTTCAACCTGTGTTACTCTATCAAGACAGCAGGAAGGATGCTGGATGTTTGGGAATTAACCTGTAAACCCTGAACCTGATTTCATACCAAAAACATATTCGAGCTTAAATCAAAAATCCTTCCCAGGTTAAATAATCAGGAATCCTGAAGTTTGATGTCACAAATGGGATTCTGGATTTTATACATGGGGGGCATTTGAATAGAAAATCAAGGGAATGATGTTGAATTTCTCCAAGACATTGGTATTACTTGGGTAAGAATGCCACTGCGCTGGCTCCTTTAACAAACACAAAATTACAGACTTGGAGTGTACAGCTTCTGGATAAGTGCGGCCAGCACACATTGGGAGCTGATGCAGCAGAAATGGTTGTCCCACTTTGTGCAGTTCTGAGTATCTCATTATAGGAGTGATGTTAGATCTATGGAAACGGTACAGTAACGATTCACTGGAATGATACCAAGGATGACAGGTTATATTTATTAGGTCACCCGTAAGTTTTTTCTTTTTCAAAGAAGTAATAAAGCCCAACTTCCTGAATAATTCTTCAAAGATTTGAATTCCCGAGATTTGGAATAAAATATTTATTTATGAAGTAAGGCTTGAAACTTTGGGGCTTTTTTCACTGGAACAGTGAAGGGTAAGGGGAATTTAATAGGGGTTTCCAAAATTTGAGAGGGTAAGTAGCAAAAGATTATTTGCATTGGTTGGTGGGTCGATAACATAGGGACACAGGATTATCACAGAAAGAGCAAAGAGAAAGAAAAAGGCTTGCATGTACATAGCGCCTTTCACAACCACCGGACATCTCAAAGCGCTTTACAGCCAATGGAGTACTTTTGGAGTGTAGTCACTGTTGCAGTGTGGAAAAGAAGGCAGTTAGAAGAAGTGGTTGCACACAGAGGATTATTAAAATGTGGAATGCTTCACCACACGTGTCTATTGAGGCAGAGACTGCAATATTCTTTAAAACGGAATTGGATAAGTATTTGAAAAGGAGCCAAATAATTTAAGGAACTAGGGGCTGGATTTTTGAGGGGTTTGCGACCGGGTTTTCATCACGTTTTGACCCTCCGCGGCGAAAACCCAGTCGCAAAGCCTGGGCGCGATCCTCGGCTCGTTGTTTGCGGCGGCAATGGGACGTACCGCCGGGGAGAGGTGCGCCGGACGTGTAACAACACGGATTGCGTTACCGTCTGAGTTTCGGCACTCTCCCGATCCGTACGCCGCGCCCAGAACAACGACAGGTAAAACCTGTCATTGCAGCCCTGCCAGCAGCGGTAAGTACGAAAACCTGCAAAAAAGGTAAGTTAAAGTTTTAACTTTTAATTTTTTGCAACGATTAGTTAGTTTAAGGGCCTTGGTAATGTTTTTGGAATGTTTCTTTGAATTTTTTTTCCCCTTTCCAAGGCCTCTCTTGCAGCGCAAACAACCCCGGCCTAAAGTTGCCGAAACACGCGTTTTGCGTCGTGAATAATCGTGGAATACCTCCCTTACTGACCCAGGCACAGACCCCAAAGGCCGAAGGTTCGGCCTAAAATCGATAGCGCAGCGAAAACAGTAATTTTCACGGATCGCTACCGTTTACGTTGAAAGCCCACCAAACCCGAAAATCCACCCCTAGGACTATACTTCTATGCCGTAATTTTAAGATAGCACAACTTTATGATCTGTGACGTGTATCCGCCTCCAGCTCCTGACGGTCCGCGTTACGGAATTGGAGCTGAGGGTGGATTCACTCTGGAGCATCCACGATGCTGAGAATGACGTGAGTATCACGTGTAGTGAGTTGGTCTTACCGCAGGGAAAGGGTCCACAGCCAGATAGGGAATGGAAGACCAGCAGGAAGAGTAGAGCAAGGAAGGTAGTGCAGGGGTCCCCTGCGGTCATCCCCCTGCAAAACAGATACACCGCTTTGGGTACTGTTGAGGGGAATGACTCATCAGGGGAGGGCAGCAGCAGCCAAGTTCATGGCACCGTGGCTGGCTCTGCTGCACAGGAGGGCAAGAAAAAGAGTGGGAGAGCGATAGTGATAGGGGATTCAATTGTGAGGGGAATAGATAGGCGTTTCTGCGGCCGCAACCGAGACTCCAGGATGGTATGTTGCCTCCCTGGTGCAAGGGTCAAGGATGTCTCGGAGCGGGTGCAGGACATTCTGAAATGGGAGGGAGAACAGCCAGTTGTCGTGGTGCACATTGGTACCAACGACATAGGCAAAAAAAGGGATGAGGTCCTACGAAACGAATTTAAGGAGCTAGGAGCTAAATTAAAAAGTAGGACCTCAAAAGTAGTAATCTCGGGATTGCTACCAGTGCCACGTGATAGTCAGAGTAGGAATCGCAGGATAGCGCAGATGAATACGTGGCTTGAGCAGTGGTGCAGCAGGGAGGGATTCAAATTCCTGGGGCATTGGGACCGGTTCTGGGGGAGGTGGGACCAGTACAAACCGGACGGTCTGCACCTGGGCAGGACTGGAACCAATGTCCTCGGGGGAGTGTTTGCTAGTGCTGTTGGGGAGGATTTAAACTAATATGGCAGGGGGATGGGAACCAATGCAGGGAGACAGAGGGAAACAAAAAGGAGCCAAAAGCAAAAGACAGAAAGGAGATGAGGAAAAGTGTAGGGCAGAGAAACCCAAGGCAAAGAACAAAAAGGGCCACTGTACAGCAAAATTCTAAAAGGACAAAGGGTGTTAATAAAACAAGCCTGAAGGCTTTGTGTCTTAATGCAAGGAGTATCCGCAATAAGGTGGATGAATTAATTGTGCAAATAGATGTTAACAAATATGATGTGATTGGGATTACGGAGACGTGGCTCCAGGATGATCAGGGCTGGGAACTCAACATTCAGGGGTATTCAACATTCAGGAAGGATAGAATAAAAGGAAAAGGAGGTGGGGTAGCATTGCTGGTTAAAGAGGAGATTAATGCAATAGTTAGGAAAGACATTAGCTTGGATGATGTGGAATCTATATGGGTAGAGCTGCAGAACACCAAAGGGCAAAAAACGTTAGTAGGAGTTGTGTACAGACCTCCAAACAGTAATAGGGATGTTGGGGAGGGCATCAAACAGGAAATTAGGGGTGCATGCAATAAAGGTGTAGCAGTTATAATGGGTGACTTTAATATGCACATAGATTGGGCTAGCCAAACTGGAAGCAATACGGTGGAGGAGAATTTCCTGGAGTGCATAAGGGATGGTTTTCTAGACCAATATGTTGAGGAACCAACTAGGGGGGAGGCCATCTTAGACTGGGTGTTGTGTAATGAGAGAGGATTAATTAGCAATCTCATTGTGCGAGGCCCCTTGGGGAAGAGTGACCATAATATGGTGGAATTCTGCATTAGGATGGAGAATGAAACAGTAAATTCAGAGACCATGGTCCAGAACTTAAAGAAGGGTAACTTTGAAGGTATGAGGCGAGAATTGGCTAGGATAGATTGGCGAATGATACTTAGGGGGTTGACTGTGGATGGGCAATGGCAGACATTTAGAGACCGCATGGATGAAGTACAACAATTGTACATTCCTGTCTGGCGTAAAAATAAAAAGGGGAAGGTGGCTCAACCGTGGCTATCTAGGGAAATCAGGGATAGTATTAAAGCCAAGGAAGTGGCATACAAATTGGCCAGAAATAGCAGCGAACCTGGGGACTGGGAGAAATTTAGAACTCAGCAGAGGAGGACAAAGGGTTTGATTAGGACAGGGAAAATGGAGTACGAGAAGAAGCTTGCAGGGAACATTAAGGCGGATTGCAAAAGTTTCTATAGGTATGTAAAGAGAAAAAGGTTGGTGAAGACAAACGTAGGTCCCCTGCAGTCAGAATCAGGGGAAGTCATAACGGGGAACAAAGAAATGGCGGATCAATTGAACAAGTACTTTGGTTCGGTATTCACTAAGGAGGATACAAACAACCTTCCGGATATAAAAGGGGTCAGAGGGTCTAGTAAGGAAGAGGAACTGAGGGAAATCTTTATTAGTCGGGAAATTGTGTTGGGGAAATTGATGGGATTGAAGGCAGATAAATCCCCAGGGCCTGATGGCCTGCATCCTAGAGTACTTAAGGAGGTGGCCTTGGAAATAGCGGATGCATTGACAGTCATTTTCCAACATTCCATTGACTCTGGATCAGTTCCTATGGAGTGGAGGGTAGCCAATGTAACCCCACTTTTTAAAAAAGGAGGGAGAGAGAAAACAGGGAATTATAGACCGGTCAGCCTGACCTCAGTAGTGGATAAAATGATGGAATCAATTATTAAGGATGTCATAGCAGTGCATCTGGAAAATGGTGACATGATAGGTCCAAGTCAGCATGGATTTGTGAAAGGGAAATCATGCTTGACAAATCTTCTGGAATTTTTTGAGGATGTTTCCAGTAAAGTGGACAAAGGAGAACCAGTTGATGTGGTATATTTGGACTTTCAGAAGGCTTTCGACAAGGTCCCACACAAGAGATTAATGTGCAAAGTTAAAGCACATGGGATTGGGGGTAGTGTGCTGACGTGGATTGAGAACTGGTTGTCAGACAGGAAGCAAAGAGTAGGAGTAAACGGGTACTTTTCAGAATGGCAGGCAGTGACTAGTGGAGTGCCGCAAGGTTCTGTGCTGGGGCCCCAGCTGTTTACATTGTACATTAATGATTTAGACGAGGGGATTAAATGCAGTATCTCCAAATTTGCGGATGATACTAAGTTGGGTGGCAGTGTGAGCTGCGAGGAGGATGCTATTAGGCTGCAGAGTGACTTGGATAGGTTAGGTGAGTGGGCAAATGCATGGCAGATGAAGTATAATGTGGATAAATGTGAGGTTATCCACTTTGGTGGTAAAAACAGAGAGACAGACTATTATCTGAATGGTGACAGATTAGGAAAAGGGAAGGTGCAACGAGACCTGGGTGTCATGGTACATCAGTCATTGAAGGTTGGCATGCAGGTACAGCAGGCGGTTAAGAAAGCAAATGGCATGTTGGCCTTCATAGCGAGGGGATTTGAATACAGGGGCAGGGAGGTGTTGCTACAGTTGTACAGGGCCTTGGTGAGGCCACACCTGGAGTATTGTGTACAGTTTTGGTCTCCTAACTTGAGGAAGGACATTCTTGCTATTGAGGGAGTGCAGCGAAGGTTCACCAGACTGATTCCCGGGATGGCGGGACTGACCTATCAAGAAAGATTGGATCAATTGGGCTTGTATTCACTGGAGTTCAGAAGAATGAGAGGGGACCTCATAGAAACGTTTAAAATTCTGACGGGTTTAGACAGGTTAGATGCAGAAAGAATGTTCCCAATGTTGGGGAAGTCCAGAACCAGGGGTCACAGTCTGAGGATAAGGGGTAAGCCATTTAGGACCGAGATGAGGAGAAACTTCTTCACCCAGAGAGTGGTGAACCTGTGGAATTCTCTACCACAGAAAGTAGTTGAGGCCAATTCACTAAATATATTCAAAAGGGAGTTAGATGAAGTCCTTACTACTCGGGGGATCAAGGGTTATGGCGAGAAAGCAGGAAGGGGGTACTGAAGTTTCATGTTCAGCCATGAACTCATTGAATGGCGGTGCAGGCTAGAAGGGCTGAATGGCCTGCTCCTGCACCTATTTTCTATGTTTCTATGTTTCTATGTGTTAGTAGCTCTACACTCACTCAGAATCTCCAATATGTCGACTGAAGATATGGGACCTGAAATTCCGGTTGGAGGCTTCTTTCGGACAACCAGAGAATTTTTACGAATTTACCTGGTGGTCCCGGAGAAGTGTGGGATTCCATTGGGGAGGCCTTCTCTTCCCGCGCTGCGAAGCATGCTCCCGTCCTCCACGTTCCCACGGAGAAGGTGCAGTCATGTGTGACTGCTCAACCAATCAGGTACAGTATTCCACAGCATTTTCAGTACTAGCAATGAGAACTTCATATTTCCGAGTTCTCATTGCTATTAATGAGGGAAATAAAACAAACACACTAAACACAATAATAAAAAATAAAAAACACACCACACATAATTAAAATTAATTAAAATTAAAGTTAATAAATGTCTTAGGAAAAAAAAATTCCGATTTTTAAAAAATGCTTTTTAAATTATGGTTTAAAATAAACTTACCATAGTAGGCAGGCATTTTATCAATAAAGTTTTTTTTTACTTTTATTTTATTATGTTTTTGCATGTTTTAAAACTCTTGCGCCTGTAAAAGTAGGCTATATGCCTGCTTTTATCAGGCGCAAGAGTTTTAAGGACATTTGCTGGGCAAGATATGGGTAAATACCGCAATCTTGCCCATGCAAATGTCCTCACTCCCGAGATACGGAGGATCTCTCAAGCTGGAGCTTGACAGATCGGAAAAGCCGGTTTTCAGCGCATGCGCATTGAGTGCTAAAAAACGGCTTTTGCAATGCTTTCCCGGATCCGTAAACACTCCGTACGGATCTGAGGAGGCCGCGATTTCTGGACCAAGATATTGCACTGCAGTCTTGACAAAAATAGAAGGGTATCAGCAGCACCTATTTTTCACAATCTGGTTGGTCTCAGATTGTATATGACTCGAGAATTTCATGAAAAATAGCATTTTTCTGTTGTTGTTGAACCCAGGCATTTAATCACACATTGTCTGATATGGTTTTTTCTCCCATTAATCATGAAACAAAGGCACAGTATTATTCAGCGAATCAGCATTCTCTTTACTTTAATGCCCTCATGGGGTGGTTATGTGACATATGATATCTTTACTTACTATAAAAGCAAATGTCAGGTTCAACATATCAGAGAGAAAATTATTTTCACTCGCAATTGATTTTTTAATCTAGTTTAGTGAATATTGAGATCATTACTGCTGCACCAAAATAAATGGAAAATAAAATAAAACAGATAAACTGAAGTCTTCTGATGGACTTTGTAGAGGGCAATAGATTATTGAAGTTTTCAACTGCTGCAGATCTGTTTCACAAACTTAGCTCATGTTTTGGCTGCTTCTGTTCTGTAAATTATCCTGAGGTATAATACCTGCAGTAAGTCAAATGCTTCCTTTATCTTTCGTTGGATTTATCTATTCTAAGTATCAGGAATCCAATCTTTGAAGAAATATTCGGGAAGTTCTTTGGAAGGTAGCCTGGAGAATGGAGAATGGATGAGCGCTCAGCTGAACCCCAGCTGATTCTGCGGAGATGCCTTTCCTTGGCTGAGGAGGGAGTTGACTTGGATCTCATGGGTCCTGGGATGAAAAAAAAAGATGATGAATGTGCATCACAATTTCGGGAGGTTGTTCAATTTTGAAGCAAATGGCAGAGGTCTCGATTTGGTCCCATCGTTCTCATCTGAGCCTTTTCCTCACTGAAGAGATCAATGGTGTGTGTGCGGTCTGTCAAATGATTTCTAGTAAGCAAGAACCCACCATACAGTAGCATCCCAGGACAACTCAGTGCCTACTCCAGACAGCAGACATTTCATGCTTTGGACTAGAATTCGAGAGAGCCCTGCATTGCAGAATTCAGACACTTGGGATTGGAAGAACCCCCACAGAAATTACTGATAACTCTTTGTGAGGTAGATGATATTGCAGATGTCTAATAACCCCCTTGTCAGATAAACCATGTTTCAAAGACTTTTGTAAAATCATGATGGTTTAAGTAAAATAAACATGAACCGATTTTGCCTGTACATACCATTATTTAGCAATTGTGATCTGCATCCAGACAATATAACAACAACAATTTGCATTTA
Organism: Pristiophorus japonicus; assembly: GCF_044704955.1. Classification (NCBI taxonomy): domain Eukaryota; kingdom Metazoa; phylum Chordata; class Chondrichthyes; family Pristiophoridae; genus Pristiophorus; species Pristiophorus japonicus. Next base: position 273,386,149 of record NC_091980.1, read on the forward strand.
TATAGTGCGTTTAACAGAGTGAAATGTCCCAAGGTGCTACACAGGAGTATTATGAGATATAAAATTTGACACGGAGCCACATAAGTAGAAATTAGCGCAGGTGACCAAAAGTTTGGTCAAAGAGGTCGGTTTTAAGGAGCGTCTTGAAGGAGGAAAGAGAGGTAGAGAGACGGAAAGGTTTGGGGAGGGAGTTCCAGCGCTTGGGGCCTAGGCAACAGAAGGCACGGGCCACCAATGGTTGAGCGATTATAATCAAGGATGCTCAGGAGGGCAGAATTAGAGAAGCGCAGACATCTCGGATGAGAGCATGAAAAACTCATGCTTAACAATATTTTATTAAATGATTGCCTCAGCTACAACATTTTTGGAAGCATACAGTATCTTGCAGAATATGATCAAGTATTTATTTGAGTGGCCCACACTGGTATCGCTCCACTGAATATCCATGTACACACCAGGCAGATCTACTTACAGGAGGGCTATATCTTACTTTATTTTTGTACCGTGTCGGCTGGAGCGGCTTGAAAAATGACATTCTTTTCAGCATGAAGATAAAACAAAACAATTATGCATGGTGAATCCTGTGCAAAATGCATTTTTGAAGCCAGTAGACTATTTCTAAAATGATAGGAGGTTTGTGGTGCAAAGAATCTATAACAAATGCAAAAACAAATTTGTTTTATGTAAGAACTTGCATTTATATAGCACCTTTCATTAATTCAGGAAGCACCTTACAGCCAATGAAGTATTCTTGAAGTGTATGAAGTGTAGTCACTGTTATATTGTAGGAAACGGACCGCTAATTTTCACACAGCAAGGTCCCACAAACAGCAGTTAAACAAATGACCAGATCACCTGTTTAGGTGTTTTCTGATAGATAAATGTTGACCAGGACACTGGGAGAACTTCCCTGCTCTTCTTTGACTAGTGCTGTGGGATCTTTTACATCCACCTGAAAGGGCCGATAGGGCCTCGGTTTGACGTCTCATCCGAATTATGGCATCTTCAACACTGCAGCACTCCTTTAGCCTAAATTATGCATTCAGCTCTCTGGAGTGGGTCTTGAACCTATGACTCTCTGACTCAGATTTGAGTGTACTACCACTGTAGTCAAGACTGACAGCTACTAAAATCAAAAATAAATTATTTCAAACTAAACTCTTTAGCTATTTTCTATCCCACCTCATCCTTCTTGACTTGTCTGAAGCCTTTGACACAATTCGCCACTCCATCATTATCTAACGCCTCTCCACCATTATAAAAACATATGAACATAAGAAATAGGAACAGGAATAGGCCATATGGCCTCTCGAGCCTGCTCTGCCATTCAATAAGATCATGGCTGATCTGATCATGGACTCAGCTCCACTTACCCGCCTGCTCCCCATAACCCCTTATTCCCTTATCGATTAAGAAACCGTCTATTTCTGTCTTAAATGTATTCAGTGTCCCAGCTTCCACAGCTCTCTGAGGCAGCGAATTCCAGATTCACAACCATCTGAGAGAAGAAATCTCTTTATCCAGCTGGGTGGGACTGCACTTGCCTGGTTCCATTCTTATCTATCTAATCGTAGCCAGAGAATCACCTGCAATGACTTCTCTACCCGATCCCACATCATTACCTCTGGTGTTCCCCATGGATCTATCCTTGGACCCCTCCTATTTTTCATCTACATGTTGCCCTTCGGCGACATCCGAAAACACAGCGTCAGTTTCCACATGTACGCTGATGACACCCAGCTCTACCTCACCAACACTTCTCTCGACCCCTCCATGGTCCCTAAGTTGTCAGACTGCTTATCCGACATCCAGTTTTGGATGAACAGAAATTTTCTCCAATTAAATATTGGAAAGACCGAAGCCATTGTGTTCGATCGCCGCCACAAACTCCATTCCCTAGCCACTGACTCCATCCCGCTCCTCAACTTCTGTCTGAGGCTGAACTACACTGTTCGCAACCTTGGTGTCATATACCTCTAGACTTGACTATGCCGATGCACTCCTGGCTGTCCTCGCACATTCTACTCTACGTAAACTAGAGGTGATCCAAAACTCAGCTGCCCGTGTCCTAATTCACACCAAGTCCTGCTCACCCATCACCCCTGTGCTCGCTGACCGACATTGGCACCTGGTTAAGCAACACCTCAATTTCAAAATTCTCATCTTTGTTTTCAAATCTCTCCATGGCCTCGCCCCTCCCTATCTCTGTAATCTCCTCCAGCCCTACAAGCCCCGCGATGTCTGCGCTCCTCTAATTCTGCCCTCTTAAGCATCCCTGATTATAATCGCTCAACCATTGGTGGCCGTGCCCTCTATTGCCTAGGCCCTAAGGTCAGGAATTCCCTCTCTGCCTCTCTACCTCTCTTTCATCCTTTAAGACACTTCTTAAAACCTACCTCTTTGACCAAGCTTTTGGTCACCTGCCCTAATTTCTCCTATATGGCTCGGTGTCAAATTTTTTGTCTCATAATACTCCCGTGAAGCACCTTGGGGTTTTTTACTGCTTTAATGGCGCTATATAAATACAAGTTGTTGTTGTTAAGGTTCCAAAGTGGATTGGCTCCAGTCAGATCACAAACAATGTGAATTTATAGCTGAAAACCATTCCGAAACTCCGCATTAATTGGCCCAACTTGGGTGCTAAAGCTTGTGTTTGTCAATTCTCACCTTCACTAGCGTAAATAATATAAAAAAGAGATCAACTCAAGCCAGCCATCTGTAAACATGTCATGAAGCTCTTTTCATTGCAGAGCCTGTATTTAACTGCTTGAATAAATATTAAATCTTTATAAGATCAGAATGAAGTGCAGATGGTGCCTAAAGTTACATTTTTGGCATATAAGCAAATTGCTCCTCACTTAAAGAAACCGTAGACACAAGGTTCTGTCTATTATTTTGTCCACTTCATAGAAGCTGCTATCTGAACATTGCATCATTCTTCCATTTCCTCTATCTGTTTCATAATGATAAGGTTTCTGTGTCCATCTGAAGTCAGATTTCTATCCTGCAGAAGTGCCTTGTACCAGTAAATTTAGAAGACGGTGACAGTTACAAACCTGGTTGTGACTTGCTGAGAGAAATTTCTGACAATTACCGATTGGTTGCTTCTTCAAGGTAGCATTCCACAAATTTTTCTCCCATGTTTTTTCCAGTAAGATTTTTAGTTGTAAGCTGCACTAAGTAGTTAAAACAAAGGTACAGAAAATGCAAATAATATCATCATCATCATAGGCGGTCCCTCGGGATCGAGGAAGACTTGCTTCCACTCCTGAAGTGAGTTTTTTGGTGGCTGAATAGTCTAATATGAGAGCCACAGATTCTGTCACAAGTGGGACAGATAGTCGTTGAGGGGAGGGGTGGGTGGGACTGGTTTGCCGCACGCTCTTTCCGCTGCCTGCGCTTGATTTCTGCATGCTCTCGGCATTGAGACTCGAGGTGCTCAGCGCCCTCTCGGTTGCACTTCCTCCACTTAGGGCGCTCTTGGGCCAGGGACTCCCAGATGTCAGTGGGGACGTCGCACTTTATCAGGGAGGCTTTGAGGGTGTCATTGTAGCGTTTCTGCTGCCCACCTTTGGCTCATTTGCTGTGAAGGAGCTCCGAGTAGAGCACTTGTTTTGGGAGTCTCATGTCTGGCATGCGAACTATGTGGCCAGCCCAGCGGAGCTGATCGAGTGTGGTCAGTGCTTCAATGCTGGGGATGTTAGCCTGAACGAGGACGCTGATGTTGGTCCTCCCAGGGGATTTGTAGGATCTTGCGGAGACATCATTGGTGATATTTTTCCAGCTCCAGAGGTTCTATGGAGCATCCTCCTCCATTTCGGATGTCCCCAAAAGTTCGTCACCATCCTCCACCTGCTCCATAATGACATGTAGGCCGTGATCCTTACCAATGGATCCACCACAGACCCAATCCACGTCCGGATTGGGGTCAAACAGGGCTGCGTCATCGCCCCAACTCTCTTCTCAATTTTTCTCGCCGCCATGCTCCACCTCACAGTCAACAAGCTCCCCGCTGGAGTGGAACTAAACTACAGAACCAGTGGGAACCTGTTCAACCTGCGCCGTCTCCAGACCAGATTCAAGACCACCCCAACCTCTGTCGTTGAGCGACAGAATGCGGACGACACCTGCGTCTGTGCACATACGGAGGCTGAACTCCAGGACATAGTCGACGTATTTACTGAGGCGTATGAAAGCATGGGCCTTACGCTAAACATCCGTAAGACAAAGGTCCTCCACCAGTCTGTCCTTGCCGCACAGCACTGTCCCACCAGTGATCAAGATCCTGGACACCATGGACCACTTCCCATATCTCTGGAGCCTCCTATCAACAAGAGCAGGCATCGACGACAAGATCCAACACTGCCTCCAGTGTGCCAGTGCAGCCTTCGGCTGCCTGAGGAAAAGAGTGTTTGAAGACCAGGTCCTCAAAACTGCCACCAAGCTCATGGTCTACAGGGCTGTCGTAATACCTGCCCTCCTGTATGGCTCAGAGGCATGGACCATGTACAGTAGACACCTCAAGTTGCAAATAATATGTATGGACTTCATTGGCTGTCAAGCACTTTGGAACATCCTGAGGCTGTGAAAGGCACTATGTAAATGCAAGCTTTTCTCTTATTATACAGAGTATTAACAACACTATGTCAGGCAATGAGTTAAAGGTGGGGCTGGACATCCAGTGGGACTTGCAGCAAACAGTGTCCATTTTATAGTCTATTTTACAGAAAACAGAGTCTATTTACACAGCAAACAGAGTCTATTTACATAGTAAACAGTGTCTATGTACACCAAAAACAGAGTCTATTTACATAGTAAACAGTGTCTATTTGCACAGAAAACGGAGTCTATTTACACAGCAAACAGAGTCTATTTACATAGCAAACAGTGTCTATTTACATAGCAAGGAGTCTATTTACATAGTAGACAGAGTCGATTTACATAGTAAACGGTGTCTATTTTACACAGCAGTGTCTATTTACATAGTAAACAGAGTCTATATACACAGAAAACAGTCTATTTACATAGTAAACAGTATCTATTTACATAGTAAACTGTCTATTTTGCAGTAAACAGTACAATTACTCAGCAAACAGAGTTTATTTAAACAGAGTCATCAGATAAAAGCAGGATTATTTCTCCAGCAAAATACAGAGAGTGGAGGATAGTTACACATTACAAATTATGTACACAGTTTATCTGCTCTTTATCACATTGCTGTTTGTGGGAGCTTGCTGTGTACAAATTGGCTGCCACATTTCCTATATTACAACAATGACTACACCTCAAAAGTACTTCATTGGATGTAAAGTAATTTGGAACATCCAGTGGTCGTGAAAGGCACTATATAAATGCAAGTCTTTCTTTTTTGCATCAATCCCAGTCACTTACCGCAGTGAGGTCTCCAGGCTTGTATGACGGGTGAATTACCCAATCATCTCCATTCTGGCCAGCGCTTGTGGTGCCATTATATATATTTATTGGAGCTATTCACAACTAAAACAGAAGTAGGTCACTTTATTGGAGCTTTTTCCAAATTGCGATTGAATTTTTTTTCTATCCAATGTGAAATATTGATCATATATCACCCGATTGCTGTCAGAATATGAATGTTTCCAAACAATTAAAACATATTCTCCACAAATTATGTACATTATTTTATAATTGTAGGCATTTTTTTTAAGGATGTGCTTATTTGTACTGCAAAAATGGCCAACAGGCTCCACCCCTTGTTTCTGATTGGCCCTTGGAGGATAAGCCACACCCTGAAGTTTCACAGGAATGTGTAACTGGAACTGTCCATTTCAAGGTCTCACTGACTTTGCAAATTGTAACTCGATCACTTTGATTTCCTGAAGCGACAGAGGACAGAGCTCCCCAGAAGACAGCAAGGGTCAGCCGAAATGCCTTATCCTCCCCTTGCTCCCCCCCGCCCCATTAATGGGGCATTGTGTATGGATTGTTAACAGGTTTATTAGATATTAAGTGAATAATGACAGTGTTGTGACTTCTGGATATCATCCACTCCAATGATGTCCCTTGTAGGGGGTTGGAAGAACGTGATCTGTCTTTCCTGAGTTCCCTCTCTCCCCTCCGATCTCCCCTTCCCCCCCCCCCGTGTTTCTCTCTTCCCCCCCCATCCCCCCAGCCTCTCCCTCCCTGCCCCCCTACCCCCAGCCTCTCTCTCTCTCCAGCTTCTCTCTCTCCTCCCCCGCCTCTCTCTCTCCCCTGCCTCTCTCTCTCCCCAGCCTCTCTACCCAGCCTCTCTCTCCCCATCCAGCCTCTCTCTCTCTCTCTCTCTCCCCCAGCCTCTTTCACTCTCCCCCAGCCCCTCTCTCTCTTTCCTCCCCCCTCCCCCAGCCTCTCTCACTCTCCCCCCAATCTTTCTCCCCCAGCTTCTCTCACTCTCGGCCCCAAGGCCCGCCAACTCTCGTCCCCGAGGCCCTCCAACTCTCGTCCCCGAGGACCTCCGTCTCTCGACCCTAGGTCCTCCGACTCTCCCCACCCACCTTGGCCACCCGCCGCCACTGCCGCTCGGGACTCGCGGCTCACGGGAGGCTTGGGGCTTGGTCGGAGGCTCGCAGCTCAGCGGGAGCCGGAGAAGCGGGCTCATGGAGGAGCAGTAGCCCCCAGGCTGGCCGGGGGGGGGGGGTTGGGGGGGGGTGTGCGAGGGGAGAGTCGGTGCCTCAGGTCCTGCTTCTGGCATCATGTGGATGGAATGATTCGGCTGGGAGGGGGGACGAGCTTGACAGAGACGGGGCTTGTCGCCTGTCAGTCAAAAAAGTGCAGTATGGGCAGGGGATGGGTCGGAAGCGGGGGGCTGGACAGAGGCTTGCACCCACCCTCATGTGGATTATCATCATCATCATAGGCAGTCTCTTGGAATCGAGGAAGACTTGCTTCCACTCTTAGCATGAGTTCTTAGGCAGCTGTACAGTCCAATACGAGAACCACAGTCTCTGTCACATGTGGGACAGACAGTGGTTGAAGGGAAGGGTAGGCGGGGAGCCTGGCTTGCCGCACACGCCTTCCGCTGCCTGCGCTTGATTTCTGCATGCTCTCGGCGACGATACTCGAGGAGCTCAGCGCCCTCCCGGATGCACTTCCTCCACTTAGGGCGGTCTTTGGCCAGGGACTCCCAGGTGTCAGTGGGGATGTTGCACTTTATCAGGGAGGCTTTGAGGGCGTCCTTGAAACGATTCCTCTGCCCACCTTTGCCGTGGACGAGTTCTGAGTAGAGCACTTGCTTTGGGAGTCTCGTGTCTGGCATGCGAACAGTGTGGCCTGCCCAGCGGAGCTGATCAAGTGTGGTCAGTGCTTCAATGCTGGGGATGTTGGCCTGGATGAGGACGCTAATGTTGGTGCATCTGTCCTCCCAGGGAATTTGTAGGATCTTGCGGAGACATCGTTGGTGGTATTTCTCCAGCGACTTGAGGTGTCTACTATACATGGTCCACGTCTCTGAGCCATACAGGAGGGCGGGTATTACTATGGCCCTGTAGACCATGAGCTTGGTGGCAGTTTTGAGGGCTTGGTCTTCAAACACTCTTTTCCTCATCTGCCGAAGGCTGCACTGGTGCACTGGAGGCGGTATTGGATCTCGTCGTCAATGCCTGCTCTTGTTGATAGGAGGCTCCCGAGATATGGGAAGTGATCCACGTTGCCCAGGGCCGCCCCGTGGATCTTGATGTCTGGGGGGCAGTGCTGTGCATTGAGGAAGGCTGGTGGAGGACCTTTGTCTTACTGATGTTTAGCGTAAGGCCCATGCTTTCATACGCCTTGGTAAATGCATTGACTATGTCTTGGAGTTCAGCATCTGTGTGTGCACAGACGCAGGCATTGTCCACGTACTGTAGCTCGACGACAGAGGTTAAGTGGTCTTGGACCTGGCCCGGAGACGGCGAAGGTTGAACAGCTTCCCACTGGTTCTGTAGTTTAGTTGCACACCAGCGGGGAGCCTGTCAACTGTGAGATGGAGCATGGCAGTGAGGAAGATTGAGAAGAGGGTTGGGTGATGATGCAGCCCTGCTTGACTTTGGTCCAGACATGGATTGGGTTTGTGATGGATCCGTTGGTAAGGATCAAGGCTTGCATGTGGACGTGGAGCAGGCGGAGAATGGTGACCTTTTGGGGGCATCCGAAAGGGAGGAGGACGCTCCATAGACCCTCGTGGTTGACAGTGTCAAAGGCCTTTGTAAGATCAAAGAAGGCCATGTATAAGGGCTGGCGCTGTTCTCTACATTTTCCTGCAGCTGTCGCACTGCAAAAATCATGTCCGTTCTGCCCCGGAGGGGACGAAATCTGCACTGTGACTCCGGGAGGAGCTCCTCGGCCACAGGGAGAAGACGGTTGAGGAGAACTCTAGCGATGACTTTCTCAGTGGCTGATAGCAGAGAGATTCCTCTGTAGTTTCCGCAGTCGGACTTGTCCCCTTTTTTAAAGATGGTCAAATCACTGCATCTCTAAGATCTCCCGGCATGGCCTCCTCCCACCAGATGAGAGAGATGAGGTCATGTATTCGCATCAGCAGTGCCTCTCCGCCATACTTCAGTGCCTCAGCAGGGATTCCATCCGCTCCCGTAGCCTTGTTATTTTTTAGCTGTCTTATGACTTTTTCTACCTCGTGCAGTGTTGGGGTCTCACTGAGGTGGTGGCGGGTCGCATGCTGCGGATAGGAGTCGAGAACACGCGAGTCAAAGGCACAGTCTCAATTGAGGAGATCTTCAAAGTGCTCCTTCCAGCGGGCACTGACTGCCTCATTGTCCTTGATGAGTGTTTCCGTTCTTGGCCAGCAGTGGGGTGGGGCCTTGGGTGTTTGGACCGTAGGTGGCCTTGACTGCGAAGAAGAATCCTCGCACATCATGGCTGTCAGCCAGCTGCTGTATCTCTTGTGCTTTCTCCAGCCACCACCTATTCTTTAGGTCCCGAGTTTTTTGCTGGACCTTGGCCTTTAGCCGTCTGTAATGCTGCTTTGCTGCTCCCGAGTTGGGTTGCTGTTTAAGGCTCAGAATGCCCTGCGCTTGCAATCTATTAGCTCTTGAATCTCCTGATCATTCTCATCAAACCAGTCCTGGTATTTCCTGGTTGAGTGACCGAGTGTCTCTTTGCGGGCACTGGTTATGGAGGCCTGGAGGGCAGACCAAATGCTGTGGGTATTCTGCATCTTGGGGTCATCAAGGCACGCCAGGTTAGCTGTGAGGCGCTGACTGTAAAGGGCTCTCTTAGCTGGGTCCTTAAGTGCCTCGGCATTGACTTTTTTGCGACACTGCTTCTGCTGCTTTGGGCTATGTTGATATCAATGATGGATCAGATTAGGCCGTGGTCCGTCCAGCAGTCGTCAGCTCCTGTCATGGCGCGGGTGATGCGTACATCCTTGCGATCCCTGGCTCGGACGATGACATAGTCGAGCAGGTGCCAGTGTTTGGAGCGAGGGTGTTGCCACGATGCCTTGTATTTGTTCCTCTGTCGGAACAAGGTGTTGGTGATGACAAGTTCGTGCACTAGACATTTTGTCAGGAGTAGGGTACCGCTGGAGTTGGCTTTCCCTACCACCTCTCTGCCAACCATGCCTCTCCAGAGGAAAATGCCACGATAACTTAGCAGAGCAGTCAGCATCTGCGGAGAGAACTTAAAGTTTCGGGTGTGGACTCTTCATCAGAACTTCAAACATCAATATGGAAAGCACTTTGGTATTGCAAGTGAAGTGACCTAGGTCAACGAATGAGTAGTGATGTGTGAAGTGGAGGAGATTAAGGTTAAATTACTACATTGCAACTATCACACAGATGCCTACGCCCACCCTCATGTGGATTAACACCTCTGTTGAACTGCAGACAAAGGAATTCGGATTAGAAACATTAAACGCTGGTATGGTAAATACACACAGCATAACTTCAAGGCCTTTGGCTTTTATCTGATTCCCAGAACCTCTCTACCAAATCTCTGAAATGATGGAGAAAGCATCAGAAAATGTATTTTAAGCTGGGTGGGTGACTTGCTTTTAGCACAAAATGCTTGAATCAAAAATTGTGGCAGAACAGCTTTACAAAATGAGTCAAGGTAACCAATGTCATGCCTGGAAATGTTTGTTAATCAGATCCTATGGACTGGAGGGTAGATAATGTAACACCACTTTTTAAGAAAGGAGGGAGAGAGAAAATGGGGAATTATAGACGGGTTAGCCTGACATCAGTTGTGGGGAAAATGTTGGAATCAATTATTAAATATGTAATAACAGCGCATTTAGAAAGCAGTGACAGGACCGGCCCAAGTCAGCATGGATTTATGAAAGGGTAATCATGCTTGACAAAACTTCTAGAATTTTTTGAGGATGTAACTAATAGAGTGGACAGGGGAGAACCAGTGGATGTGGTGTATTTGGACTTTCAAAAGGCTTTTGACAATGTCCCACACAAGAGATTGGTGTGCAAAATTAAAGCACATGGCATTGGGGGTAATGTACTGACGTGGATAGAGAATTGGTTGGCAGACAGGAAACAGAGAGTCGGGATAAACGGGTCCTTTTCAGAATGGTAGGCAGTGACTAGTGGGGTGCCGCAGGACTCAGTGCTGGGACCCCAGCTATTATACATCAGTAATTTAGATGAAGGAATTGAGTGTAATATCTCCAAGTTTGCAGATGACACTAATCTGGGTGGTGGTTTGAGCTGTGAGGAGGATGCTAAGAGGCTGCAGGGTGACTTGGTCAGGTTAGGTGAGTGGGCAAATGCATGGCAGATGCAGTATAATGTGGATAAATGTGAGATTTTCAACTTTGGTGGCAAAAACACGAAGACAGAATATTATCTGAATGGCGGCAGATTAGGAAAAGGGGAGGTGCAACGAGACCTGGGTGTCATGGTACATCAGTCATTGAAAGTGGGCATGGAGGTACAGCAGGCGGTGAAGAAGGCAAATGGCATGTTGGCCTTCATAGCTAGGGGATTTGAGTATAGGAGCAGGGAGGTCTTACTGCAGTTGTACAGGGCCTTGGTGAGGCCTCATTTGGAATATTGTGTTCAATTTTGGTCTCCTAGTCTGAGGAAGGACGTTCTTGCTATTGAGGGAGTGCAGCGAAGGTTCACCAGACTGATTCCCGGGATGGCAAGATTGACATATGAGGAGAGACTGGATCGACTGGGCCTGTATTCACTGGAGTTTAGAAGAATGAAACATATAAAATTCAGACGGGACTGGACAGGTTAGATGCAGGAAGAATGTTCCCAATGTTGGGGAAGTCCAGAACCAGGGGACAGAGTCTAAAGATAAGGGGTAAACCATTTAGGACTGAGATGAGGAAAAACTTCTTCACTCAGAGAGTTGTTAACCTGTGGAATTCTCTACCGCAGAGAGTTGTTGATGCCAATTCGTTGGTTATATTCAAGAGGGAGTTAAATATGGCCCTTACGGCTAAAGGGATCAAGGGGTATGGAGAGAAAGCAGGAAAGGGGTACTGAGGTGATGATCAACCATGATCTTATTGAATGATGGTGCAGGCTCGAAGGGCCGAATGGCCTACTCCTGCACCTATTTTCTATGTTTCTATGTTTCTATCCTCTTAGGTCATGATTCAAGAAAAAAAAAAATCACCATATTTTTACAGAAGCTGACACAATTAGAGCAACACCAACAAAAACTTGCATTTATATAGCACATTTAATGTAGGAAACTTTCGAAGGTGCTTCCAGTAACCGCCGCCCCCCCACCCCGCCCCCAGGATTATCAGTAACAATGGCATTCAATTGTCCCTGAGATAACTTAGCTGTATTAACATTTGTTGCCAATACAGTTCTCATTCTGTCACTGTGACAGGAACAGAAGTTCCTCTCGCTGTGATCCGCACCCCCTCACATTGGCTTTGAATTCTTTTTATCCTCCCGGCTCCCATTGGTGGATTACTGTAAATAGGAAGTCTGCGTACTGCTGTTTAATGTATAAGTGCTATATTGCCAGTTTCAGACCTATACTGATGATGCTTTGTAATTGTGTTTTGTTCCCCTCAATTTTCTCCCTTTCCAGAAGGTGGCGGCTTATGTTGCAGTACAGCTCCATGGAACATTAGCAATACTCTGGTACCTTGCCCAAGTGGCCATTTTCATTTGTGAGCCAGTTCAATGACAATTGTGGCAGGAACCATGGTTGAACCTATTCCTGGCCTCACCCATCATCACCCTGCATGCACATTCCAGCACAGGTCATTGAATGGTGATCAGGAGGAGGATCCCAAGCTCAGATACACTGAGGCCTATTACACTGAGGCCTGTGCTAGCCCACATCAGTTAACTCAGCACAGACCTATAATTATTTATCTGAGCTTTCTGCTTTGCAAGGCTGAGTCGTTTACAATCAATGGTCTTACCACTGCACAATCAAAGACTCTATTCTTTCTAGCTGTAGTACTAGTTTTCTCCGAAACAAACATAGACGTAAGTACAAAAGCAGAATAGACATAAGTAGAAAGGAAAGGAGGGTGGGACAGGGAATATCATGGTTTATTGTTACAATTGTGATTTACAAACATAAACTAACATATACTTAGCATTATAAAGATATTTTTGTTAGCTCTATGTTGGTAAATATAACTTTGTATCATAGAAAAAGGATTAGGCCATTCAGCGCTTGAGCCTGCTCTGCCATCAATGAGATATTCTCCAATTAAATATTGGGAAGACCGAAGCCATTGTTTTCAGTCCTCACCACGAACTCCGTTCCCTAGCCACTGGCTCCATCCCTCTCCTCAACTCCTGTCTGAGGCTGAACCAAACTGTTTGCAACCTTGGTGTCATATTTGAAATTAGCTATTGACCACATATCCGCAACATACCTAAGACTGCCTATTTCCACCTCCGTAACATCGCCCTTACCTCAGCTCATCTGCTGCTGAAGCCCTCATCCATGCCTTTGTTACCTCTAGACTTGACTATTCCAATGCATTCCTGGCTGGCCTCCCACATTCTACCCTACGTACACTAGAGGTGATCCAAAACTCGGCTGCCCGTGTCCTAACTCGCACCAAGGCTCAAAGGCCCGAATGGCCTACCCCTGCACCTATTTTCTATGTTTTTATGTTTCATCCTTATTTTCAAATCCCTTCATGGCCTCGCCCCTCCCTATCTCTGTAATCTCCTCCAGCCCCACAACCCCCCGAGATGTCTGCACTCCTCTAATTCTGCCCTCTTGAGCATCCCTGATTATAATCGCTCAACCATTGGTGGCTGTGCCTTCTGTTGCCTAGGTCCCAAGCTCTGGAACTCCCCGCATAAACTCTCCGCCTCTCCACCTCTCTTTCCTCCTTCTTAAAACCTACCTCTTCTACCTCTTTGACCCAAGCCTTTGGTCATCTGCACTAATTTCTACTTATGCGGTTCGGTGTCAAATTTTTAGCTCATAATACTCCCGTGAAGCACCTTGGAACATTTCACTATGTTAAAGGCGCTATATAAATACAAGTTGTTGTTGTTGTTGTAGCTCATGGCTGATCTGCACCTCAACTCCATTTTTCCGCCTTTGCTCAATATCCCTGATACCCTTACCTAACAAATTTTAGTCTTGACAGGTTCAATTGACCCAGCACCCACAGCCTTTTGGGGAACAGTGTTCCAGACTTCCACTGCCCTTTGTGTGGAAAAAATGCTTCCTCATTTTGCTCCTGAATGGCTTAGCTCTAATTTTATCGAATATATATTTAATTTGATGTGCTGTGAATTCTGGACACTTTCTGGTACATGTGCTTTACCCAAAAAGAAAAGAGATGACTGAGAAAAAAATAGCTGCAATTTCATTCCCTGATTCAAAGGGGTAAGATGCAATAAAGAAGCCTTCAGTCGTGTCTCAATTTCCTTCGTCTGAATTATTAAAATACCTTGACTTTCATTACGAGGTAAAAGAGTCAATTCTGGATTTAACTCTCAAATTGATATTAGCACCCTATTCCAGTGATAAATCATCCAAAGATGACTGTGGCCATTTCCTTCTATCACCAGTAACCAGAAAATGTAAGTGTTCAGACAATTGGCCAGCGGTAAAGTGCAGACCGAGGTATGACAAGGTCAAATTCTTTGTTGCGATCCCTTGTCTCCAGTCCTGCGTAAAAAGACAGAAGGAGTTCTGATCCCAAGAACTGTCCAAGAAAAATAGTAGCACTGTAGCCTCTTTTGGGAAAAAATACGCTGAAGTCTTCTACCCCCCAAAAAGGTGCACTCTGTTACTGAACAATAATACCTGAACATGGAGCTGTTCAGTTAGTCATCCTGTCAGTCATTCCAAAACAAATGGATAGTATTCAAGGAACCTCGGGCTGGATTTTCGGTCTTCTGCCATCCCTGTTAGTGCCCGGAGAGGCGTCAATGGTGGTAGTAAGCCCTTCCGGGTGGGCAGCCAGCTTCGAGCGCCCCTCCGGGACTTTCGATGCCGGTTTCGACAGGGCGCGGAGCATTACCGCCCGGGAGAGGTGATCCAGTGTGCAACGCCCCTGGTTGCGATACCGGCTCAATTTTTGGCTGCCGCCCGATCCGTAGCGCTCCACAGACCGCCCTGCTCGGGCCGCCTGTGCAAGCAGGTGGTTCGAGCTGCAGCGGCTGCCGTGAGGTAAGTAATGTCGACCCCAGGTAAGTGTGATTTTTATTTTTGCGAGTTATGTTGTGGTGGGTGAGTTATTTATTGGGAATGTTTTGCCGTGTTTTTTTCAGGTTTTTCCCCCACAGGCCTGTCTGAGGGCGTTCCAAGGCTGGCTGTTTAGCTCGGGATTTTCAGTTGCTCTGCCCCACACTCAGGGCCCAGCCGATGAATTTTGCTGATTGAGGCGCAAACTGTTTCCGGGCACAAACTTTACCGTCCCGCCGCCATTACCGCCCCGAAATGAGCAGAACCAAAAATCCAGCCCTGTCTCAGATTGCTGTAATTATTTCTTGCCATTACATTTTTATTATTCAGGGTATCTGATTATGTCCTTATGACAGACATTAAAATTGTTGCAGTTACCAGTGAATGCAAACGCTGCATCATACTTGTTGATTTTAAGGTTTAAAGTTATTAAATACAATTGGAAAGATTCCAGAATGGAGTTCATTTCCTGGGAACAAAGGATTTTCCAGCCGGAAGAAAGGATTTGTAGAGGGTGACCAGTGAATGCACCAAACCCTTGGACTGTTTGGATTTAAAAGAACGGTTTCTGGTTGGATCTGCTCTATTTGGATATAATTATTCCAGCCTGCAAATACAATGTAAATATTACATGAATTTAGAAGAAACGTTATTTGATAGGAGTGGTTGTTTTCAGTGACCTGCTGCCAAAAACATTTGCAGCTGATTAAGAATTCACCAAATGAATTATGGGTTATGGGAAGCCACATTGGGTCCTTAGTTCCTTGTAAGATCTCCCACTAAACTAGAACTAGATGGGCAAGAACAGAGAGAAAGTGTATCACAAAGAAAAGACTCTGCATGGGCTATGCTGGCGAAGAAGCTCAAAGAATGCAAGGCAGTAAGAACAAGGGGGGGAAATTGCCCTCTTTAAGGCCCGTTACCGCCTCCAAGAGGTGGGAACAGGTGGGGAGGCCATTCTGACCAGGGGCAGGTGGTGGGGCTGACCCATCCAGAACTGCCCCCGGGGCGGGGGCGGCGGGAACAGGTTTCCGCCGCTCCCCGTGTTTCCGCCCCGCCTGGCGTGCCGACCCGTTGTCGGCCGCGCGCCGACCCCTTATTGACCGGCAGCGCTCCTTTTCCGCCCCGCGGTAGTGTGGACACCGCCAGTCGGTGCCAGTGACAACTTCGAGAGTCGGGAAGCTGCCAATGGCTTGGCAGTACGGCTGCCCTTAAAAGGGAGGGCGCACTGCCTCGACCGCCATTTTGTTTCGAATGTCGGATGACAATAGCGGCCGCACCACTATCAGGAAGCCCGGCACCCCCTCTTGGATGCCAGGCTGCTGGTCCGGCCGAAACCCCCCCTGGTGGCCCAATGGGCTCAGTGTAGGCCACGCAGCATCCCCCCCATTTAAGTGAAGGGGAGGGATGTTGCGACGCGTCAGCGCGATGTGGCACATCTGCGTCGCGCTAACATCATTACCGTCACGCTGACGGACACCGCCTCGCTCCTTACCCGATCCCGCCCCTTCATCGCCTCAAACAGCTCCCCAAAGCACTGGGACGCGGTGTCAGAGTTAAAGACCTGAATTTTCCAGCTCTTCCCTCTGACTCCCGCCGGGTGGAAAATTTTCAGTTATTCATAGAAACATAGGAACATAGAAAATAGGTGCAGGAGTAGGCCATTCGGCCCTTCGAGCCTGCACCGCCATTCAATGAGTTCATGGCTGAACATGCAACTTTAGTACCCCATTCCTGCTTTCTCGCCATACCCCTTGATCCCCCTAGTAGTAAGGACTACATCTAACTCCTTTTTGAATATATTTAGTGAATTGGCCTCAACAACTTTCTGTGGTAGAGAATTCCACAGGTTCACCACTCTCTGGGTGAAGAAGTTTCTCCTCATCTCGGTCCTAAATGGCTTACCCCTTATCCTTAGACTGTGACCCCTGGCTCTGGACTTCCCGAACATTGGGAACATTCTTCCTGCATCTAACCTGTCTAAACCCGTCAGAATTTTAAACGTTTCTATAAGATCCTCTCTCATTCTTCTGAACTCCAGTGAATACAAGCCCAGTTGATCCACTCTTTCTTGATATGTCAGTCCCGCCATCCCAGGAATCAGTCTGGTGAACCTTCGCTGCACTCCCTCAATAGCAAGAATGTCCTTCCTCAAGTTAGGAGACCAAAACTGTACACAATACACCAGGTGTGGCCTCACCAAGGCCCTGTACAACTGTAGTAACACCTCCCTGCCCCTGTACTCAAATCCCCTCGCTATGAAGGCCAACATGCCATTTGCTTTCTTAACTGCCTGCTGTACCTACATGCCAACCTTCAATGACTGATGTACCATGACACCCAGGTCTCGTTGCACCTCCCCTTTTCCTAATCTGTCACCATTCAGATAATAGTCTGTCTCTCTGTTTTTACCACCAAAGTGGATAAACTCACATTTATCCACATTATACTTCATCTGCCATGCATTTGCCCACTCACCTTACCTATCCAAGTCACTCTGCAGCCTCATAGCATCCTCCTCGCAGTTCACACTGCCACCCAACTTAGTGTCATCTGCAAATTTGGAGATACTACATTTAATCCCCTCGTCTAAATCATTACTAGACAATGTAAACAGCTGGGGCCCCAGCACAGAACCTTGCGGTACCCCACTAGTCACTGCCTGCCATTCTGAAAAGTACCCATTTACTCCTACTCTTTGCTTCCTGTCTGCCAACCATTTCTCAATCCATGTCAGCACACTACCTCCAATCCCATGTGCTTTAACTTTGCACATTAATCTCTTGTGTGGGACCTTGTCGAAAGCCTTCTGAAAGTCCAAATACACCACATCAACTGTTTCCCCCTTGTCCACTCTACTGGAAACATCCTCAAAAAATTCCAGAAGATTTGTCAAGCATGATTTCCCTTTCACAAATCCATGCTGACTTGGACCTATTATGTCACCTCTTTCCAAATGCGCTGCTATGACATCCTTAATAATTGATTCCATCATTTTACCCACTACCGATGTCAGGCTTCGAATTGCCCTCCCCAATATCCCGCTGAGGGCAATGTCGGCCCCCAAATGTTTTGAAGAATATGTAACAAGACTTAAAGGAATTAAAAGAAATCGCAGCAGTAAAAAAACATGCTGGAAGGAACAGAGGAAATGATGTGTTAGGATATCACGAAATGGGGATCTCTTGGACATTGTTTCTGAAAAGAGAGAAAATGACTTAAAAAAAACTGGTAATAAATAAGAAATAGCAACTACAGCCTTCCTTCAGAAGATTTTCAGAGTTTAGGCAGTTGGATAATTGGCCAAATTACCAAAGAACAGGCACACAGAACCCTAGTCCCACAACCAATGATGAGCATTTTATCACCACAGGAGTCCCACGCAGCAGAACAGTAATCAACAGCAACTAAAAACTAGCCTAAAGAACATGGAGAAGATCCACCCCACAGACACTGAGCAGTAGTTGAGTGCAGTAGCTAGGGTTTACAGAGGAACTTCAAAAATCAACTCGTCAATTATTAGAATAATTTGCACTGGTCAATTCACGAAGGTTCCCTCTGGTGGGACTTGTAAGTTTGCCAAATTTGATTGATTTCATTTGTCTGATTTCCCTCTTATGTGAAGAAATTTGCTTCAGTATTTAAAGGGAATTAGAGGTGGTATTCAGGAATTTGATTATTTAAAGTGCATTAATCAGTTGTCAGAGGACTTATAGAGCTGCCTATTGAATTAAAGAGAGGCTAATGATTGCAGAACCAGGTTTTATAGAATCAGGAATGTCCACTTAGTTCTTTGGGTAATCTATTCTGATTGATGTTAAAATTAAATTAATAATGAAGTAGAATCCATTAGCGCATTTGGATATTTGTCAAGACTGCAGATTTATCTTGTAGGGATTAGCCATAGAGAGCAGTGAAAGCATAAATGAGATCAATGTACTGAGACTGCCGGTCAAAATGTAAGTTGATGGAAACATTTTCATTAATCTAACGCACAAATATCATTCCACCAAAAAAGTTATACTTGCTTATAAGAGAATACTTCATCCCTCATTTAGGATCAAAAAAACAGTTTGGTTATTTTCGATAAAAATAGGAAGGCAGTGACATTGAAGGGTTAGTGGGAAAGCGGGTTGTGTAGAGGACACAGAGAGGCTGCAAAGAGATTTAGATAGGTTAAGCGAATGGGCTAAGGTTTGGCAGATGGAATACAATGTCGGAAAATGTGAGGTCATCCACCTTGGAAAAAAAAAACAGTAAAAGGGAATATTATTTGAATGGGGAGAAATTACAACATGCTGTGGTGCAGAGGGACCTGGGGGTCCTTGTGCATGAATTCCAAAAAGTTAGTTTGCAGGTGCAGCAGGTAATCAGGAAGGCGAATGGAATGTTGGCCTTCATTGCGAGAGGGATGGAGTACAAAAGCAGGGAGGTCCTGCTGCAACTGTACAGGGTATTGGTGAGGCCGCACCTGGAGTACTGCGTGCAGTTTTGGTCACCTTACTTAAGGAAGGATATACTAGCCTTGGAGGGGGTACAGAGGCGATTCACTAGGCTGATTCCGGAGATGAGGGGGTTACCTTATGATGATAGATTGAGTAGACTGCGTCTTTACTCGTTGGAGTTCAGAAGGATGAGGGGTGATCTTATAGAAACATTTAAAATAATGAAAGGGATAGACAAGATAGAGGCAGAGAGGTTGTTTCCACTGGTCGGGGAGACTAGAACTAGGGGGCACAGCCTCAAAATACGGGGGAGCCAATTTAAAACCGAGTTGAGAAGGAATTTCTTCTCCCAGAGGGTTGTGAATCTGTGGAATTCTCTGCCCAAGGAAGCAGTTGAGGCTAGCTCATTGAATGTATTCAAATCACAGATGGATAGATTTTTAACCAATAAGGGAATTAAGGGTTATGGGGAGCGGGCGGGTAAGTGGAGCTGAGTCCACAGCCAGATCAGCCATGATCTTGTTGAATGGCGGAGCAGGCTCGAGGGGCTAGATGGCCTACTCCTGTTCCTAATTCTTATGTTCTTATGTTCTTATGATTGTTATATTTTTGAGTTTTATTAAGCCTACTTACTCTATCTTTCTCCAATAGGTGAATTCCAGCACTCAAGTGCTTATTTTTACTTTAGTGTCAGACTGGCTTACTTCTGAATCAGTAGTAAGTAGGTTCAAGTCCCACTCTATGTCATCATATAAACTTAGGCTGGCACCACTGCAGTACTGAAGGAGGTGCTGTCTTTTGGGTCATAAATGAGATCACATCTGCCTGTTCAAGTAAGTATAAAAGATCCCAAGGCGCTATTTGAAGAAGAGGAGAGGAGTTCTGGCAAACATTTATCCCTCAACCAACACTACCAAAACCAGATTACCTGGTCACTGATCACATTTCTGTTCATGGGACCCTGCTATGCGCAATTAGGCTGCAACATACAATAAAAAAAACAGTGACTGCACTACAAAAGTTTTTAATTGGCTGTGAGGTGCTTTAGGACATCCTGCGGAGGTAAAATGTGCTATATGGAATTCAATCCATTCTTAAAATCTGGATGAGCTTTCAATAATAAGCCCAGGTAAATAAACAGTAAATGTTGTTTGATAATTGCTTTTAGATACTAAACTGTCTTATGCTTTTAGAAAATGTCACTTGAATGTTTGAAAGTGGCAGAGCACTGCACTAGACCCTGTTTAAATGTAAAACATGGAGGGAATTTACTAAACAAGCTATGAACAAGCAAATACAGTGGAATAATAGTTATGTATATTTCCTTTAGATGGTATTTTATTTAACTCCTTGAGTAGATAGAAATAATAAAAGTTGGGGCCCAAAATTGATGAAGGCCCCCGCCCGCCCAAGGGCCGCCCAAAGGACCGCCGATGGCCGCCGAGCTCCCTGACGATACTTTCGGTGGGATTTTCATCGGAGAGGTCCCTCGAAGGTCAGCGGGCGGCAAATGAGCAAGTTACGCTGCCAATCTGGGCGGCAGTGGGCAGGAGCTCCCATTCTCGCTGGCAAAGACGCTTGCCACCCAAGTGCTGCCGAGGACCCACGGAGGGTCGAAGAGCTGAAAAGCAAAAGCATAAAAAATATATTAAAAAACTATCTGAAGACCTTCAGGGGACCCCATCCAGGTAAATACCTGTAAAGAAAAAAATTACAAAAAGTGTACTACGCTTTTTTTCACCTTCTTCCCACCTACCGTCAGGGACAGACCAGCCTCCAGCCAGCGATCCTACCCCATCCTGCCGCCGACTCCTGCCCGCATGAATATCGCAGCTCGGTAAGCGGGAGGTCAGTTGCGTGACTCGGTTGACTGCTGACATCAGCAGGCACTTCCCAGAGACTCTCTCCTCCCGCCCACTCCAGGTCATGTTGAAAGTGGCACTGGGCAGTTCGACAAGAGGAATATCGGCAGCAGTGGGCGGTAAGTTCATCAATTTCGGGCCCATAAACTCTAAGAATTTAATTTTGTTTCAGGAACATAAACCTGTCTTCACTGAGATTTTCAAATTGTCCCTTCTCATAAGATTTTCCAACTGGCAATTACCTTTTTTTAAGAGAATTTCCAACTCATCCTCATTCAAAAGAATTGTTTAAAAATTATATATTTTATGGACATTTTATATCCCAGTTATCAGGATATCCTGGATTGTGACTATTTCACCTGAGATTGAGAAAGGAAATGTCACCAAAATCAAACAAATCCAATAATAAAGCTTATACATATTTGAAAATCATAATGGGAGGAAAATTGCGGTTGGAGGCTTTCTGCGTACGAACGCCTCCAACCCGAAAAAAATCTACAAAAGTACCTTATGGTCCCGGGGGAACGTAGGATTCTGGTCGGAGGCCTAGATTTGCAGTGCAGCACATGGGAAGATGACTTTGAGGTACGTACGTACGTACAAGCTGGAGTCACGTGGGCCTGTCTATGCAGTATTCTCATTGATAAAAATGGGAGCTCTGTTTGTACAGACTCCCATTACTATCAATGAGAAAAAACTCGAAAACACCGAAACACAGCATAATAAATAAATAAAACACCTCACATATTTAAAATTAATTAAAATTAAATGTAATTAATGTTTTAGAAAAGATATAAATTTAGGGTATTTTAAAAAAATGTGTTTTAATAGTGTTAAAAATAAACTTAACTTAATGGACAGGGTTTTTAATATAAAAATGAGTGTTAAAATTTAATTTTTATATGTTTTAAAATTCTTACGCTGGTAAAAGTAAGCTATGTGCCTGCTTTTACCAGGTGTAAAAGTTTGAAGGACATTCGCTGGGCATGAGTTGGGCAAATAGTCCAATCTCTCCTACGCGGATCTCCTTCTGGGGATGTGGAGGATCGGTCTTGACAAATCGGAAAAGCCAGTTTTCGCCGCATGCGCACCGTGCCCCTAAAACCGGCTTTGGTGAGGCCTCGCCGGGTCCATGCGCAGTCCCGGTGAGGCCAGAATTTTCGGCCCAATGTTTAATCTCTTGTTACCAGGAAGACCACAACAATGAACTTTGCAACATAGATAGACCTGTTGTAAGACTTTGGTTTCAGATGACTATTAAAATTAACGGGATAGCCACACAGTCAAAACTTATACAAAATGCATGGGCCCTGAATTTGCTGTCGGAGAAATGGCACCAATCCGCAAATAAAATGGCCACATACCTGGTGATCCGGGAGGTACGGAGATTTGTGGCACTAGGGTTCTCTGGGTACCCACAGGAAGAGGCCCACGTATCTCCTGGGCGCATGAGGTTCGCAAGTGTCCCTGAGATCATGTGGGCCAACCCAACCAATGAAAGAAGGGGATCCCCATGTACGAAAAGACGTATGTACAGAAACCCCGTAAGTATGAATGGGAATACCCCCAAAAATATATCTACGCTTCAAATGAATAAAATACAACATCACCTATTTAAAATTAATTAAAATGGCATTTAATTTTCTGGAACAAAATTTTAATTTTTTGAAAATAAATTTACATGTTTTAAAGGGGCTAAAAATAAATGTACTTTATTTCACAGGTTTTTAAATGTATAAATAATGGATAAAATTTTATTTTTCTGTTTTTTAAAACACTTACACTGGTAAAAGCAGGCATTATGCAGGGGATTCGTGCGATCCGTCAAGAAGATTCTTGACAGATTGCAAGTTCCGTGTTTTAGCGCATGTGCTTCACATGTCTAAACCCGGAATTTGCGCGGCCGCTATGGGTGCATGCGCACCTCGTATGGGCCGCAAATTATGGCCCATGATTTCTGTTAAAATGTAATATAGGTCAGTAATTCAAAGGCATGGGATAAAGAGCAAAATAGTAAAGTAATTGGAAGGTTGTGCAAAGGCCATCAAAAATTTAACATTTAAGGATAATAGCCCAGAAATTCCTGGATCCACGCTCCGGCTGCCCATCTGCCCTGGCCCCAACCCCAGGCCAAATCCCAGGGATGGGCTCAATTACAATAAAGGAGCAGGCACCCATACCATTTATGGATTTGGGAGCAACTCCCTGCTAATCCATTGGTGAAAAAGAAAATAAAGACTTGTATTTATATAGCGCCTTTCATGACCTCAGGGCTTTACAGCCAATTAAGTACTTTTGAAGTGTGGTAATGTAGGAAAGGAGGAGAGTGATCTGGCCTAACTGTTAAAAGGCAAAAATGTAAGGCACTGCCTGATCCATAGTTCTTGTTCTGCTTTCATAATGACATCTGGGGGCTGAAATTCAGGCTGGCCAGAAAGCTGGCGCACCTACTTTTTTTTTTCGATGTTTTTCCGTCGGGTCCGACGAGGCGAACTCTTGAACCATTTTCACCTCTTTGGCAATTTTTTGGGAGCGGAACGGAAGTCAGTCATAATGGAGGCGGAAGTGCGGCAGTAAGTGCTGACAAGGGGCAGAAGTGGGGGCGGGACGGTAGTGATGTCACTCAGCGGCGGAGCGGTAGTGATGTCAGTGCGCGTGTGCGTCACCACGTCTCTCCCCTCATTTAAAGGGGAGAGAACCAGTGATTTTCTAGGTTCGGCCACTAGGAGGGTTTTGACCAGGCCAGCAGCCTGGCACCCAAGAGGAGGTGCCAGGCTGAGCCCTAGGCCATAATTGTCTGGCCGATTGAGAAGTCTGTCGGCAAAAATAAACATGGCGGCCACAGCAGTGGCCCTCCCCTTGTAAAAACAAGGCGGCACATTATTATCTGAATGGTGTCAGATTAGTAAAAGGGGAGGTACAACGAGACCTGGGTGTCATGGTACATCAGTCATTGAAAGCTGGCATACAGGTACAACAGGCAGTGAAGAAGGCAAATGGCATGTTGGCCTTCATAGCGAGATGATTTGAGTACAGGGGCAGGGAAGTCTTACAACAATTGTACAGGGCCTTGGTGAGGCCACACCTTGAATATTGTGTACAGTTTTGTTCTCCTAATCTGAGGAAGGATATTCTTGCTATTGAGAGAGTGCAGCGAAGGTTCACGAGACTGATTCCCGGGATGACAAGACTGACATATGAAGAAAGACTGGATCGACTGGGCTTATAGTCAATGGAATTTAGAAGTATGAGAGGGGATCTCATAGAAACATATAAAATTCTGATGGGACTGGACAGGTTAGATGTAGGAAGACTGTTCCCGATGTTGGGGAAGTCCAGAACCAGGGGTCACAGTCTAAGGATAAGGGGTAAGCCATTTAGGACCGAGATGAGGAGAAACTTCTTCACTCAGAGAGTTGTGAGCATGTGGAATTCTCTACCACAGAAAGTTGTTGAGGCCAGTTCGTTAGATATATTCAAAAGGGAGTTAGATGTGGCTCTTACGGCTAAAGGAATCATTGTAGCCAATGGACTGCAACGTGGCGGCAACTTGATTCCACCGCATGGCCGCTGCAAAACGGCGGTAACGGGCTTTATCCGGACCCTGAATTTCGGCCCCGTGGTCTCTTTGAGGCTGATTGCTGTTAGGATACGGCATTGCGGGTCCCACTTTCAACCGTTGTACATCAACCTGCTTCATGTGTTGGAAATGAGTAAGCAGGTCAGAAAGGATTTAAAACTGGGTCTGCCCCATGATCCCCCCCAGCCCCCACCGCCACAACCCCATCCAGATTGCGCTAATTATGTGGCCAATTCTCCGCTTGCATTTGTTAAGAACAGATGACAGGGCTTGATTGATTGTGTCCTGGAGAACAATTCAGATATAAATATGAGGATGGCTTGACAGCATTCATTTTGGATTTAAAGGAAGGAAAATGATTTGTGATGAGGAAAGCTAAGGACATGGAGGGGGAGGAGTGGAGTTGATTATTAAAGAAGGCAAAGGCACAACTAAACTACGACTGGAAACAATATGGAGTCTGACAAACAAGGGACTCCCTGGTTATTGAGACACATTCAATCGAGGCAGAAAACCCAGGAACTGTTTTAAATGTTTAAATTTGAAGGGCAGAGAAGGTTTATTGGTGCATAATGTGGAATATAACAATGCTGTATTCTTTGAATAAAACGAGAAATGAGTCTCCACACCTAAAAATAATGGAATGTGATATCACAATATTTTAGGAAACTTACATTATGGAAACCCACATATGGCAAGGCCTCAAGTATTGATTTAAATCGATGAAAATGCAGTTGTGAATTTAATAAAGGTGTAATTGTGCATAGGATAGTATCAGCAGTTATACATTGTTCCCCAAATCACTCGGCATTGATTTTGACTGTACATATTTAACACCTAAGACAATATTCATTTTAGTTTCAATGCTTCACCAAATAGACCTGAAAGATAGCAATCTTGGAGCACAATTGTGTAAGAAACTCTCAAGCAATCATCTGTACGAAGATGAACACCGTTCTGTACACAGAATCTAGCCAGACTGTGTCCTCATCAGTTCATCCAATTTATAGCCAATATATCTCTTGGAGTGTGCTTCCAGGCTCCAATTTATTTGGCTGGTGTCATAAAGCTGGAGTACTTTAAAATCATCAGGGCAGAAAATCTGCTGTATCTGAGGCACTACCACATGTTGCCCTGTGCATTTCCCCCTGGAAGAGCAATCTGCCACTTTTCCACGGTCCCCTCATTAGAACTAATCTCTTGAAAAGGTCAGTGGGACAGTTTTAAAACCACTTCTGGTTTCCATGTGCCTTCAGGGGCATGCTTTTCTCCAACTCCAGCACGCAGCTTTAGTCTGGAGCTAAGGTTGCAATGCAAGGGAATTAGTGGACAACAAGGACATATCCCCAACACACTTCGAATAAATGCTGTAATGGGGCTTTTGCCCTGGGTTAATGCACAGCTCCTGAGCCCAAGCAAATGCCAACTGGAAAACTCAGGACAAGCACAAGTCGGACACATCGGGTGGAATTTTAACCCCCCCCCCCCCAAGAAACGGGTGAGTTGGGGTCGGCTGGGAGGTTAAACTATTAAACGTCTGAATCCCGACCCCAACCCGCCTCCAACTCGCCCACTTCCAGTTTTAACGGAGGCAGGACGGGGAGTAGGCAGCCAAAGTGTTATCAGGAGCTGGGTTCACACCTTAAATTTGATAATGAGGCTGGGTGCCTCAGATTTAACATGCGTTGCAGGTTTATCTCTGGCCGGCCAAGGTTCCTGGTCCCTGGGAATCCCGGCAGCTGAAGCGAGAGGAAGCCAGCCTCGGGGATCAATCCTGGTGGGCCAGGAGGAGCAGGAATGCTCCTCCCCCCCCGTCCCCCAAGCTCTCCCACCATCAGACCCCACCCCATACAACCCCCAACCCCAGAATTGGACTTGCTCCCCCGCCCCCCCGGGGTCAGGGATTGGAACCCTCTGCTCCGGGATTGGAACCCTCTCCCCCTGTGGTTGCGGCCTCTTGTCTAGCATTCCCTGCCCAATTGTAAGCCAGCATGGCAATCAGGCTGACATCCGGGCAGGGTACCCAAATCTCCGGGTTTCCCGCGCGCTACCGGACAACCCCGCTCCCAGCGTGACTCCAGATAATAATTCGACGCCACCAAATCTGATTCTGGTTTTCCACACTCTGCCAGTCCGTGAGAGCAGAACTTTCAACCCCATCTTACCGGTGTCAAGAGCATATTACTAGCTTTTAACATGCAGTTTGTCTTTTTTTATTACTTGGGATGCATGTTGTCTTCTAGTGTTACCTGTGGCTCGACGGGTAGCATTCTTGTCTCTGAGTCAGAAGATTGTGGATTCATAGTCCCACTCCAGGAACTTGAGCACAAAATCAAAGCTGACAATCCAGTGTAGTCTTGAGGGAGTGCTGCACTGTCAGAGGTGCCGTCTTTCGGATGAGACGTTAAACCGAGGCCCTGTCTATCAGGTGGATGTAAAAGATCCCATGGCACTATTTTGAAGAAGATCAGGTGAGTCCTCGGTGTCCCGGCCAATATTTATCCCTCAATCAACATCACTAAAACATATTATCTGGTCATTATCACATTGCTGTTTGTGGAAGCTTGCTGTGCACAAATTGGCTGCCGCGTTTCCTACATTATAGCAGTGACTATACTTCAAAAGCACTTAATTGGATCTAAAGTGCTTTGGGACACCCTAAAGCTGTGAAAGGCGCTATATAAATGCAAGCTTTTCTTTTTATGAGCGTCTTTCCCATTCAAATTTGTATAACTGCTGCCAATTTCCTATTACAACTACAGGTACGGCCTCCCAAATCCGGAGACCTCGGGACCGAGGCCATTCCGGATTTTGGGTATTTCCGGATTTCGGAACATATTTCCGATGTCCTGAATCCAGAAACACCTGGACCAAGGTTCGGGTATTGCCGGATTTCGGAGGCGAAATCCGACGTCCTGAATCCAGAAACCTATTTGGCTCAGCGGTGACCCGTAATTTGTTAGAAAAAAAACGCCCGGGAAAAACCTGCGTTGCAGCCCTTGGGACAACGGTAGGTATGAAGACCTGCAAAAAAAGGTAAGTTGAAATTTTTATTTTCTAATTCTTTTGCAGCGATTCGCTAGTTAAGTGTCTTGTGAATGTTTTGTGTGGGTGGGGGGGGGGGGCGTGGAGTTGGAGGGACGGGTGGCGGGGGGATTATTTACTGTTGTGAAAAAAAAGTCTGGATTTTGGAACATTTTTACGGATTTCGGTCTACCCCTCGACCGATCTGCGCGATGTCCGGATTTCGGAATATTCCGGATTTTGGAACTCTGTCTTTGGGAGGATGTGCCTTTACTATCGCCATTAAGGCTGCTGGATTTTGCTACGTAATCTCACATCACAGGAAGAGTTTGTGGGTACAAAGTAATGTTTTACTGGGAAATCAAATCATTTTCTCACATAATAAGGAGAAAAGTACAATACTTATTTCAATTATGGAGCAGGGATGTTAAGACGGGATGAACTCTATGTAGGCTACATTAGTCTGCCCATTAACAACATTAAGTGTGTATTTTGGAGACCATATCACCGATGAATGATTATGGAAACCTTAAAAATGACTCGAGTATGCAGAAGTTTAATTATCTTGTTCTGCTCAAGAAAATTATCAATTTTTTAATTAAAAAAATTATTTTCAAGTGAAGGTCTTTCCAGAATAATGTTTCTGTATATCAAGCATAGAAATACATAGAAGTTACAGCACGGAAATAGGCCATTTAGCCAAACCAGTCTGTGTTGGTGTTTAGCTTCCATGCAAGCAGATAGTTCCAATCACATTTACCCACCATGTCGCCATATCCCTTTTCCTTCATCAATGTATTTAAAGTAGGCCATTTAAATGCAGGATCCATATTAATCTGTTTGACATCTGGGGCTGGATTTTATGGTCCTTTGCGCTCCAGCTCTCGCCCCGGAGTGGCGTGAAATGTGACGGCGAGGTCTCCTGCGTCCAGTCGCGATCCTCGGGTCGGATTTTGCGGCGACGCTTACCAGCACCGCTGGGAGGAGCTGGGCCTGGTGTGCAATGCCTCTCGAGCCTGACCCGTACGCCTGGAATCGCACCTCGCAATGACCGCCTGGGAAACCAGAGTGGTCCAGCCATGTCGATGGTACTGAGGAAGGTAAAGTGCTATAAAGGTAAGTGTGAGTGTTTGTTCTTTTCATTTTTTTAGCGATTTGTGTTGTGGCGTGGGCAATGTTTTGGGATGTTTTTGTGGGATTTTTTACGTTCCCTCCCCCCCCCTCCCCAAGGCTTCTCTCAGAGCGCACTCGGCCCAGCACTTTAGTTCGCGAGGTTCCCATTTTTGCGTCTCGAAAGTAATACCATGCCTCCCTTTGTGCTGCACACCCTGGCGCAGAGCCCAGATGATGTAAATTCCTTACTAAAGCACAACCTATTCTCGGCCAGTAAGTTTCGCCCCGAAAACAGAAAAACCTAAAATTCAGCCCCTGAGGATTACAAGCAGCAGTAGAAAGACTGGGGGCTCGAAATCCAAGAAATGGGCCGTGGTTAGACTAAAAATGGTAAAGTAGTGTCAGTTGAAAATCTTCTAGGCTGCACGCAAAATTTGTCCTCGCTCTTCATTAAAATGATTGCAGTCATGATTCTTGTCTAAAAACCCAAGCTCATTGGCGTTACACTGAAAAGATGGACCAATATGGGGGGCAGTCTTTTTGCAAGCGATGATTGCCACAGGCTTTTTTCACTACTTAAAGGGAAGGTTCATTGATGCTGCAGCACCTCATTCCCAGCAGTGTTCGGTATGCAGCTGCCTCGACAACCATAAGAAGAAGGACAAAGAGAGGGAGCCCTTATTTACAAATCCTGATGGCAGATCGCTGCGCCTGGGAGAGAACCCGGAGGTTTTCTGATGAGGCATTGGTTTTAGCGGTGGAGAGAAGGCAGATGGTCCTGTACCTGCCAACTAGCAGGAGACCCTCACCACAAGACCCTCCACACTATGTGGAGGGAGGTGGGACACCACATCACAGGCAGCATTGTGGTCCCTAGGACTGACACCCAGTGCAGGAAGAAGTTTAATGACCTTACACGGATGGTCAGGGTAAGTGAAGGCTTCAGCAAATGCTACATAACACCATCTGTACCACAAGCTGTACACATTGCTCAATGTGCCACATCCCCAGTACTCACCCACCAACAATCTTTACCTAGCAACCCTCATACCGACATCTAACACCTTGCACACAATGACAGCTATTCAACTATGGCAGGCACAAGGGTCTTAGAATTCATGTGATATATGTAATATGTTTATAGATAAAGTTATTAATTGGGTTTGTAATATTTTGTGGTCTCCCTCAGTTCACCTTTGCGCCCAAAGGACGCTGTGATATGGCGTGAGACAGGGATTGTATGATAGGGATTTGGTGAACAACAGGGATCTGGGGTTTCATTCACGTGAATCGGCGTCTGATGAGCCGGTCACGGACAGCCCGTTCAAAAGGCCGATTGTCTCGCTGCCTCCGCTCCGTCCAACATAGAACCTGGAGGGTGAGGTCTACTGCCAGTACAGCCACCATGAATTTTAGCAAGTATTGTTTTCAGAAATAATTATGAAGTTTTGTTCTTGCTAGAACACTCCTTGAAACCAAAGAACCTTAAAATGACTAAAGAATAATCTTGCAGTAGCAGGAAGTATCACATAGCCACAAACTTTAAAAACCTGTCAGGTGCGAGTGATTGGTGATGATCCCTGTAAGTAGCATTGCTGGAGCCGGCTTCCTGCTGCTGCACGCCACCTGAAGCTGTTTTCTCCAGCCGGTAAGTTCATTGGCTGTCACGTAGTTCGGAGATCAGGCGTCAGATGAGCATTGCACATTCACTGACGTCACGATCGGCGTGATGGCGAGGTCTCCAGCCATTGCGTTCAGCAGCGACACTACCGGCACCACCAATATGGCATGCGGCGCTGGAACCGGCATTAGGTGGCGTTAACACTCTCAATGGTATTTTAGCGCCAATTTGTGGCGCTAACGGGTGGCACAAACCATACGAATTCCATCCCCCTCCCCCCCCCCCCGCCCGCCGCTTTGGTCTGTATAATATGAATATTTCAACCTTGTTTGGCTAAAATACTTTAAATACTTTTAGAGTACTCTCGGGCAGGTTAGGCACATTCCTTGAAGTTTACAGCTTTGAATATACTTGCCTTACTCACTGTACGTGCTTATTTTACACAATCACTGAAGAGATGATTTTTCAGTACGATCAAGGCATATGACATTTCTAATATAAATAGGAAAATAATAGCTTTGTACCATTTGGGATAGACTCATGGATAAAGTGCAGGCGGTCGGCAACACGGGGATTGGAAACACAGATTAATTATAAATTCTAATGTTGTACATATTAATAGGCAGCTGGGAGTTTGGAGAAGCAGTTGAAAAGTTTAAAAGATAGTACAGAGGGAGGTAATTGAAGATGAAGAGACAGACCTTGGTCAGAGCCTTGCATGTAAGATGAACACCAAAGTGAATTCACAACCCAAAATGACTACAATTGGGCTGTTTTGACTTATGAAGATCAGAAAAGTCACACTGTTGGCTTTCTCAAAATTTCCCCTTAATTTCTACAGCCACCATGAATTCTTCTCCATATGCTTTGTTCTGCAGTCAGCAGGGCAGGATTGTATGGGCTGAAGACTACTGTATAAACCATATAACTTTAATCAGAACATTTTTGCAGTATATTTTTTAGCGATTTATCACACTCGTCCAGTTTTTTTTGCTCTCTTTTGCTGGGCTACCAGGCGTTGGGTGCTCTCTTGCCAAATGACCTATTCTTCATGTGTAAATCTAGACAGGGAACATGGACAGGCTATTTGACTATTGGGGGCTTCACAGCCAGACCCACTGTCACTTGATGTCCACACACTTCCACTTCCAGGAGGGGTCACTAGATAGCGATCAGGTATAGGAACCATTGCTGATTATTGCTTCACTAACCCAGGGTGCTGAGGCCAATATTAGAATCATTACTACCATTCTTGGCTAAGATCAGATAACTTAATATAGACGAAGGATTGGACATGGGATCTTGCTGGTCTGCTACTCACTGTCTTAACCAATTGATCCTGCTAGAGTTTCTCTCTTCATTCCAGTGCATCAGTTCAATTTGTATTCCAACCATGAAGGAATAAATGAAAGGACATAAGCTTGAATATCAGTTGGAATTGTACCAAAATTGAGAGTGGAATACATTATTCCAAAGTACGTTTTACGAGTTCATATAAAATGGTTGATTCCTTGGGAGGTAGTTATAAACAGATTGAGGGATTCAGATGGCAACGATTGAATTACAGCCTTTCACTTTTCCCACAGCATTTTGTGTAATAGACACAGAGGGTGAAACTCAACTTTGGTGGGTTCTCAAAATGGATGGTCATGCGTCAGCTGGCCACCTACACCTTGCCCAATTTTCCTTGTTATTGAAGCCTATGGAAAGAAAAATCGGGAAGTGTGTATAACAGGTAGCCAATTGGGTAGCACCTGTTCTGCGCCCATGTTGATGTTGAATGCTACCTCCACTATTATTGTAATTCATTGTGAGTCAGATCAGCATATTTTATGAAATGACTGCTCTCTTCATTATTACAAAAACAAAACACGCTGAAGCAGTCCCGGATATAGGACTATGGGATCTTGGACAATTCTCAGCCTCGGTTACAAGAACAGGTCTAAAATCTGAGAAATCTCATCTTTGCCAATCACAATCAGTTAGGACCAAATGTACCTTCTTAGGTGAAGAAAACAAGATAAGTGAAGGAATGAACAGAACTGCAATGCTCAGCTGCCATAGGCAAGAAAATAGAACATGGACATAGCAGACTCATAGCAGAATCTCAACAACAGAAGAGAATACAGCAAATAATACAGTGCCTCCCTCAGTGACCATTTAAATGTTATGTTCCCCATCCTGCATCAGTTAGTGCCAGTAAATCTTCTATTAGACTCTTGTTCAAAGATTGTTCTGCAATTGACATTCTTGTTTCAGTGGAAAATAAGCTTCTATTATTGAATTTTCAGGAAAAAGGCTTTAAAGTAACTCTGGGTAATTACTAGTAAGTTATATGTCATGGCTCTGGTTTTGAAGTGAACGAAAGGGACTGTAAAAGTGTCTTGCAAGACAAAAAAAATCAATGGATTTTTATTTGAGGACATCTGGATGATGGTCATTTTTGTAATAATTACGTTTTAAATTATATTAGAAATAAAAACGACACACATTGGAGAGATGATTTTAAAAAATAGGGTAACTTTTATATGCCTTTGTCTCCACTGATGTTTAAAACTGGAAGATCAGAAGACAGGTTGGTAAATCCATTAACCTGATCCATGTACCCCAGTTCAGGTGTTCGCTGGTAACCAACTGGTATCACTGATAACATCAAACTGATGGAAATACAGGTATTGTTTTACACTACCAGGAAACTCTTAAACTTTATGCTCTGATAAACCTTGTGCACTTTGCAGTTTATTGAGACCGTGGTTTTGTTAGAAGATATTGGCAATTTCTGGTGTCTATATTCATCGATCTTAATCTTTTTCGAGAGCACGTTTTATTTTGCTGTGTAACAGATTGTGCCAGAAAAGGAACTGTTGCAAAAAGTGATTTATGTTTTTTTGAATTTAGAAAGCCATATATTCACTCTCTGCTCTGGTTAAATAGCTGAATATTTATACCATTAATAACACAATGGATGGATGCTGACTTTGTACCATTTCTATCTGTTTTGAGACCTAGATATACACATTTTTGGCCATTACAATGTCATTATGCTCATTACAATGTCATGCTGTAAATTAACATCGCATGCATCAAATAGTCCAATATTAGGAGTAAAGGCCTTGGATATAATGCAGTAATATCTGAAAGTTATTTTTAAACATCATTGTGCTGCAAAATACTGTATGACATTCATGTAATAAAGTACATGTGAAACACAGGCTTACTTTTCTTTGTCGAGGTTAGGGTAGTAATGGTTTGCTATTTATCATGGAGGGCCTATAAGTAGTAAGTTGTCTGTGAGCTAGAAAAGCAGTGTAGCATGGCCATGTGTTTAAATATGATGCAAGCTGTATTAACTCATTACAGGATTGGAGTAAATCTCTCCTTGCAAGCTTGTAAGCTTTAAAAATCATGAACTTGTATCTACATTTTGCAGTATGGAACACACCATTCTACAGAGTCCTTTATTTGGGCCTTGAAAAGGAAGCATTGTTTGTTGTTTTACAATATAATGCTTGAAGGCTTAAAAAGTACAATTCCTCAATGTTATTTGCAATCTGTTGCCCGAACACTAATGATGGAAGAATATTTCTACCTCTTGTCTTTTTTACATATGATTAGCATTTTATACTTTAGCATCGAATTCTCTTGTGCAAAGATAAAAATGAGTTTGGTAATGTTTAATCAGTTGAGGGAAGCACCATTGAAACTGCCAAAACATTCCGCTGAGATAGTGTGACCCATGGGTGTTTTCACATCAATTTATCCAAAAGAAGTTAGATGCAATTAATCAGACAAATTCCGAAATTCATCTTCTCCAGAATTTTCTCTCCATTATTGCATTGTAACTGAGGCCTTTATTCCTAAACTGAGGCCCATAGTACAGGATATCAGCAAGGCTGAAATGATAAAACAAGTAGACAAGATTGTCATGTGTGTATGTTTGGCATTACTAGCCACTAGATGGCGTCACTGTTGGAGGTTATTAGGCTGCATGCAGGTGTGTGTAGCCCAAGTATAAAAGGCCAGCCATTTTATATATTTGTCACTTTGGGCCTTAATAAAGCAGAGCCAAGGTCATACCTCTTGGAGTTAAACAGTACTCAGTCTAACAGTTATTGCATATACAACATTTGGCGACGAGGTAACAAGAAACTTTGCATGCAAAAATTAGCACATTTGGATTGCTGGAGCGATTCATGGAAGGAGAAGATTGGGCAGAATTTGTGAGCCGTTTGAGCCAGTTCTTCGTGGCCAACAAAATGGAGGAGGTCGGCGACACAGATCGGCGCCGGGCGGTGTTCCTCACGGTTTGCGGTCCAAAAATTTATGGTCTGATAAAGAATCTACTCCTGCCTGAGAGTCCAACAGAGAAGACGTATGAAGAATTGTGCACACTGGTACAGGACCATCTTAAGCCAGATGAAGACTTCATCATCTCGAGATACAGATTTTACACGCACGTTCGCTCAGAGGGCCAGAATGCGGCGGAATTCATTGCCGACCTGAAACATCTAGCGGGACCGTGTAAGTTCGGGGCTGTGTTGGCAGACATGCTGCGGGACTTCTTTGTAATCGGCATCAACCACGAGGTGATCCTGCGTAAACTACTTGCGGTGTAGACGTTGGACTTGAACAGGGCCATCATGATCGCTCAGTCATCCATGACGACGGATAGAAGTCTAAAGCAGCTATCAATGAAAAATCGAAACTCGGCAAGTACTGTAAATATGATTGATTTAGTGTTCGGCAGAGCGGCACATGGCAGGGCCTACCCGACTGCGTACGCAAAACCTGTGGCTGCCCAAAGTCTGCCAGTGGGAATGCATCTGATTTCTTCGTGTTGGCATTGTGGGGGAAATTACTGGCACTAGCAAAGGCTGTCTGAGAGTGGGGCATCTCCAGCGCAAGTGTCCGCAGATGAGCAAGCGTGCTGCGACACACCACGTGGAGAATGATGGTCAGACTAGCGCGGATCCGGATACGCAATCCGAGATGCCAGAGGAGGAAGTGTATGGACTGTACGCATTCCTACCTAAGAGCAAACCGATAATGATCAACGTGAAATTTAATGGGGTGCCAGTATCGATGGAACTGGAAATGGGGGCGAGTCAATCGATAATGAGCCAGAGGGCATTCGACAAGCTGTGGGATACTAAGGCTGTGAGCCAAGCTGAGTCCAATCAATGCCAAGTTGTGCACGTACACCAAAGAACTCATAACAGTGATTGGCAGTGCCACAATTAAAGTGTCGTATGACGGTGCGGTTCATGAGGCAGTGGCCCAATGCTGTTCGGCAGGAACTGGCTTGAAAAAATCAGATGCGACTGGAATGACATCAAGGCATTGTTGTCGGAGGAAGATACATGTGCCCAAGTACTAAACAAGCTCCCTTCATTGTTCGAACCAGGCATTGGGAACTTCACGGAAGCTAAGGCGCAGATCCACGTGGACTCGGATGCAAGACCCGTCCATCATAAAGCTCGGGCAGTTCCATATATGATGAGAGAGAAGGTCGAAATTGAACTGGACAGACTCCAGTGTAAAGGGATCATATCACCGGTTGAATTTAATGAATGGGCCAACCTCATTGTTCCTGTACTAAAAAGTGATGACACAGTCAGGATCTGTGGAGACTACAAGGCTACGATCAACAGGGTTTTGAAACAGGATCAGTACTCGTTACCGAAGACTGATGACTTGTTTGCAACGCTAGCTGGGAAGAAATCATTCACCAAACTGGACTTGACGTTGGCCTACATGACACAGGAGCTGGTCGAGACGCCGGAGACTTACGTGCATTAACACGCATAAACGACTGTTTATTTATCACAGGTGCCCTTTTGGAATTCGCTCGGCTGCAGCAATATTTCAGAGGAACATGGCGATTCTACTGAAGTCCGTTCCCAGAACCGTCATGTTCCAAGATGACATCCTGATCACAGGTCATGACTGCGAGGAACATCTGAACAACCTGAAAGAGGTTCTACATTGTCTGGACAAAGTGGGACTCAGACTGAAACGCTTGAAGTGCATCTTCATGGCACCAGAGGTCGAATTCTTGGGGAAGAAAATTGCTGCTGATGGCATCAGGCCCACGGACGTGAAAATCAAGGCCATCAAGGATGCACCCAAGCCGCAGAATGTGATGGAGCTGCATTCGTTCCTGGGTCTACTCAACTACTTCGGTAACTTCCTACCTAAATTGAGCACCTTATTAGAACCACTGCACATGCTGCTAAGAAAAGGTGACAACTGGGTGTGGGGTGCGTCTCAAGACAGAGCTTTTGAGAAAGCCACTAATCTGCTTTGCTCTAACAAGCTGCTGGTACATTATGACCTGTGTAAACATTTAGTATTGGCCTGTGATGCTTTGTCATATGGAATTGGTTGCGTACTCCAACAAACTAATGAGTCGGGTAAACTTCAACCAGTCGCGTATGCTTCAAAAAGTTTGTCTAAAGCGGAAAGAGCCTACAGCATGGTAGGCAAAAAAGCACTAGCCTGTGTGTATGGGGTAAAAAAGATGCATCAGTATCTGTTTGGCCTTCGATTTGAACTGGAGACAGATCACAAGCCGCTCATTTCTCTGTTTTCTGAAAACAAAGCTATCAATACCAATGCTTTATCCCGCATACAGAGGTGGGCGCTGACATTATCCACTTATGATTATGTCATTCGCCATAGACCTGGCACTGGGAATTGTGCTGATGCTTTGAGCCGTCTGCCGTTGCCCACACCGGAGGTGGAAATGCCACAATCGGCGGACCTATTGTTAGTTATGGATGCTTTTGAGAGTGAAGGCACCCCTGTCAAGTTAAGACCTGGACCAGCCAGGATCCGATTTTATCGTTGGTGAAGAGTTGCACCCTCGAAGGTGATTGCTTGGGTATGGCAGACCAAATGCATGAGGAGACCAAAACTTACATTTGTCGCAAAGACGAACTGTCTATTCAGTCGGATTGTATACTGTGGGGCAATCGTGTTGTTATGCCCAAGAAAGGGAGAGGGAAATTTGTATGCGAGCTACATAAAATGCATCCCGGCATTGTGATGATGAAAGCCATCGCCAGGTCTCATGTATGGTGGCCGGGAATTGACTCTGAGCTTGAATTATGTGTGCATCAGTGCAACACTTGCATGCAGCTCAGCAGTGCACCAGCGGAATCACCGCTGAGTCTGTGGTGGTGGCCGTCCAAACCTTGGTTCAGGATCCACATAGACTTTACAGGTCCTTCCTGGGGAAGATGTTTTTAATTGTGGTGGATGCATATTCAAAGCGGATAGAGTGTATAATCATGTCATCCAGCACATCCACAACTACCATTGAGAATTTCAGTGTTATGTTCACGACACATGGTTTGCCTGACATCGTTGTTAGCGACAACAGATCGTGCTTCACCAGTCAGGAGTTTCAAGAGTTCATGAAATTCAATGGTATCAAACATGTAAGATCAGCACCGTTCAAACCTGCATCCAATGGGTATGCAGAACGTGCTGTCCAAATCATCAAGCAGAGTATGAAGCGAGTAACCCAAGGGTCACTGCAGACCCGCCTGTTATGCATACTGCTGAGTTACAGGACAAGACCACACACGCTTACCGGGGTCTCGCCTGTTGAACTAATGATGGAGAGATCTTAAGACCAATCTATGTCTTGTACATCCTGACTTGAATAATCATGTTGAATATAGAAGACAAAGTCAGCAAGGGTATCACTATTGCGCAGCTGTGTCACGCGATATTTCTGTCAATGATCCTGTATATGTTCTGAATTATGGTCAGGGTCCCAAGTGGATCGCTGGTACTGTCATGGCCAAGGAGAGCAACAGAGTATTTATTGTCAAGCTCAAAAATGGGCAAACATGCAGGAAACATATGGATCAGACAAAGCTGCGGCACACAGATGAACCGGAACAGTTGGAGGAAGAGACAATCGACAACCAACCAACCTACCCCCAATCATCAGAGGACTCAGTGGTCATCAGTGAATCGGGACTTTCAATCACTGACATGTTCAATGAAAATGGACTTTCAATCCCTGACATGGCCATTGCCACTCCCACCAGGTCAGTCACCCAGCCACCAGTCACAACAGACGCTGAACACTCAAACAAGACTGAAGTTGAACTGAGACGGTCAACCCGGGAGCGTGAAACACCGGACCGTCTCAATTTGTAAAAGACTGTGTTAATATCTCAGGGGGGGGGGGGGTATTGTCACGTATGTGCTTTTGGGATCACAAGCCACTAGATGTGTGCAACCCAAGTATAAAAGGCCAGCCATTTTGTATATTAGTCACTTTGGGCCTTAATAAAGCAGAGCCAAGGTCATACCTCTTGGAGTTAAACAGTACTCAGTCTAACAGTTATTGCATACACAACAAGGATAAATTAGGAAGCTTGGGTTTTAAAAGGCTAATGAACGTATGATGAAGAAAAAACTGAAGGTTAGAAGGAGCTCTACAGTTTTGAAGACATAAGAGACTGTTTGATGAGTCTTGAATTTAACACAGTGAGGTTTGAGGCAGAAGGAAAAGTAATTGAGTGAATTTGGAGCGTAAAGGAACAAGAGAGGAAAATTCAGAGCACCGACCATAGCAGTATTGATAAACTACAACACAACTTTCATTTATATAGCCCTCTTAATGTAGTAAAACAAACCAAGGCTCTTCACAGGAGCATTATCAAACAAAATTTGACACCGAGCCACTTAAGGAGATATTAGGACAGGTGATTAAAAGCTTGATCAAAAAGATACGTTTTAAGGAGCATCTTAAAAGAGGAGAGAATGGTAGAGAAGTGGA
This sequence comes from Pristiophorus japonicus, assembly GCF_044704955.1. Lineage (NCBI taxonomy): Eukaryota > Metazoa > Chordata > Chondrichthyes > Pristiophoridae > Pristiophorus > Pristiophorus japonicus. Next base: position 273,425,195 of record NC_091980.1, read on the forward strand.
GAGCTTTAGGGAGGGAATCCCAGAAATTAGGGCTTAGGCAGCTGAAGGTCTGGCTGCCAATCGTGGAGTGATTAAAATCGAGATTAAAAGAGAGACCTGGAGGCTAGAGGCGATAGATCGATAAACTGTTTCCAGTGTGCTGTTCAGGATAAAGAGAGAGGTATTCGAACAGCTCCTCAAATATGAAAGCAATATTTAAGATTTGTGCACATTTCAACTTTGTGGAGCATTAAGAGCTGTTGAGGGGAATAGGAGTGTTTGGTGTGAAACAGGTAAACACATTTCTTACAAATGAAGCCCACCGTCACCATTAGAACCACTAGTAGAAACCAGAGGGTCAGGCACAAAGAACTCTCCAAACTAACATTAGACCACACAGGGATCAGATGCACACAACTTCAGGATTACCATCAGGTGCTACAGCGTTTCCAGGTAGATGTCAAGAAATTGAATACGTACTGTTCTCAAACTACAACTTGGGAATCAGATACAGCTTCCAGTCCACAATTAGATGTCAGGGAATCAAATATACACAGCTCCCTGACCAGTACTAGATAGTGGATGAATTAGAATGAAAGAACTTGCGTCTACACAGTACTTCCTCAATTTTGAGGGTGATCCAAAGTGTTTCACAACCAATGAATGACTACATATAGGGCTAAAAATTCAACATCGCTCACTTTGAGGCTATAACGGTGCTGGGGTGCAACCTTTAGTGCCGAGCCGTGTCTACTGCCTCAAAGTGGGATATTCAGTTGTATCGCCCCAAGAGGGGTGCTAAGAGAATTGTTCCACACTCCTCTTAGGGTGCTAATGGAGCGATAGTGCAGGAGACCCACTCAATTTTTTGGCGCTGGGATACCGGCATCCTAGTGCCTGAAGATGAAAAGAAAAATCCTGATGAAAAATTCACCCACACTTCACCCACACTTCCCCACTCCTGCAACAAATATATAGAAGTTTAAAAACTGAAATTTCAGTACTTAACTTGTACTCCGGACGATATTGCCCCGGGATCGTCACTGGACCGACTGCGTTCCCTTGCCGGTGTCAGTGCCAGGTGCTACTGCAGGCAAAAGAGTGAATTTTGCAAACGCGAGACTATGGGGGCATTGCACACTCAGTGACATCACCAAGTGGGCGGCACTAGCGAGCGCAGCTCAAACTGTCAGCCCCGCCGCTAAACTGTCACTGAAGTTCACGGCGGGAGCTGACAGCGCAGCGCTCGGGCGGGAGGTATTTAGTGGTCCCTCAGAACCCCTCTATGGTGCTAATGGTGGTGCTAAACAACCACATTTCTCCCCTTAATCTTTTTAAATTATTTCCTCAAGGTGGAAAAGTAATTCAGAAACCAAAATATAAAACTGCATATGAAAGCATTGGTACTTCTAAGGTTAAAAATGACTATTGCAGAAAAATGCTTAACACCTTCATATGACGTTCTTTGATCTGTTCGTTAACTGAGGCATTAGCCTATTTGCAATAAACCAGTTAGCGGCTTCATTAAAATAGCAGATAGAGGAATGTCACATGAGCTGATTCATCCGCTGATTTTGGCAACATTCATTTTTAGCCTGTAGTTTTTGATCGCGACTCGATGTGACTGAAAGTCGCCGAATATCAAACTTAGAGTATGACAGAAATAGAGCACACTCTAAGATTTTAGTCCGTGTTAGGAATGAAAGCAGGAAAGGATTTATTAAAGTACCATTTTATATTCAGGACTTCATTTTGTGGTTAGAAGACAGTTTTTGCAGAATCTGTTGAAACAGGTGCGTCCTGATATTTACTCGGGGCCGTGACGCGAGCAGCAGTGGCGGTTGGACGATACTAACCTAATAGATACATCTATCTGTTTGGGTGCTTACTTTCTCTGGATATGTAAGGATAGTTTTTGTTATGAGACCCACTCGGTGGATGCTGAGTTGAAGTAAGTTAATGCAAAGGAAGAGGGAAGGTCGTGGAGCAGGACATGATGTGATGGCCTTTCAGCCGAGGATAAAGTGAGACCATTATAAAAGAATTAGGGAAATCTCGTGGGACAATTACCCTGCCGCTAAGCTCAGCAACTGAAATGTGAGGTGTCCCTCAGCCTTCTTATTGGCATGCGTGTTGCCTTTGAGTATCATTCCCTCGAATAAATTCTGCAAACAAAAGCTCTGTGTGTTTGGAACTTTTATTCCTGGCACAGACAACTTCTCCAAGCTGGTCGCAGTATTAATCAACACCAAGGATTATTCGAGCACACGGTGTGCTGCTTTAATCTGGTGTCATCATCTTCAGGAGGTATTAGACATTGGTTTGGCGCCCTGTTGTGCATATGCGAATCCAGCACTTGGCAAGTGAAGTGCTAGGTCAGTCGAAAATAGAGAACGGGTCCTGCAAGTAGCACAGGATTTAAATAAATTATTCTTGCCATATGCTGCTGCTGCCAGAACAACCTCCTTTCCCAATATGGTGGGCTGTGCACTTACGCCCTGAACTGTGCACACGTTTCCTGCCAACTGTATTGAGGGTTTAATAGGCCTGTTAGTGCGCGAAAAGTGGGTGCTGTTCAGACAAATTTCCAGGCAGCTGTTTATTTCCAACATTTTCTGTTTAACATCATACAATCATAGTACAACATATGGAGCAACGCGTCCTTGAGCAGGATGTCACCTCCCAAATCCATGCCCATCCTTCCCACAACTCCCAGTTTGAATCTCTCCAATCAGAAACAAAGAAACATAGAAACATAGAAACTAGGTGCAGGAGTAGGCTATTCGGCCCTTCGAGCCTGCACCGCCATTCAATGAGTTCATGGCTGAACATGCAACTTCAATACCCCATTCCTGCTTTCTCATCATACCCCTTGATCCCCTGAGTAGTAAGGACTACATCTAACTCCTTTTTGAATATATTTAGTGAATTGGCCTCAACAACTTTCTGTGGTAGAGAATTCCACAGGTTCACCACTCTCTGGGTGAAGAAGTTTCTCCTCATCTCGGTCCTAAATGGCTTACCCCTAATCCTTAGACTGTGACCCCTGGTTCTGGACTTCCCCAACATTGGGAACATTCTTCCTGCATCTAACCTGTCTAAATCCATCAGAATGTTAAACGTTTCTATGAGATCCCCTCTCATTCTTCTGAACTCCAGTGAATACAAGCCCAGTTGATCCAGTCTTTCTTGATAGGTCAGTCCCACCATCCCAAGAATCAGTCTGGTGAACCTTCGCTGCACTCCCTCAACAGCAAGAATGTCCTTCCTCAAGTTAGGAGACCAAAACTGTACACAATACTCCAGGTGTGGCCTCACCAAGGCCCTGTACAACTGTAGCAACACCTTCCTGCCCCTGTATTCAAATCCCCTCGCTATGAAGGCCAACATGCCATTTGCTTTCTTAACCACCTGCTGTACCTGCATGCCAACCTTCAATGACTGATGTACCATGACACCCAGGTCTCGTTGCACCTCCCCTTTTCCTAATCTGTCACCATTCAGATAATAGTCTGTCTCTCTGTTTTTACAACCAAAGTGGATAACCTCACATTTATCCACATTATACTTCATCTGCCATGCATTTGCCCACTCACCTAACCTATCCAAGTCACTCTGCAGCGTCATAGCATCCTCCTCGCAGCTCACACTGCCACTCAACTTAGTGTCATCCGCAAATTTGGAGATACTACATTTAATCCCCTCGTCTAAATCATTAATGTACAATGTAAACAGCTGGGGCCCCAGCACAGAACCTTGCGGTACCCCACTAGTCACTGCCTGCCATTCTGAAAAGTACCCATTTACTCCTACTCTTTGCTTCCTGTCTGACAACCATTTCTCAATCCACGTCAGCACACTACCCCCAATCCCATGCTTTAACTTTGCATATTAATCTCTTGTGTGGGACCTTGTCGAAAGCCTTCTGAAAGTCCAAATACACCACTTCAGCTGGTTCTCCCTTGTCCACTCTACTGGAAACATCCTCAAAAAATTCCAGAAGATTTGTCAAGCATGATTTCCCTTTCACAAATCCATGCTGACTTGGACCTATCATGTCACCTCTTTCCAAATGCGCTGCTATGACATCCTTAATAATTGATTCCATCATTTTACCCACTACCGATTCAGGCTGACCGGTCTATAATTCCCTGTTTTCTCTCTCCCTCCTTTTTTAAAAAGTGGGGTTACATTGGCTACCCTCCACTCCATTGGAACTGATCCAGAGTCTATGGAATGTTGGAAAATGTCTGTCGATACATCCGCTATTTCCAAGGCCACCTCCTTAAGTACTCTGGGATGCAGACCATCAGGCCCTGGGGATTTATCGGCCTTCAATCCCATCAATTTCCCCAACACAATTTCCCGACTAATAAGGATTTCCCTCAGTTCCTCCTTCTTACTAGACCCTCTGACCCCTTTTATATCCGGAAGGTTGTTTGTGTCCTCCTTAGTGAATACCGAACCAAAGTACTTGTTCAATTGGTCTGCCATTTCTTTGTTCCCCGTTATGACTTCCCCTGATTCTGACTGCAGGGGACCTACATTTGTCTTTACTAACCTTTTTCTCTTTACATATCTATAGAAGCTTTTGCAGTCCGTTTTAATGTTCCCTGCAAGCTTCCTTTCGTACTCTATTTTCCCTGCCCTAATCAAACCCTTTGTCCTCCTCTGCTGTGTTCTAAATTTCTCCCAGTCCCCGGGTTCGCTGCTATTTAAGGCCAATTTATATGCCACTTCCTTGGCTTTAATACTATCCCTGATTTCCCTTGATAGCCACGGTTGATCCAACTTCCCTTTTTTATTTTTACGCTAGACAGGGTTGTACAATTGTTGTAGTTCATCCATGTGGTCTCTAAATGTCTGCCATTGCCCATCCACTGTCAACCCCTTAAGTATCATTCGCCAATCTATCCTAGCCAATTCACGCCTCATACCTTCAAAGTTACTCTTCCTTAAGTTCTGGACCATGGTCTCTGAATTAACTGTTTCATTCTCCATCCTAATGTAGAATTCCACTATATTATGGTCACTCTTCCCCAAGGGGCCTCGCATAACGAGATTGCTAATTAATCCTCTCTCATTACACAAGACCCAGTCTAAGATGGCCTCCCCCCTAGTTGGTTTCTTGACATATTGGTCTAGAAAACCATTCCTTATGCACTCCCAGGAAATCCTCCTCCACTGTATTGCTTCCAATTTGGTGAGCCCAATCTATATGCATATTAAAGTCACCCATGATAACTGCTGCACCTTTATTGCATGCACCCCTAATTTCCTGTTTGATGCCCTCCCCAACATCACTACTATTGTTTGGAGGTCTGTACACAACTCCCACTAATGTTTTTTGCCCTTTGGTGTTCTGCAGCTCTACCCATATAGATTCCACATCATCCAAGCTAATGTCCTTCTTAACTATTGCATTAATCTCCTCTTTAATTAGCAATGCTACCCCACCTTCTTTTCCTTTTATTCTATTCTTCCTGAATGTTGAATACCCTTGGATGTTGAGTTCCCAGCCCTGATCATCCTGGAGTCACGTCTCTGTAATCCCAATCACATCATATTTGGTAACATCTATTTGCACAGTTAATTCATCCACCTTATTACGGATACTCCTTGCATTAAGACACAGAGTCTTCAGGCTTGTCTTTTTAACACACCTTGTCCATTTAGAATCAGGTTTCTGCCTCAGCCACAGTACCGAAACGGCTCGCATCAAAGTCACAAATGACGTCCTTTGTGACTGTGACAAAGGTAAGCTATCCATCCTTATCTTTCTTGACTTGTCTGCAGCGGTTGACCACTCTATCCTTCTCCAACACCTCTCCACTGTCATCCAGCTGGGTGGGACTGCACTTAAGAACATAAGAACATAAGAATTAGGAACAGGAGTAGGCCATCTAGCCCCTCGAGCCTGCTCCGCCATTCAATAAGATCATGACTGATCTGGTCGTGGACTCAGCTCCACTTACCCGCCCTCTCCCCGTAACCCTTAACTCCCTTATTGGTTAAAAATCTATCTATCTTTCACTTGAAAACATTCAATGAGCTAGCCTCAACTGCTTCCTTGGGCAGAGAATTCCACAGATTCACAACCCTCTGGGAGAAGAAATTCTTTCTCAACTCGGTTTTAAATTGGCTCCTCCGTATTTTAAGGCTGTACCCCCTAGTTCTTGTCTCCCCTACCAGTGGAAACAACCTCTCTGCCTCTATCTTGTCTATCCCTTTCATGATTTTAAATGTTTCAATAAGATCACCCCTCATCCTTCTGAACTCCAACGAGTAAAGACCCAGTCTACTCAATCTATCATCATAAGGTAACCCCCTCATTTCTGGAATCAGCCTAGTGAATCGTCTCTGTACCCCTTCCAAAGCTAGTATATCCTTCCTTAAGTCAGGTGACCAAAACTGCACGCAGTACTCCAGGTGCGGCCTTACCAATACCTTATACAGTTGCAGCAAGACCTCCCTGCTTTTGTACTCCATCCCTTTCGCAATGAAGGCCAACATTCCATTCGCCTTCCTGATTACCTGCTGCACCTGCAAACTAACCTTTTGGGATTCATGCACAAGGACCCCTAGGTCCCTCTGCACCACAGCATGTTGTAATTTCTCCCCATTCAAATAATATTCCCTTTTACTATTTTTTTTCCCAAGGTGGATGACCTCACACTTTCCGACATTGTATTCCATCTGCCAAACCTTAGACCATTCGCTTAGCCTATCCAAATCTCCTTGCAGCCTCTCTGAGTCCTCTACATAACCCGCTTTCCCACTAATCTTAGTGTCATCTGCAAATTTTGTTGCACTACACTCTGTCCCCTCTTCTAGGTCATCTATGTATATTGTAAACAGTTGTTGTCCCAGCACTGATCCCTGTGGCACACCACTAACCACTGATTTCCAACCAGAAAAGGACCCATTTATCCCGACTCTCTGCTTTCTGTTCGCCAGCCAATTCTCTATCCATGCTAATACATTTCCTCTGACTCCGCGTACCTTTATCTTCTGCAGTAACCTTTTGTTTGGCATCTTATCGAATGCCTTTTGGAAATCTAAATACACCACATCCATCGGTACACCTCTATCCACCATGCTCGTTATATCCTCAAAGAATTCCAGTAAGTTAGTTAAACATGATTTCCCTTTCATGAATCCATGCTGCGTCTGCTTGATTGCACTATTCCTATCTAGATGTCCCGCTATTTCTTCCTTAATGATAGTTTCAAGCATTTTCCCCACTCCAGATGTTAAACTAACCGGCCTATAGTTACCTGCCTTTTGTCTGCCCCCTTTTTTAAACAGAGGCGTTACATTAGCTGCTTTCCAATCCGCTGGAACCTCCCCAGAGTCCAGAGAATTTTGGTAGATTATAACGAATGCATCTGCTATAACTTCCGCCATCTCTTTTAATATCCTGGGATGCATTTCATCAGGACCAGGGGACTTGTCTACCTTCAGTCCATTTAGCCTGTCCAGCACTACCCCCCTCGTAGTAGTGATTGTCTCAAGGTCCTCCCTTCCCACATTCCTGTGGCCTGCAAATTTTGGCATGGTTTTTGTATCTTCCACTGTGAAGACGGAAGCAAAATAATTGTTTAAGGTCTCAGTCATTTCCACATTTCCCATTATTAAATCCCCCTTTTCATCTTCTAAGGGACCAACATTTACTTTAGTCACTCTTTTCCGTTTTATATATCTGTAAAAGCTTTTGCTATCTGTTTTTATGTTTTGCGCAAGTTTACCTTCGTAATCTATCTTCCCTTTCTTTATTGTTTTTTTAGTCATTCTTTGCTGTTGCTTAAAATTTTCCCAATCCTCTAGTTTCCCACTAACCTTGGCCACCTTATACGCATTGGTCTTCGATTTGATACTTTCCTTTATTTCCTCGGTTATCCACGGCTGGTTATCCCTTCTCTTGCCGCCCTTCTTTTTCACTGGAATATATTTTTGTTGTGCACTATGAAAGAGCTCCTTAAAAGTCCTCCACTGTTCCTCAATTGTGCCACCGTTTAGTACAGTCTACTTTAGCCAACTCTGCCCTCATCCCACTGTAGTCCCCTTTGTTTAAGCATAGTACGCTCGTTTCTGACACAACTTCCTCATCCTCAATCTGGATTACAAATTCAACCATATTGTGATCACTCATTCCGAGAGGATCTTTTACTAGGAGATCGTTTATTTTTCCTGTCTCATTACATAGGACCAGATCTAAGATGGCTTGCTCCCTTGTAGGTTCTGTTGCATACTGTTCTAAGAAACAATCCCGTATGCATTCTATGAATTCCTCCTCCAGGCTACCCCGTGCGATTTGATTTGACCAATCAATATGTAGGTTAAAATTCCCCATGACTACTGCCGTTCCTTTTTCACATGCCTCCATTATTCCCTTGATTATTGCCCGCCCCACCATGAAGTTATTATTTGGGGGCCTATGAACTACGCCGACCAGTGACTTTTTCCCCTTACTATCTCTAATCTCCACCCACAATGATTCAACATTTTGTTCATTGGAGCCAATATCATCCCTCACAACTGCCCTGATATCATCTTTTATTGACAGAGCTACCCCACCTCCTTTCCCTTCTTGCCTATCTTTCTGAATCTTCAGATACCCCTGTATGTTTAATTCCCAGTCTTGGCCACCTTGCAACCATGTTTCTGTAATGGCCACCAAATCATACCCATTTGTAATGATTTGTGCCGTCAACTCATTTACTTTATTTCGAATGCTGCGTGCATTTAGGTAGAATGTTTTCATCCTAGTTTTTAAACCATGATTTTTAGTTTTGACCCTTCCTGCAGCCCTTTTATATTCAGTGGCCCTTTTTGTTTCTTGCCTTTGGTTTCTCTGCACTCCACTTTTACTCATCTCTTTTCTGTCTTTTGTTTTTGTCTCCTTTTTGTTTCCCTCTGTCTCCCTGTATTGGTTCCCATCCCCCTGCCATATTAGTTTAACTCCTCCCCAACAGCACTAGCAAACACTCCCCCTAGGACATTGGTTCCGGTCCTGCCCAAGTGCAGACCGTCCAGTTTGTTCTGGTCCCATCTCCCCGAGAACATTTTCCAATGCCCCACGAATTTGAATCCCTCCCTGCTGCACCACTGCTCAAGCCATGTATTCATCTGTGCTATCCTGCGATTCCTATTCTGACTAGCACGTGGCACTGGTAGCAATCCCGAGATTACTACTTTTGAGGTCCTACTTTTTAATTTAGCTCCTAGCTCCTTAAATTCGTCTCGTAGGACTTCATCCCTTTTTTTACCTATGTCATTGGTACCAATGTGCACCATGACAACTGGCTGTTCTCCTTCCGTTTTTAGAATGTCCTGCACTCGCTCGGTGACATCCTTGACCCTTGCACCAGGGAGGCAACATACCATCCTGGAGTCTCGGTTGCGGCCGCAGAAACGCCTATTCCACTTATGATTGAATCCCCTATCACTATCGCTCTCCACTCTTTTTCATGCCCTCCTGTACAACAGAGCCAGCCACGGTGCCATGAACTTGGCTGCTGCTGCTCTCCCCTAATGAGGCATCTCCCTCAACAGCACTCAAAGCAGTGTATCTGTTTTGCAGGGGGATGACCAGATGGGACCCCTGCACTATCTTCTTTGTACTACTCTTCCTGCTGGTCTTCCATTCCCTAGCTGGCTGTGGCTCCTTCTCATGCGGTAAGACCAACTCACTACACGTGCCACTTATGTCATTCTCAGCATCATGGATGCTCCAGAGTGAATCCACCCTCAGCTCCAATTCCGCAATGCGGTCCGTCAGGAGATGGAGGCGGATACACTTCTCACACACGTAGTCGTCAGGGACACCGGAAGTGTTCCTGAGTTCCCACATGGTACAGGAGGAGCATAACACGTGACCAAGCTCTCCTGCCATGCCTTAACCCTTAGATACCCTTAAATTGGTAACAACAATGTTACAGTTTACTTACTGATATAAAAAATAAAAAGAAAAGCTACTCACCAATCACCAGCCAATCACTTACCCCCTTGGCTGTGACGTCACCTTTTGATTCCTTTCTACTTTTTTGCCTTCTCTCCCCGCTGTAGCTGCACAAGTACGCCTTTTATAGGCCGCTGCGACGCTGCTCCCGCCTCTCACCAACTGCCGCTGCCTGTGGAACACGCGATGGGCCTTTTATAGGCCGCTCTGACGCTGCTCCCGCCTCTCGCCAACTGCCGCTGCCTGTGGAACACCTGCTGGGCCTTTTATAGGCCGCTCCGACACTGCTCCCACCTCTCACCAACTGCCGCTGCCTGTGGAACACCCGATGGGCCTTTTATAGGCCGCTCCGATGCTGCTCCCGCCTCTCACCAACTGCCGCTGCCTGTGGAACACCCGATGGGCCTTTTATAGGCCGCTCCGACGCTGCTCCCGCCTCTCACCAACTGCCGCTGCCTGTGGAACACCCGATGGGCCTTTTATAGGCCGCTCCGATGCTGCTCCCGCCTCTCACCAACTGCCGCTGCCTGTGGAACACCCACTGGGCCATTTATAGGCCTGGTTCCATTCTTATCTCTCTAATTGTAACCAGAGAATCACCTGCAATGGCTTCTCTTCCCACTCCTGCATCGTTACCTCCGGTGTCCCCCAAGGATCTATCCTTGGCCCCCTCCTATGTCTCATCTATGTGCTGCCCCTTGATGACAACATCTGAAAATACAGCATCAGTTTCCACATGTACATTGATGACACTCAGCTCTACCTCAACACCACTTCTCTCGACCCCTCTCCTGATGCTCCTTAAAACATACCTCTTTGACCAATCTTTTGGTCATCTGTCCTAGATTCTCCATATGTGGCTCAGTATAAAAATTTTTGTCTTATATTACTCCTGTGAAGTGCCTTGGGACATTTTACTACATTAAAGGCACTATCTAAATACAAGTGTTGTTGCAATATTAAGTTTTAAAAAAGTACTTTTTGAATTTTTTTAGCATTCATGGAATTATAGAAATTTACAGCACAGAAGGAGGCCATTCGGCCCATCATGTCTGTGCCGTTTGAAAAAGAGCTATCCAGCCTGATTCCACTTTCCTGCTCTTGCTCCTTAGCCTTGCGGTTTAACGCACTTCCAAGTGCATATCCGAGTACTTTTTTATTGTGATGAGGGTTTTTGCCTCGAACACTCTTTCAGGCAATGAGGTCCAGACCCCCACCACCCTCTGGGTGAAAAAAGTACTCCCCAACTCCCCTCTAATCCTTATACCAATTGCTTTAAATCTAGGCAAAAAGCAAAAAGGGCCACATTACAGCAAAATTCTAAAGGGGCAAAGTGTGTTAGAAAGACAAGCCTGAAGGCTCTGTGCCTCAATGCGAGGAGTATTCGGAATAAGGTGGACGAATTAACTGTGCAGATGGCAGTTAATGGATATGATGTAATTGGCATCACAGTGACATGGCTCCAGGGTGACCAAGGCTGGGAACTCAACATCCAGGGGTATTCAACATTTAGGAAGGATAGACAGAAAGGAAAATGAGGCGGGGTGGCATTGCTGGTTAACGAGGAAATTAATGCAATAGTAAGAAAGGACATTAGCCTGGATGATGTGGAATCGGTATGGGTGGAGGTACGGAATACCAAGGGGCAGAAAATGCTAGTGGGAGTTGTGTACAGACCACCAAACAGTGGTAGTAAGGTTGGGGATAGCATCAAACAAGAAATTAGGGATGCATGCAATAAAGGTACAGCATTTATCATGGGTGATTTTAATCACATATTGATTGGGCTAACCAAACTCGTAGCAATGCGGTGGAGGAGGATTTCCTGGAGTGTATTAGGGATGGTTTTCTAGACCAATATATTGAGGAGCCGACTAGAGAGCTGGCCATCCTAGACTGGGTGATGTGTAATGAGAAAGGACTAATTAGCAATCTTGCTGTGCGAGGCCCCTTGGGGAAGAGTGACCATAATATGGTAGAATTCTTTATTAAGATGGAGAGTGGCACTGTTAATTCAGAAACTAGGGTCCTGAACTTAAGGAAAGGTAACTTCGATGGTTTGAGGCGTGAATTGAATAGAATAGACTGACAAATGATACTTAAAGGGTTGACGGTGGATAGGCAATGACAAACATTTGAAGATCACATGGATGAACTTCAACAATTGTACATCCCTGTTTGGAGTAAAAATAAAATGGGGAAGGTGGCTCAACCGTGGCTAACAAGAGAAATTAAGGATAGTGTTAAATCCAAGGAAGAGGCATATAAATTGGCCAGAAAAAGCAACAACCCTGAGGACTGGGAGAAATTTAGAATTCAGCAGAGGAGGACAAAGGGTTTAATTAGGGGGAAAATAGAGTACGAGAAGAAGCTTGCCGGTAACATAAAAACTGACTGCAAAAGCTTCTATAAATATGTGAAGAGAAACAGATTAGTGAAGACAAACGTAGGTCCCTTGCAGTCGGATTCAGGTGAATTTATAATGGGGAACAAAGAAATGGCAGACCAATTGAACAAATACTTTGGTTCTGTCTTCACGAAGGAAGACACAAATAATTTTCCGGAATTACTAGGGGACCGAGTGTCTAGTGAGAAGGAGGAACTGAAGGATATCCTTATTAGGTGGAAAATTGTGTTAGGGAAATTGATGGGATTGAAGGCCGCTAAATCCCCGGGGCCTGATAGTCTGCATCCCAGAGTACATAAGGAAGTGGCCCTAGAAATAGTGGATGCATTGGTGATCATTTTCCAGCAGTCTATCGACTCTGGATCAGTTCCTATGGACTGGAGGGTAGCTAATGTAACACCACTTTTTAAAAAGGGAGGGAGAGAGAAAGCGGGTAATTATAGATTGGTTAGCCTGACATCAGTAGTGAGGAAAATGTTGGAATCAATTATTAAGGCTGAAATAGCAGCGCATTTGGAAAGCAGTGACAGGATCGGTCCAAGTCAGCATGGATTTATGAAGGGGAAATCATGCTTGACAAATCTTCTGGAATTTTTTGAGGATGTAACTAGTAGAGTAGACAAGGGAGAACCAGTGGATGTGGTGTATTTGGCTTTCAATAGGCCTTTGACAAGGTCCCACACAAGAGATTGGTGTGCAAAATCAAAGCACATGGTATTGGGGGTAATATAGTGACGTGGATAGAGAACTGGTTGGCAGACAGGAAGCAGAGAGTCGGGATAAATAGGTCCTTTTCAGAATGGCAGGCAGTGACTAGTAGGGTGCCGCAGGGCTCAGTGCTGGGACCCCAGCTCTTTACAATATACATCAATGATTTGAATGAAGGAATTGAGTGTAATATCTCCAAGTTTGCAGATGACACTAAACTGGGTGGCGGTGTGAGCTGTGAGGGGGACGCTAGGAGGCTGCAGGTTAGGTGAGTGGACAAATGCATGGCAGATGCAGTATAATGTGGAAAAATGTGAGGTTATCCACTTAGGGGGCAAAAACGCAAAGACAGAATATTATCTGAATGGCGGCAAATTAGGAAAAGGGGAGGTGCAACGAGACTTGGGTGTCATGGTTCATCATTCATTGAAAGTTGGCATACAGGTGCAGCAGGCGATGAAGAAGGCAAATAGTGTGTTGGCCTTCATAGCTAGGGGATTTGAGTACAGGAGCAGGGAGTACTTACTGCAGTTGTACAGGGCCTTGGTGAGGCGTCACCTGGAATATTGTGTTCAGTTTCGGTCTCCTAATCTGAGGAAGGACGTTCTTGCTATTGAGGGAGTGCAGCGAAGGTTCACCAGACTGATTCCCGGGATGACAGGACTGACATATGAGGAGAGACTGGATCAACTGGGCCTTTATACATTGGAGTTCAGAAGGATGAGCAGGGATCCCATAGAAACATATAAGATTCTGACGGGACGGAACAGGTTAGATGCGGGTAGAATGTTCCTGATGTTGGGGAAGTCCAGAACCAGGGGACACAGTCTTAGGATTAGGGGTAGACCATTTAGGACTGAAATGAGGAGAAACTTCTTCACTCAGAGAGTTGTTAACCTGTGGAATTCGCTGCCGCAGAGAGTTGTTGATGCCAGTTCATTGGATATATTCAAGAGGGAGTTAGATATGGCCCTTTCGGCTAAGGGGATCAAGGGGTATGGAGAGAAAGCAGGAAAGGGGTACTGAGGGAATGATCATCCATGATCTTATTGAATGGTGGTGCAGGCTCGAAGGGCCGGATGGCCTACTCCTGCACCTATTTTCTATGTTTCTATGTTTCTATGCCTCCTGGCTATTGACTTCACTGCTTCGGGAAATAGGTCCTTCCTATCCATTCTAGCTAGGCCCTTCATAATTGTATTCCCTTAATCAAGTCTCCGCTCAGCCTCCTCTGTTCCAAAGAAAACAGTACTTGCCTATCCAATCTTTCCTCATAGCTAACATTCTGCAATCCTGGCAATACCCTCGTAAATCTCTTTTGTATCCTCCCTAGTACAATCACATATTTCCTGTAGTGTGGTGACCAGAACTGTACACAGTGCTCTAGCTGTGGTCTAACTAGTGTTTCATACAGTTCAAGCATAACCTCCCTGCTCTTATATTCTGTGCCTCGGCTAATAAAGGAAAGTATCCCATATGCCTCCATAATCACCTTATCTACCTGTCCTGCTACCTTCGGGGATCTGTGGACCTGCACTCCAAGGTCCCACTGTTCCTCTACACTTCTTGTTTATTCCTTTGCCTTGTTAGCCCTCCCCAAATGCATTACATCACACTTCTCTAGATTGAATTCCATTTGCCACTTTTCCGCCCACCTGACCAGTCCATCGATATCTTCCTGCAGTCTACAGCTTTCTTCCTCACTATCAACCACACGGCCAATTTTTGTATCATCTTTTGTCTCAAACTTCTTAATCATGCCCCCAACATTAACATCTACATCATTAATATATACCGCAAAAAGCAAGGGACCTAGGAAACCTCACTGGAAACCGCCTTCCACTCACAAAAATGTTGACCATTAACCTTTGCTTCCTGGCACTGAGCCAATTTTGGATCTAACTGCCACTTTCCCTTGGATCCCATGAGCTTTTACATTTGTGATCATTTTGTGAGATGAAAGGACAACAAAGGCAGCAGTGACCTATTACCAGAATGTATTATGTGACGGGTGTTATAATAACAGCAGTTTTCTTTACGCGATTAAAATAAAAAGTGTGGAAAATCATTGAAGCATTTAAGTAGATTTGCGCATTTTTTCCTGTTCAGATCTTATTGTTAAGTTACTGTTCTGTGAAATGCCCTTTCTTCAGTTTATCGATAGGTTTTAGGACAGGCTCTTGCTGACTGTAATAAGGTATTCAGTTGGGCATTCTTTTTGCAATTAAAGTATTGCCCTCAAGGGATCCAGTGTGATTGTGAGAAGTTAATGAAGCTATAACCAAGGTCTTCAGCATTCTGCCCCCAACCCTGGGAAAGTTTTAAATCGTCATTGTTATTGAGTGGCTAATGCAACCACAAATAAAAATTGGCTGGAATTTTCATGCTGCCATGGGTGCAGGATTGGAGGTGGGTTGGGAGTTAGATTTGCAATAAATGTGAGCGTATCAGCACCCCACCGTCATCCCACCTCGTTGTGTCTTTAACTCGAGGTGTTTTCCAGCACGGCACGGTCCCGAACAGCAGAGGCGGGCGACCTAATTTATCTCATTAATACCTTGTTGTCAGACCCTTAACAGTGCTTTTAACCAGACCTTTTGAAGTTCAGTGCATGACTACAGGAATCATGCAGTTCGGGAACCAGGTCTGGAAACTCAGTGGCCATTGATCGAGGTCATTTCTGCAGACATGGAAAGCACAATAAATACTGACACCTGCTTACTTGCCTAAGGGAAAGGTTCTTGCGGAGTGCATTTTGAGCACAGATTTAGGTGTCCACACTTTGCAAGTCTTTTCTGCAAATTCGGAAGCGACTCTCACCTCATTGCTACTACCTATAACACCATTGACATGATTGCTTCTCTGATCTCTATTTGACCTGCGAACATGGTTGCAGTTTATAGTGTCTCACCTTGGTCCTCAGCATCGGACCAGGATGAGCACCAACACCTGCAGCAGCTGCAACAGCATTACCATCAACAACCTTGAGCTCCACAAGACAGAGCTCATCATGCAGGGCTGCCTGGAGGTGATACCCCAACACAGGGTATATAGGCAGAGGATGAGCTTCCTCAACATTGTTGAGCAGCAGTGCCAAGGGAGCCTCAGGCTATCGCGCCAGGTTTTCGCAGACATTTGAAGATTGCTGGAACAATACCTGCTGCCCAGAGGATCTGGTGGGCATGCCTTACCGGTGGGTGTCAAAGTCACCAGCACCCTCAACGTCTTCACCTCAGGCTCCTTCCAGGGATCTGCAGCAGACATTTGCTACATCTCACAGTCAGCCATCCACAGATGTGTCACACAGGTCACCAATCCCCTGTTTGACATGTCAGCCAATTACGTCAACCTTGCCACTGATGACGCCAGTGTTACTGAGCGGGCGCTGGCCTTTGCCTCTCTGGCTAGCTTCCCACGGGTGCAGGGCGTCATGTGGCCATCAGGGCACTCCCACATCACCCAGGAGTGTTTGTGAACCACAAGAGCTTCCACTCCCTTAATCTGCAGCTGGTCTGCAACCATAGGAAGATCGTCATGCACATGTGTGTCAAATTCCCTGGCAGCTGCAATGACTCTTCCATCATGCACCAGTTCACCCTCCCTAAGCTCTATGCACCTCTAAACAGACTTAGTGGCTGGCTGCTTGGAGACAAGGGCTATCCACCAAAGACATGGCTCATGACACTCTTGAGGAGGCCAAGTACTGAGGTCGAGGAGCATTATAATGAAAGCCACATTTCCACCAGATGTGTCATAACACAGACAACAGGCATGTTGAAAATGTGCTTCAGATGCCTTGACAGATCTGGAGGAGCCCTTCAGTACGCACCAGCCAGGGTCTCACGAATCATTGTGATCTGCTGCGTCCTGCACAACATAGCGCAACAACGAGGATTAGCGCTGCAGGAGGAGCAAGGATCTGAGCACACGGCCTCTTCAGAGGAGGAGGAGGAGGGGGAGCATCAGCTGGAAGATGAGGAGGAGCAGGAGGAACCTGAGGTCCAAATGCCAGCAGCACCAGAGCACATTGCGGCCCGGGAGGCCAGGGATGGCCTCATTGTGGCCACATTTACTTAACTTCCTGCATTGCACCCATATGGCTGCCACATGCTGTACCTGGTTCCCTGCCCCCAACAACAACATAAAGCATTCCTGCAATGACCAAGCCATTCCTTTCGCACTGACCCCTATTGCTGCAGGTGACGTTATGTCTCACAATTCACTCCAACTCACTACGCCACTTCCAAAGTAGCAGATGAAAATGGACATGACCAGAAGTGATGAAAATAAC
Organism: Pristiophorus japonicus; assembly: GCF_044704955.1. Taxonomy (NCBI): domain Eukaryota; kingdom Metazoa; phylum Chordata; class Chondrichthyes; family Pristiophoridae; genus Pristiophorus; species Pristiophorus japonicus. Next base: position 273,442,541 of record NC_091980.1, read on the forward strand.
TAATTTTATATTTGACATAACTGTAACGGAACCTTAACAGTTCTTTAAACACCCATGTGCTTACCCTTGTGCATCTATTTCTGTGTCATTTTTCATTTATGTGTGCTTCTGCAAGGTGCTACCCCTGTGGCCTCAGCAGAGGTAGAGGCAGCCTGCACAACTTCCCTGCTGCGACTGCGTTGACACTTTTGGCGGGCATCCTCTGAGTTTTGGAGCCTGTGATAGCCCCGCCGAAGTTTGCTCTTCCTGCAACTGCGCAGGGGCAGACTCGCCCATCACGATCTGAGGAGGCATCTGGGACTCTGATTGAGGTGTGGGGGGGGGCAATGGGGGAAGAGTGTGAGCGCTTTGAGAGGAGCCCCCACTTCCATGTTCCCCCCCCCCCCCACCATCATCCCTCTCATAGGCCACCCGCACTTTCCTGCTAAGAAGGAGCTGGAAAGCAGCTTGCTGCACAGCAGTGGGACCATGAGGACCCGAGTCTATGTTGACATCCCTCCTGGAGCGGAGGTCTATGAGCCTCTGCCATAGGTTCTCCATAGCGACCATGTGCTTCTGTGAGTAGTGCATTAGCTGTTCCATGCGGGTGGCCATCTTTCCATGGAAGAGCTTACAGTCGCCATCGCCTGCGACATGGTGGTGCTCATGTTGAAGATGGATTCCTCCATTCTCTGCACATTTGCAGACATCGTGGCCGCAAAACCTCTTGCACTACTTCCTGCACCTCCAGGATCACCCTCTTTCTTAAGGCCCCCGAGGCTGAGCGTCTGTACACAACTGAGCAGAGCTGGGCGTGTCCTGCGCCCTCCGGTGAGGGGTCTCCCCTGCTGTCCCTCTCTCCACCATCTCCTCTTGCTCACTTGTGATTCGTGAGACACCAGGTGACAACACTACTCTATCTCGCATAGGACCCACCGAGGTATCTACGCTGGTGCTGGGTGCACATGGGTCTGCTGACGGTACACCCTCAGAGGCTGGAGGCTCCTCTGAGGAGTCCTCTTCCTCTTCCGGCTGGATAGTGGGAGGTACTCTTGATGGACATGTGGGAGAGTAAAGAGATGATTTAGAAATGTTATATTAAGAATGGGTAACAATACCATTATGCACCTGATGAACATTCACTGGCTGTTGACATCAGTCTCCATATTGAGTGACTGCTGTATGCCATGTGGCTGTATGAGACTTAATTCTGTCACCAGGTTGCTGAAAGGTCCCCCTCTCCATCTCCCACCACCATTTAATAGGGCCGGGAAACGCGCAGGCCGGCCTTAATAGGCGTCTCTAACGGAAAGTTGCTCTGAGGACCGGGATGCAAAGAAAAACGGTGTTCCGACCCACCACGCGACTGCCCGCACCCGACCGGCCCAGGTAATGAAAATTCCGGCCATTGTTTTGTAAGAGTGATTTGGGATTGTGCTGGAGGCTAAGAGGAGATGGGGCAGAGAGTTAATTTTGATAGCTTGTACATTCCTCTTGTACAAGTCCCAGTGCATTGGTAGAGGCTAGCAACAGGTCATGTCCATATCTTCTGGCATGGAGAAAGGGATACAGGGGCGTCCCTTCTATGGTGTAGCTCCTAATAGTGTATTCCAGGGCCTCGCTGGATTTTGAAACATCCTTACAGGCAATTTGTAATTATTAAGCAAAGAGAACAGCCATAAAAAAATGACCTGTGAGACAACATACTATTGAAAATCCTACTGTATTTCAGAAGATTCTGTTAATTTTTCAAATAAATCCTACAAAAGTTTGCAGGAAAATTTTCGGTTGATATAAGCGGTAAGATCAGGTTATCCAAGGGATATGAATCAAAGGCAACCAAATGGAGTTGAGGTGCAGATCAGCCATGATCTAACTGAATGCCTCGAGGGACCAAATGGCCTTTTCCTGTTCCTATAAGATTCATTACACAGTCTACAATTCTCACTCACTCTTTCACAGGATCAATAAAAATAATGGGTAGATATTCCTAACCATTGCCTCCCCCTGTGGAACACCCATTTTCCCAGATGCAAAGGTAAAAAGACCCTTTTGCATTGGTTGGGGTTTCTGGGGCATCCTGGTTGGGGAGGGGAATGAGTGGCTAGGCCTACGCTTGCAGTGAGAGCAGGCCCTTTGGAGGCAGGATAATGAGGCGGCGGGAGTGGAGGACATGTCCGGCCTCCTGCCTCTTTCTGATGCAGTTGTTGGCTGCGGGGGCACCCACAAAACAAGGTGCTTTCGAACCCCTTGACCAGGGGTCCTGAGAGCAACCGAAACATACAGATAGAGTTTTATCCCACTGCACCTATACATGTTCCTTTTTAACTATTCAGATGCACCTAACCAAATTTGTGACATTTTCACACTGAAAATGAAAATTGGGAGAGTTGTATAATGGGCGGCTGAATTGATATCGCCCGTTTTACACCATCACCCAAAGTAAAAATTGCCCCATGTGAGCTTTGATATTCCACAAGCTGGTTCACCTGGTTTTAATGCAGCCATGTGATGCCCTTTTTTAAACCCGTGTGAATTTACATTATTTTAAAACACAAATAAATATGATTCAGTGCCAAAATTCTTGCCTTGAAGGATTTGAAAAAAAAACTGAAACATGTTACCCACTTTGATCATTGGAACTTAGAGTAGCACAAAAGAAATCAGTGAGACATATACATTTTAGTCGCCTCCACCTGTAGATCTCTTTTTAACTCTTTTAATGCACATGAAAACAAAGCTATCTGAAATCGCTTGGGCACACGTGAATATAGCCAACAAGTCTAGTTCAGTTAGGTTCAGGTTTGGCTTGACATTCAGCTCTGAGACTCAAACTGAGGCTGGGATGGAAGTGGAAAGGAACCCAAACTCTTTTTCTGGAGGGATCTGTAAGGATGGAAAAGCAGACGCTCCATCCTCTTTTTAAATAATTCTGGCTTTAATTAACTGAAGATGCTCATCTGTTGTAAATGTATGGTTATTTTAGCCATCTTACCAATACAACAACATTTAGTTGTATGGCCATTAATTTCAAACTCCAATCCTAATTATTTGGAATGATTTTAGAAATTGTGCATGCATGGATCTTAATAGGAGTGCAAATCACATCACTAATGATGAAACCTGTATGTCTGAGATACAGATAATCAACTTGAATCTTCAATAAAGTTATTGTCTTAGAAGAGGAAACAGAGCTTTTGAGGAACATTAGAGATATTCTTAATTCACGGAAATGCGACCTGATAAAGATTTGCAGCCACACTCCAGTTGGCTGTTGTGCAATGTAGGATAAATTACACCTAGGGACACTAGCAGGCCAGAAAGATCATAAATCATATGCTTATACACAATGTATTCAATTATTTGAGTGTACGCTGTGTTAGAGTGGAGGCGTGCAGAGGGGTATTGGGAAATCATTACAGAAGTGACATTTTTGTTTACACAGCAGAGTTTTAAGCACTGTTATTGTGTAGTGCAATAGAGGCTTGTCAGTAGAGTGTGCTGCCGACAGTAACATCAGAGATCACTGGAGTTTGAAATGAATGGACAAACAATATTCATTTTACTAAAGGCTTCCCAGTAGCTCCGTTACATTCATTATTTCATTTTAAAAATGATTAGTTACCCACTGAGTTCAATAAACTGATTTAAATCTTGGTATCCACAACATCCTCAGGAGGCAGTTTTGTAACACGTGTATATGGTATGGTAGTAAGTGCTAACTGTTGTGTATCTGTAAAGCATGCACTCCCATGGTTCCGCCACCAGGGAGCGTGTCCCCTGAAGTCCCAAGGGATCCCAGCATCCCTTGGGAGCACTGTATATAAGCCGGCCCCTAAAGCCTGTTCCTCACTCTGGAGTGTCTTATTAAAGACTGAGGTCACTGTTACTTTAACCTACCTGTGTGCAGTCTCATCTGTGTTAGGAACACAACAAATGGTGACAAGTATACGAATCCAATGCAAAGATGCAGCAAACTGTGGGCATCCTGGAGAAGTTCTCGGAGGGTGAGGACTGGGAAGCCTATGTCGAACGGCTAGACCAGTACTTTGTTGCCAACGAGCTGGACGGAGAAGGAAGCGCTGCAAAAAGGAGAGCGGTCCTCCTCACGGTCTGCGGGGCACCGACCTACAACCTCATGAAGAATCTTCTGGCTCCGGTGAAACCCACAGATAAGTCGTATGAGGAGCTGTGTACACTGGTTCGGGAGCATCTGAACCCGAGGAGAGCGTGCTGATGGCGAGGTATCGGTTCTATCCGTGCCAGTGATCTGAAGGTCAGGAAGTGGCGAGCTACGTCGCCGAGCTAAGGCGACTTGCAGGACAATGTGAGTTTGATGGCTACCTGGAGCAGATGATCAGAGACTTTTTTGTACTGGGCATTGGCCACGAGACCATCCTATGAGAACTTTTGACTGTAGAGACACCGACCCTCAGCAAGGCCATTGCGATAGCACAGGCGTTTATGTCCACCAGTGATAACACCAAACAAATCTCTCAGCACACAAGTGCTAGCAATGTTCATAAATTAACTGAAACTGTGTTTGCGAGCAGAAATGTACAGGGCAGAAACCACACGTCTGCAACTGCCAGCAGGCCTCAGGTGACCCAGATGACTCAGAGTCTGCGACAAAGGGTGAATGCAACACAATTCACACTTTGTTGGCATTGTGGAGGCTTCCATTCAGCCTATTCATGCCGCTTCAAAGGATATGTTTGCAAGAGCTGTGGAACAATGGGGCACCTCCAACGAGCTTGCAGACGAGCTGCAAGCTCTGCAAAACCTGCTAATCACCACGTGGCAGAGGAAGATCGGTCTATGGTGGATCAAAGCAATTTTGAGCCTCAGAGAGAGGAGGCAGATGCTGAAGTACATGGGGTGCATACATTTTCGATGCAATGTCCACCTATAATGCTAAATGTAAAATTGAATGGCTTACCCGTAGCCATGGAACTGGACACTGGCGCTAGCCAATCCATCATGAGTAAAAAGATGTTTGAGAGACTGTGGTGCAACAAGGCACTCAGATCAGCCCTGAGCCCCATCCACACGAAACTGAGAACGTACACCAAAGAGCTCATCACTGTCCTGGGCAGCACATGGTCAAGGTCATCTACGATGGCTCGGTGCACGAACTGCTACTCTGGATTGTCCCGGGCGATGGCCTCACACTGCTTGGAAGGAGCTGGCTGGGCAAATTCCGCTGGAACTGGGATGACATCCGAGCACTATCACATGTCGATGAGGCCTCATATACCCAGGTTCTGAACAAATTTCCTTCCCTTTTTGAGCCAGGCATTGGAAACTTTTCCGGGGCGAAGGTGTGGATCCACTTGATCCCAGAAGCACGACCCATCCACCACAAGGCAAAAGCGGTACCTCACATGATGAGGGAGAGAGTGGAAATTGAACTGGACAGGCTGCAATGCGAGGGCATCATCTCCCCAGTGGAATTCAGTGAGTGGGCCAGCCCGATTGTTCCAGTACTCAAAAGTGATGGCACGGTCAGGATTTGCGGCGATTATAAAGTAACTATTAATCGTTTTTCGCTACAGGACCAATACCCGCTACCTAAGGCAGACGACCTATTTGCAACGCTGGCAGGAGGCAAAACGTTCACCAAGCTCGACCTGACTTCGGCCTACATGATGCAGGAGCTGCAGGAGTCTTCGAAGGGCCTCACCTGCATCAACATGCACAAGGGACTGTTCATCTACAACAGATGCCTGTTTGGAATTCAGTCGGCTGCAGCAATCTTCCAGAGAAACATGGAGAGCCTATTCAAGTTGGTACCACGCACAATGATTTTTCAGGACGACATATTGGTTATGGGTCAGGACACCGTCGAGCACCTACAAAACCTGGAGGAGGTCCTCCAGTGACTGGATCGCGTAGGGCTGCGGCTGAAGAGGTCAAAATGTGTCTTCATGGCAACAGAAGTGGAGTTTTGGGGGAGAAAGATCGCGGTGGACGGCATTCGGCCCACAGACACCAAGACAGAGGCTATCAGGAACGCGCCCAGGCCACAGAACATCACGGAGCTGCGGTTGTTCCTGGGACTCTTCAACTATTTTGCTAACTTACTACCGGGGTTAAGCACTCCCTTAGAGCCACTACATGTGTTATTGCGTAAAGGTGAGAACTGTGTATGGGGAAAAAACCAAGTAATTGCTTTTGAGAAAGCCAGAAACATTTTATGCTCCAACAAACTGCTTGTATTGTATAACCCATGTAAAAGACTTGTGCTAGCATGTGATGCGTCGTTGGACGGAGTCGGGTGTGTATTACAACAAGCTAACATTGCAGTGAAGTTGCAACCTATGCCTCCAGGAGCTTGTCTAAGGCCGAGAGGGCCTACAGCATGATTGAGAAAGAGGCATTAGCGTGTGTGTTTGGGGTAAAGAAAATGCATCAGTACCTGTTTGGCCTCAAATTTGAGCTGGAAACCGATCACAAGCCCCTCATATCCCTGTTCGCTGAAAACAAGGAGATAAATACTAATGCCTCAGCTCGCATACAAAGGTGGGCACTCATGCTATCAGCGTATAACTATACCATCCGCCACAGGCCAGGCACCGAGAACTGTGTAGATGCTCTCAGTCGGCTACCATTGCCCACCACGGGGGTGGAAATGGCGCAGCCTGCAAACTTGTTGATGGTGGCGCAGCCCGCAGACTAGTTGATGGTCATGAAAGCGTTTGAAAATGATAAATCATCTGTCACGGCCCGCCAGATTAGGACTTGGACCAGCCAAGATCCTCTGCTGTTCCTAGTAAAAAACTGTGTACTGCATGGGAGCTGGGCCAGCATCCCCGTTGAAAGGCAAGAGCTAATCAAGCCGTTCCAGCGGCGAAAGGGACGAGCTGTCCATTCAGGCAGACTGCCTATTGTGGGGTAACCACGTAGTGCTACCCAAAAAGGGCAGGGAGACGTTCATCTCGGATCTCCACAGCACACACCCAGGTATAGTAATGATGAAAGCGATAGCCAGATCCCACGTGTGGTGGCCCGGTATCGACTCTGACTTAGAGTCCTGTGTACGGCAATGCAGCGTGTGCTCAGTTGAACAATGCACCCAGAGAGGCACCACTAAGTTTGTGGTCCTGGCCCGCCAGACCATGGTCGAGGATCCATGTCGACTATGCGGGCCCGTTTCTCGGTAAAATGTTCCTGGTGGTAGTGGATGCTTTTTCAAAATGGATTGAACGTGAAATAATGTCGGGAAGCACCGCCACCGCCACCAGTGAAAGCCTGAGGGCCATGTTTGCCACCCACGGCCTGCCTGACATACTGGTCAGCGACAACGGGCCATGTTTCACCAGTGCCGAATTTAAAGAATTCATGACCAGCAATGAGATCAAACATGTCACCTCGGCCCCGTTTAAACCAGCCTCGAATGGGCAGGCAGAGTGGGCAGTACAAACAATCAAACAGAGCCTTAAACAAGTCACAGAAGGCTCACTCCAAACTCACCTGTCCCGAGTACTGCTCAGCTACCGCACGAGACCCCACTCGCTCATAGGCGTTCCCCCGGCTGAGCTACTCATGAAAAGAACACTTAAAACCAGACTCTCGCTGGTTCACCTCAACCTGCATGATCAGGTAGAGAGCAGGCGGCAGCAACAAAATATAAATGATGGTCGCGCCACTGTGTCACGGGAAATTGATCTGAATGACCCTGTGTATGTGCTAAACTATGGACATGGTCCCAAGTGGATCGCGAGCACGGTGATAGCTAAAGAAGGGAGTACGGTGTTTGTAGTCAGACTAGACAATGGACAAATTTGCAGAAAGCACCTGGACCAAACGAGGCTGCGGTTCACAGACTGCCCTGAACAACCCACAGCAGACACCACCTTTTTCGAGCCCACAACACACGCCCAAAGGATCAATGACACCACCCCGGACCAGGAAATCAAACCCATCATGCCCAACAGCCCAGCAAGGCCAGGCTCACCCAGCAGCCCTGCAGGGCCAACAACACGCCAGCCCAGCGAGGGCACAGCCAACACACCAGAACAGACATTTGTACCGAGGCGGTCCACCAGGGAAAGAAAGGCTCCCGACTGCCTCACCTTGTAAATAGTTTTCACTTTGACTTTGCGGGGGAGTGATGTTGTGTATCTGTAAAGCATGCACTCCCATGTTCCGCCACCAGGGAGCGCATCCCCTGAAGTCCCAAGGGATCCCAGCATTCCTTGGAAGCACAGTATATAAGCCGGCCCCTAAGGCCTGTTCCTCACTCTGGAGTGTCTTAATAAAGACTGAGGTCACTGTTACTTTAACCTCCCTGTGTGCAGTCTCATCTGTGTTAGGAACACAATACTAATAACAGGTAAGAATTGCATATTTGAAATTGTGAAGTCTGCAGCCCAGTTATAATCCAGGCTTTAGATTTGCCGAGGCAGCATTCATATGGTAATTTTTACATTGACGCAGAGTGGCTTTCGACAGTGTAGGGAGAGGCCCCAGGTGGGAGACCCAGTCGATTTTTACAGATAGGCCTGACTAACATCCCGCTGGCTCGAAACGAGGGTCGAAAGGCAGCTGGCTGGCTTTGGGCCTACAACGATTGGGCAGCTCGGAGGCCACCAGGCCAGCAGTCTGGTAAGTCACAATATGAATGCTCGGTGGGGTTTCAAGGGTGGAAAGGGGGAAGCTTGAGGTGGCAGCGGCCCAAACTTTATTTGTGGGACCGTGAGCAGCATTCCTACTCCTGCAGGCCCCACAAAGATAAGTTTTGCACTTACCTTACAGCGCCTCCGTTGGCTGTCTGCCAGGTTTTATTGAGCCACTCAGCAGACAGTTAAAATTGCATTAGGGTCCGATCCCAAGTGGTAGGACACTGATTTACATATATTTATAAGACTTCCCCCCCCCGGATCAGATGGGCACCTCAGCTGCCCTAGAAAGCAGCGCAGTTAACAGAGCAGCGGAGTAGGAGACATGTGATAAGTTTGGTGTTAACTCCCATTCCACCAGGTTTCTGCTGGCCGAATGGAATTAAAATTCCTTTTTATAAGTCAGGTGAGGTGACTACCGAGCACACTAGCATCTTGAGGTGAGTGAGCCCTTACGGGAATTTCATCTTGCACCGGTTTAAGTTCTCAATGACAGCTGCAATAATACAGCCATAAATCTCTGCAATGCCAAAATTCTGATCATCAGAAATTCAAAGCCTTGAGCCAACTGAGCCCCCCCCACAGAAATCAGTAAAACTTAATTGATATGTTGATGAAGAAATTCTACTGGCTTATCCCTTCCATTTAGATGGCGGAGCTTCCTGAGGCTCCCACGCACTGGCGGGACCTGGCATGCATTGGGCAACTTATTGAAACAGCCGGTGTTAGTGTCAGCTTCACGGGTCACAAAGCTGGCCGACATCCGCTCGCAGGATGGAAGTTAAAGAGGAGGCCGTCAGCGCCCCACGCCGCCCTTTTAGTTTTTTGCCGACTCTGGGGTCGGCTCGCCTACCTGGTGGTTTCTGTGGTCTGGGCCCGACACTCCGTTTTAGCGCTGCACAACTCACCCTGTTAGCGCCGCTGGAACCGTCCCGAAAAGAGATGGAGCCCCCGAGATTGCGCTCCGCTTCCTTTGAGTGACCAATTCAGTGGTCGGGGCAGGACTTCTGCCGCGAGTGTCGGAAGTCCCACCCCGAGTGGGTTACCACCCACAGTCAGGGCGCAAGGCACTTTCACCCCCTTAGACTTCATCACAGCTTCTCTTGCGGCAGTTGTGCCTCACTTGAATGGCAATAGCCAATGACAATAAAGAAAGGGCTGGATTTTCGGATCGTTGCCGGCTCTGTTTTCGCCCCGGCGGGGCGGTGACGGCAGCCAGCTTCCAGCCCCCCGCCGGGACATTCAGTGCCGGGTTTGCGGGGCTGCGGAGCAGTCGCGCCTGAGACAGGCGAGCCGGTATGCAACACCGTCTCGCTATTTGCTTCACGCCCGATACTGCCCCGTAGCGCGCCCTCGTGGGTGCGCCTGTGAAAGCTTGCACTCCAAGCTGTACCGGCCGTAGCGAGTGAAGTAGCGTCGATCTGTGTGCTTGTTTTGTATTTTTTGAGTTTTGCGCTTTATGTTTATGTGCCATCAGAATAGTATTGGGAATGTTTTTGGTGGGGTTTTACAGATTTTGTTTTCCACGGAAACCTCTCTTAAGGTGCTCCGAGGCCAACTGCTTAGCTCCGGATTTTCAGTTGCTCAGCCGGCCTAGTGCCCTAAAAGAGGGGTGGAACGCCTCCCTTAGCGCTCGGCTCCACACTCAGGGTCCAGCTGGTGTATTTTGCGGCCGGAGACACAAACCGTTTCCTGGCGCAAAATTTACTGCTCCACCTGAATTAACGCCGCAACAGGGGCGTGACCAAATTCCACCCCAGTGTTTAGTGGTTTTAGGACCCAATCTGGTGGAAACCAATTACTGAGAGAAAGGGCCTATTTCAAACTAGACTCTTGCCCCAAGCAATCAATAAGGTGTGAAAAACTTACTGAACTGCCCGAAAACATAACTGACACCTACAATACTGGCAAAAGGTTAGCGCTCATTGCCCAATTTAGGCAGGTGCCTGTGATAAGTGTGAATGATGTAGGTGGCAGGTACTGTACCTGCTTTCTTTGCAATACCCAATGCATTTCCTTTGGTTTGATGAGAATTGTGTAATGCATCGCCTGGCATACTTGGTTTTAGCAGAGAGCCATTGTTGATGAGCTGACAATGTTTGAACCAAAGGGAAATGAAACTACAAAGACCAAAGTAGCACTAAAAGAGCGGATCATTTAAGCCACATAAAAATGATGACTGTCAGGACTCTGGAATCTGAACAGTTCATATTTTAATTTTCCTTCAGGGGATGACAGTTGCTCAAAGGTTAACCATGATGTTTCCCCAGGGTGATTCTCAGTTATCTCAAAGGTCAAAGTAGATTGTTTAGCTAATTGATGATGGATTGATGGAGAGTTGTTAAGTTTTGGGAGACATACAAACAGATGTGTTGGGCTGGATTTTTGGCTCGCTTCCGTCTCAGTGCCCCGGAGCGGCGGTAAAGGATGTTTCTAGGCATTACGGAGGACATACAGCTTTTACTGCCCGGCCGCCAAATTCAGCTCATGATTTGCGGCAGCACAAAATCCTACCGCCCCGCTCTCGAGTTTCACTGGGATCATGATGTCAATCATCGTGCAACACTCCGCTAACACCCTGGATTCAAATTTTGGCCCTAACGCCTCATTAAACGCCTGCCCCAGGAAACGTCTGAAAAATCAGGCATTCCCAGGGTGCAGCAGGCGGTATTGGCAATATATTTAAATGGCGGGAGGAGGATCCTACATCGCAGGTCACATTGACTGCAGTGGTTGCACACTTCACGCTGTGTGAAGCTCCGACTTGAAAGCAGCAGTTTTATCTGCCATTAGAGTGTCCTTACAACGTCAGTGAGAGAAGTTAATGGGGGCATTACTAGTTCGCCAGCGTCCCATGCTCCATGTTGCTGCCAAGATAGAATTAGGGCTCTTGTCCATGGCAGGCCATGGATGAGGAGAGGCCAAAGACGTCTGGGGAGGAGGGCTTACCCTCCATGATTTACAGGCACCAACCCTCATACCTTCAGCTTTCTGAGGAGCAGTGTGTGAGAAGGCTGCTTATGAAATGAAGTGCTGACAGAGATATGCCATCTACAGGCAGACCAATGTCTGGAGGCAGCCTTCAATATTCCCGAAACCTACCATATGCGAAGTGTTCCGGCCGCCCAATGCATGGGGCGGCCAAACCGGAGAAATTCAGCACTTCGTGCATTATTTTGCAGCAGGGCGGAAGTGGCTTCATCATAGGGGCAGAAGTGGGGGCGGGGCAGAGTCACCGACGCTGCAAGGCATCAGCGTCGCACTGATGACGTCATCGCCCTAGCGCGTCACAATGTCTCTCCTCTTCAGTTAAAGGGGAGGGCTGCTGCGAATCCTCCAGTCGCTTTAGAGGGTTTCAGCCGGAACAGCGGCCTGGCACCCAAGCGGGGTTGCCAGGCTGCCTGTTGGTGACCCGGCCGAACCTGCGGTCATAATTGTCGGCCCGATCTGGCAGTCGGCCGACAAAAAAATAATAAAATGGCATCTCCGTCAGCGCCACCTCCCCTTTAAGGGCCGCCGAGCCGCCATGCAACAGAGAGTGCACTGACACAAAAAGCTATCGGGGGCACTGACCGGCGGCGGGGCTGCTCCCGCGGGGCAATTCTGGGAAAGGGGCAATTTCCTGAGGGGCAATTTCGGTAATGGGTCAGCACGTGCACGCCGTGGCGGGAAAACGGGCAGAGCGGTCCCCTACACTGCTCCAAACCTGTGGAAGGGCAATTTTCAAAATGGCGGCCCACCATGGAGACTCGCCGGCCAATCGGCACTGCCCGGTGGCCACCGCTTTCAGGCAGACAAAGGCCTTGTGAAAGGGAAAATTTCGGCTCTCTGAGATTTTACTTTGAGAAATTTGTCAACTTTGGAGCATGTTGTTCATTGTGGTATTTACAATTCATCCTACTATCTGCCAAATGGTTTTGTGTATCATATTCCTACTTAATTTGCCAATAAGATTAGTTGTTTTATTCTGCAAAATCTCTACTTAATAAGCTGCCAAATCAAATAGTGCTTTATAGCGCCAGCCTACTATTAATTTGGCACACAGATCAAAGTACAGATTGGATACTGGATAATCCTTTGGGCCATGCAGACCTCTGTTGGCCTCTGCTGGACCACCAGGTCCTGCAGCCTGGCACCCAAAATGGACTGGCGGGCTGCACGATGGTGGTCCGGACTGCAGAAACAACCAGGCGGGGCGCTGGCATCCTCTGCTTTAACTTCCGCCCCACGAGCGGAGGTCAGCCAGCTTTGCGAGCAGATGTGAGCCAATTTGCACTCTGCAAACTCCACAAACAGCAATGTGATAATGACCAGATAATCAGGGGCCAAAATTGCTCCCCCGCCTGAAACAAGGTGCACGCACCCCGTTTCAATGTTTTTTTCCGCCGCGGTAAATAAGGTCGCCTCTTGAGTGACTCTTTGTTGTTTTTTAAAAATTCGGATCCGGAAGTCATGCTTAATGTGGGCGGTTATGTGGCAGTGGCAACAATAGAAGGGCGGAGGTTGGGGGCGGTGCAGAGTGGCCGCCGTGATGATGTCATCACGGTGCCGTGTCACCACGGCTCTCCGCTTCACTTAAAGGCGAGAGCCTCCTCAATCTTGAAACTTCGGTCCACTGGGCCACCATCATAACATTTGAACATAAGAAATAGGAGCAGGAGTAGGCCACATGGCCCCTCGAGCCTGCTCTGCCATTTTATACAATCTTGGCTGTTCCAATCATGGACTCAGATCCACTTCCCTGCCCGCTCCCCATAACCCCTTATTCCCTTATCGGTTAAGAAACTGTCGATCTCTGCCTTAAATTTATTCAATGTCCCAACTTCCACAGCTCTCTGCGGCAGCGAATTCCACAGATTTACAACCCTCTGAGAAAAGACATTTCTCCTCGTCTCAGTTTTAAATGGGCGGCCCCTTATTCTAAGATTATGCCCTCTAGTTCTAGTCTCCCCCATCAGTGGAAACATTTTCTCTGCATCCACCTTGTCAAGCCCCCTCTTAATCTTATACATTTCGTTAAGATCACCTCTCACTCTTCTGAATTCCAATGAGTAGAGGCCCAACCTACTCAACCTTTCCTCATAGGTCAACCCACTAGGGAGGGTTTCGGCCGGGCCAGCTGCCTGGCAGCCAAGACGAACCTGGAGGCATAATTGTCAGGCCGACATAGCAGTCGGCCACAGAAAGAAACATGGCAACAGCGGCAGTGCGACCTCCCCTTTAAGGAAAGCTACACCGCCATTGCAGAAGACCACAGCCTCACTTTACCACCGGGAAAAAACAGGTTTTGGTACCACCAGGCGGGCCAAAGATTTTCACGGTGGAATTTCGCCATCAGGGGGCTAGGTCAGCGGTGCATATTGTGATGATGTACTTAACATGGATCGGCATAAGCGGAGCAGGTCACCGCCAAGCACGGAAACGGAATTTTGATAATGGCCATTACACAATAAGTCGGCAGCCATTCCAGAGTTCAAAGGCCTTTAGGAAAGGGACAATTTCAGCCCCTCAATTTTTTGTTATCTTGGTTGAGGGATAAATATTGACCAGGACACCAGAGATAATTTCCCTGTTCTTCTTTGAAATAGTGCCGTGGGATCTTTTGCATCCACCTGAGAGAGAGGTTTAACGTCTTATCCGAAAGATGGCACTTCTGACAGTGCAGCACTCCCTCAGTACTGCACTGGAGTGTCAGCCTAGATTTTTACGCTCAAGTCTCTGGAGTGGGACTTGAACCCACAACCTTCTGACTCAGAGGCTACCTACTGAGCCATTGGCTGACACACAAAATAATGACATTAAACCAACCAAAGCAAAAAAAACTAAATATCAAAAGCGCAATACCAGAGATTAGTTAGGCAGATGCCTGAAAGAGAAAAATACACTTCTCCTTGAGGCAAAATGGGGCTAGTGTTGGAAGAGGAAAAGCCTTAACAGTAGAAAGAAGGCAAGTACTGCTGCTATGATTTTGAACTGAGCTGGGGGTGGACGAGATGGTGGCCTGGATTTGGGGCTTTCTTGGATTTGTGCACCTCTCCAGCCTGGCTGGACTTCTGTCCTCCCAGAAGGATGTGTCCCGAACCTCTGCAGATCTTTCGGATTCGGGGGGGGGGCGGAGTTCAGTAACATTTTTGGCAGGCTCCCCCGCCTGTGTCACGGAGGGCATCCAGAGCAAGGCTAGAGTTTTCCTTAAGGTAGCCTCCAAGCCTTGTGTCTAGTAGTTTTGCTGGTAGAATTCTTAAATTTGTCACTGAGGTCCGTGCAATCGATTGCTCTGCCAGCTGTGTTCAGATGTCCTCTGCATCAGCCTTTCAATGGTGCAAATGATAGGAAATATGTCAAATGACCTCTGGGAGGACAGAAGTCCAGCCAGGTTGGAGAGGCGCACAAATCCGAGAAAGCCCCAAATCCAGGCCACCATCTCGTCCACCCCCAGCTCAGTTCAAAATCATAGCAGCAGTACTTGCCTTCTTTCTACTGTTAAGGCTTTTCCTCTTCCAACACTAGCTCCATTTTGCCTCAAGGAGAAGTGTATTTTTCGCTTTCAGGCATCTGCCTAACTAATCTCTGGCATTGCGCTTTTGATATTTCGGTTTTTTTGCTTTGGTTAGTTTAATGTCATTATTTTGTGTGTCAGCCAATGGCTCAGTAGGTAGCCTCTGAGTCAGAAGGTTGTGGGTTCAAGTCCCACTCCAGGTCCGTGCAATCGATTGCTCTGCCAGCTGTGTTCAGATGTCCTCTGCATCAGTCTTTCAATGGTGCAAATGACAGGAAATATGTCAAATGGTAAAGTTCCCTCATTTTCACATTATCACACCATACTGGGCCATGTATAGGCAGACATATGTCACTTCCAACAGGAAATCTCAGAAGCGGCAGGGGTGAACTGGGAGCCAGTGAATCAGCTCTCAAGGCCTTTCCCATCCCAGTCTTCCTGAGTTGCATCAAGGAGATGGCTTAATGTAAGTGGAAAATCCAACTCAAATAAAGGCTAAGGAGAAAGACAAAAGTTGAGAGGCTAATGATAAGGAGAAGGCATAACAATTTGGTTGTAAAGTGGCATGATTGATTGTGACATGTACAGTGCCAGTGAGTGAAGGCACAGAAGATTCATGGCAAGTTTCCCTTTTATTAAATCGGGCTTGTTCCAAACTTTAAGGAATGTAGACGGTTTCTTAAAAATATTTGAAATGTTAGTTCTGGAACATATTACAATGTCGTGAAATGAATATTTCGTACTTCTTTGAGTCTCACGCCACAGTCATATAAGCACCAATTTAAAATATTACATTAAGCTCATGATTGTAATTATAAAGAGCTTATAATAGAAATGAAAAATACTTGGAAAGGTTAGCGGAAAAAAAGTACAATGACTTTTTCAATGAATTGAAAGAATAGTTGTTAGAAGATAATTTTGCAGCAATTGTTCCACAAGATGTGGTCGCTGGATCATGGAACTAAAACCCGAAGTGGGAGCCAAGAATCATGTGGCCTTCTGAACATCAAGGAGCAGATGGGAAATTCGAATTGTCTCAGCATCCTGCCAGTGAGCATTCACCACATCAGGTGAATGGCTGTAACACTGCTAGCTGGGGACTGCACAACGTAACGGATTGCAGAGGGGTAACTCCCAGGGTCGAAGGATGCTGTGTGTTGTAATTGTAATTCGATGGCACACAAAGCGAGTGAATCTTGGTTCAAGTTTGGGGGGTGGGGCATTGGGGGAGAGTTAGCGATGCAATCAGAGAAACACAAGTGCCACCATGAAATCCAAGCACATCACATACTGTGTGCCAATTCCACTGAATACTGAGCAGTGCTTACACTCAGAGTGGTCAGCTGCCAAACATCCTACAGGACACATGAGTCTGCATTTGGTACAGAACCATGTACTTGGAGAGAAAGTGTGCTCATTTTCATGGTATTTTATGGGTCACTTGCTAGGGTAATTGAGTCATTAAGATACTTGATGGAAACGATTTAGATCCCAATATGGAGAACTCATAGGTGGTGACTAGGGGAGAGGACCCTAGGTCACCACCCCTTGGAACCTATCAGGGGTGGTCGAGAACCCAGCACATGGCCACTCATTTGTACCCAGTGGATCTGACAGAGGCTCAGGGAACTGAGGCAGTGCAAGCTCTGGCCCTGTGACACAACCTGAGGCAGCAGAGTTATACAATTATAAAGGAGTTGGCTCGACAGTGGAGTTTGAAATGAACTGACCAGAAGGAATCAAAGCTGTTCCATCATATAGTACTTCAGATGAATTGGAAAGACTTATTAAAAGTAGCCCACATCATTTCACTGACTGGACATCAGAAGACATTTGTTATTTGTTTTTAATTGTAGTTCTTGGCCCCAGGAAGACACCAGATGGGGTTTTCATGTTCCCCAGGTGGTCCTAAGTAGAGTAATTTTAAATATTGGTCAACAATTAACATTTATTTTTAGCTTCAATTTATTTTTTAGTTATTTTCTCCTCTCTTTAGGCTTCATTGACCTCACATCTCACACATGATTCTACCACTGGAATCCTGGAACTCCCTCTCTAACAGCATTGTGGGAGTATTGATTGGACAAATCAAACTGGCCTTGAGGATGAGTTCATAGAGTGTATTCTGGATGGTTGTGGAACCAACCAGGGAGCAGGCTATCTTAGATCTGGAATTGGGTAATGAGACCGGATTAATTAATGATCTCATTGTAAAGGATCCTCTAGGAAGGAGTGATCATAGCATGGTAGAATTTCAAATTCGGGTTGAGAGTGAGAAAGTTGGGTCTCAAACCAGAGTCCTGAACCTAAATAAAGGCAATTACAAAGGTATGAAGGCAGAGTTGGCTAAAGTGGACTGGGAAAATAGATTAAAGGGTAAGACGGTAGATAAGCAGTGGCAGATATTTAAGGAGATATTTCATAATGCTCAGCAAAAATATATTCCAGCGAGATCAGCCATGATCAAAATTGCAAAGTGCTGCAGTACAGAGGGACCTGGGGGTCCTTGTGCATGAAACACAAAAAGTGAGTATGCAGGTACAGCAAGTAATCAGGAAGGCAAATGGAATGTTGGCCTTTATTACAAGGGGGATAGAGTATAAAAGCAGAGAAGTCCTGCTACAACTGTACAGGGTATTGGTGAGGCCACACCTGGAGTACTGAGTACTGAGTACAGTTTTGGTCTCTGTATTTAAGGAAGGATATACTTGCATTGGAGACTGTTCAGAGAAGGTTCACGAGATAGGCTTGAAGGGCCGAATGGCCTGCCCCTGCACATATTTTCTATGTTTCTATGAAGGGTATGTCTTATTAAGAAAGGTTGAGCAGGTTAGGCCTATACTCATTGGAGTTTAGAAGAATGAGAATTGATCTTACTGAAACATATAAGATTATGAGGGGGCTTGACAATGTAGATGCAGAGAGATTTTTCCCTTCGTGGGGAAATCTAGAACTAGGGGGCATAGTTTCAGAAGAAGGAGTCATCATTTAAAACGGAGATGAGGAGGAATTTCTTCTCTCAGAGGGTCGTGAATCTGCGGAATGCTCTACCCCAGAGAGCTGTGGAGGGTATGTCATTGAATATATTTAAGGTGGAGATAGATAGATTTTTGAATGATAAAGGAGTCAAGAACTATGGGGAGTGGGGTAGTGAAGTCGAGTTGAAGCCAAGATCAGATCAGCCATGATTTTATTGAATGGTGGAGCAGGCTCGAGAGGCCAAATAGCTTACTCCTGCTCCTATTTCTTATGTTCTGATGTTCTTATGTTCCTTCACCACACGGACTGCAGCAGTTCAAGAAGGCAGCTCACCACCACCTTCTCAAGGGCAGTTAAGGATGGGCAATAAATGCTTCTGAGAATTGTCTATCTTTCTCCCCTCAGAGGAAGATGAGATTGCTTCAATCTTATATCCCAGCCTTTTATTCATGCACTCAGTGAGCTCTAAATGAGCTTGAGAGGCCTAGAGTGAGACCACAGCACCATATTCCCCGATAAGGCATGGGAGGACATTTGCACTGCTGTATGTCAAATGATCTCTTGCAATGAATAATGATCTGTGAAACATACCTTATTCCAAATCACAATCAAAACACTGTGGATGCTGGAAATCTGAAATAAAAACAGAAAATGCTGGAAATACTCAGCAGGTCAGGCAGCATCTGCGGAGAGAGAAACAGTTAATGTTTAACATCGATCATCGGGCAATAGAAGAGGGGTTGGAGCAACCCAGTTAGAGATCATGTCCTAAAATGTCCTTTGTGGTTCTCTCAGATTCTTGCCATCATTTTGGTGGAAGTCCAGGCAAACCCACCGGAAAACAGTTGATTCTAGGGTATGCGCACCAACCGAGATCACTTCCCAAGGAACGACCCCCACTCATAAATGGATAGGCCCGAGACACACGTGATATTACGAAATAGGAGCAGGAGTAGGCCATTCGGCCTCTTGAGCCTGGGGGATCTTGGGCCTCATTACCATCGATCCAGCATGCTGCCGACACACAATGGGCATCCCTGGGTAGGTTGCCGGCAAAGAGAATGCAAGGATTGGGCCGCTGTGATGCCAACAGCAGCCCTAAGATAAGTCCTTAAAGGAGATCGGGTGAGGGGGGGGGGGTGGGGGAAGAGGAAGAAACTGGGATGGGCTGCAATAGGGAAGGAGGGTGATCGGGAAAAGTGGGTAGCAATGGGGAGGGTAGAGTCTTGGTTTGGTGGATTTGGTGGTGGCGACGATTAGGGTGGTGGCCAACATTGTGATCGGGTGCAAGGTGGAGATTGTGATCGGGGGGTGGGGCAGTGGAATTCGGGGAAGAGGGAGAAGTGGCGATCGGGGGTTAGCGATGGTCGGCATGGCTCGCATGGTTTTAATGTGCGGTCGGGAGACAAACTCCGGCTCCCCGCTCCACATTCAAGTAAGTACATTTTAAACACTTGTTGGTTGAGGCCTTCAACAGCTCCTTTAAGGACCTCATGTAGACCTGGTTTTCCTGTTCAGCACCAGTTGGATTCAAGGCAACCCAATATTGCAGAGTACAAAAGCAAAATACTGCAGATGCTGGAAATCTGAAATACAAACAGAAAATGCTGGAAATACTCAGCAGGTCAGGCAGCATCTGCGAAGAGAGAAGCAGTGTTAACGTCAAACCTGCTGAGTATTTCCAGCATTTTCTGTTTTTATTCCAATATTGCTGAGGGGGCTTCAGCCGGGCATTAGGTCCTTTATTTGAATATGCAAAGGATCTAACACCAGTTTCAGGCATGGGCCCTGCATGCCAATTTTTGTCGACACCAAAATGGCAGGCAGAAGACATATGACTCATAATGAGCATGGGATTCCTGCCTGCCATATAAGAGGCTTAGGAGGCTGTTTAGCATCCATAAAATTGCCGCTGCGTGGTTACCTTTCTAGGCCACAATCCTGAACAGTGTCGCTAACAATTGTAATAGATGTAAACGATGGAGCATGTTTAAACAGAGTCATACCTTTAGGGAAGGTGCAACATTTATTGTTAGAAACTTATTAATGCAGCAGCTGGTTATCAGACAAGTAAAATAATATGCTATAACTGAGCAATTACACAGGCCAATCACAAGGATGAGTATAGAAAATCAAATGGCCAATTCAAATGATTTTTCAGAGCTTCTAGGGTGATAATTTCCTCTGTTTAACCAGCTTATTGAAAAAGTAAATGGGAGTAAGAAGTGGTGTAACACTGTCAGGTGGTGCTAAAAATTAATGAACAAATCTAGCACGTTATTCTGATCTGGAATGACCTCTGTGAAAAAGTGGTGGAAGTAAATTTAATAATGACTTTTTAAAGGGAATTGGATAAATACTTGAAGGGGACAGAAAATGCAGGGCTATGGGGAAAGAGCAGGGGAGTGGGACTAATTGGATAGGTGTTTCAAAAAGCAGGGCTGAATGGCCTCTTTCTGTGCTGTGTGATTTGATGATTAGTAAAAAGTTTCACAAAAAGGATGATATTCCCAGCTACAGCCATCTTTCAAAAGTTATTGATGATGAGATCATGCAAGATTTTGCAGCTGCACAGTCAATTTGACAAGTGAATATTTTAATCCCGGCCAGACCTGCCATTTAGAAAGCTAAATGAACGGGAAGATTTCAAACTTTATGCAATGACAGAAGAGAAGTGAATAATGCTGAAGAATTGTGTTGTCAGGGAACGGGGGTGTAGTAGCTGCTGGTAGCTACATTGGATAGTGCAGGAGTGCAGACTGAATGAGTGGTGCAAAGCTCAGAGCAGGCAATATCCGATGCAGCGAGCATACCCAACAGAGTCAGCTGGTGATAGGGGACAAGCAATGGATGAGGAGTCTCAGCTCATCAAGGTGGCTGTGACTGAGGCATTACACAACAGTTCTCCAAATAGGTTGAAACCTGCCATGACTGCAGCGTAGGAAGGCCGGCATAGCAACAGTGGAAGCATTCAAGAGAGATCTTGATATTGGTGAGGCCACACCTGGAATACTGCATGCAGTTTTGGTTTCCACATTTACAAAAGGATATACTTGCTTTGGAGGCAGTTCAGGGAAGGATGATTCCGGGGATGAGGGGGTTGACTTATGAGGAAAGGTTGAGTAGGTTGGGCCTCTACTCATTGGAATTCAGAAGAATGAGAGGTGATCTTATCGAAACATATAAGATTATGAGGGGGCTTGACAAGGTGGATGCAGAGAGGATGTTTCCACTGTTGGGGAAGACTAGAACTAGAGGGCACGATCTTAGAATAAGGGGCTGCCCATTTAAAACAGAGATGAGGAGAAATTTATTCTCTCAGAGGGTTGTAAATCTGTGGAATTCGCTGCCTCAGAGACCTGTGGAAGCTGGGACATTGAATAAATTTAATACAGAAATAGACAGTTTCTTAAACGATAAAAGGATAAGGGGTTCTGGGGAGAGGGTGGGGAAGTGGAGCTGAGTCCATGATCAGATCAGCCATGATCTTATTGACTGGCGGAGCAGGCTCGAGGGGCCGTATGGCCTACTCCTGCTCCTATTTCTTACGTTCTTATGTTAAACCTGCACTTTTGAGTGGTATGTGGGCGGTCTGCATGGGCGGGCAGTGTGCATACCGCCTGGTGCTATGTCACTCATGAAACTTCCGCTGGGCGGTATGTTGGCATTATGTATCTTTTTTTACTAAACATGTGTTTTTGGGCGATAAGCGGATGGTAAGCGGGCGGTATGTCGATGAATTTCGGGCCCAAGGAGATTGGTGATTGAGACGGTGATTTGGAGCATGGAAGTTCAGTATATTCTGTTCCCATCATATAATTACATGCAATGTAATTTTCATTAACCCTGCTCCTTTCACTGCCAATATATGCAGCATGCTTCCTACCATATCTCTTTCTGTACAATCATTTTGGCATATATCTTTAGCAATTTCTATTTTTCTTCATGTGCATATATTCTGCGCTGCAGCTTTAAAAGGGCAATCAGACCTAATCTTTGTGATTTTTTTAAAATTGTGGAGCATGTTGCAGATCTCCTGGCTAATCCTCCAGTCAATGACACCACATCGGCTCTTTCAGTGATAAATTGCTGTCTTTGAATCATAGCGTCATAGAATGATACAGCAGGGAAGGAGGCCATTCGGCCCATTGTGCCTGTGCCGGTTCTTTGAAAGAGCTCTCTTCCACTCCCCTGCTCTTTCCCCATAGCCCTACAAATAGTTCCCCTTCAAGTATTTATCCGATTCCCTTTTGAAAGTTACTATTGAATCCGCTTCCATCGCACTTTTAGGCAGTGCATTCCAAATCATAACAACTCACTGTGTAAAAAAAATTCTCCCCATCTCACCCCTGGTTTGTTTGCCAGTTACGTAAATCTGTGTCCTTTGGTTTCCAACCCTCCTGCCAGTGGAAACAGTTCTTCCTTATTTATTCTGTCAAAACCCTTCAAAATTTTGGACACCTCTCTGCTTTAAGGAGAACAATCCCAGCTTCTCGAGTCTCACAACATTCATCCCTGGTACTTTCTAGTATATCTCCTCTGCACTCTCTCTAAGGCCTTGACATCCTTCTTGAAGTACGGTGCCCAGAATTGGCCACAATACTCCAGCAGGGGCTTACCAGTGATTTATAAAGGTTTGTTACCTCATTTGCATAACTTGGGGCCACCATTCCTAACCTGAAAATGGCCACACATTTTCAAATCAAGGACAGTCAACGCGGATTTGTTAAGGGAAGGTCGTGTCTGACTAACTTGATTGAATTTTTTGAGGAGTTAATAAGGAGGATTGATGAGGGTAGTGCATTTGATGTCGTCTACATGGATTTTAGCAAGGCTTTTGATAAGGTCTTACATGGCAGACTGGTCAGAAAAGTAAAAGCCCACGGGATCCAAGGGAAAGTGGTCATTTGGATGCAAAATTGGCTCAGGGGCAGGAAGCAAAGGGTAATGGTCGATGGGTGTTTTTGTGACTGGAAGGCTGTTTCCAGTGGGGTTCCGCAGGGCTCAATACTAGGTCCCTTGCTTTTTGTGGTATACATCAATGATTTAGACTTCAATGTAGGGGGAATGATTAAGAACTTTGCAGCTGAAACAAAAATTAGCTGCGTGGTTGATGGTGAAGAAGAAAGTTGTAGACTGCAGGAAGAAATCAAATGGACTGGTCAGGTGGGCAGAAAAGTGACCAATTAATTCAATCTGGAGAAGTGTGATGTAATGCATTTGGGCAGGGCTAACAAGGCAAGGGAATACACAATAAATGGTAGGAGAGGAACCGAGGGATCTTGGAGTGTAAGTCCACAGTTCCTTGAAGGCAGCAGGACAGATAGATAAGGTGGTTAAGAAGGCATATGGGATCCTTTCCTTTATTAGACAAGGCATGGAATATAAGAGCAGGGAGATTATGCTTGAACTGTATAAAACACTAGTTTGGCCACAGCTAGAGTACTACGTACTGCATATAGTTTTGGCCACCACATTACAGGAAAGATGTGATTGCACTGAAGAGGGTACAGAGGAGGTTTATGAGGATGTTGCCAGGACTGGAGAATTTTAGCTATGAGGAAAGATTGGATAGGCTGGGGTTGTTTTCTTTGGAACAGAGCATGTTGAGGGGAGACTTAATTGAGGTGTATAAAATTATGAGGGCCCTAGATAGAGTGAATAGGAAGGACCTATTACCCCTAGCAGAGAGGTCAATAACCAGGGGACATAGATTTAAAGTAATTGGTCGAAGGGAAGTTGAGGAAAACTTTTTTCACCCATAGGGTGATGGGGGTCTGGAACTCACTGTCTGAAAGGGTGGTAGAGGCAGAAACCCTCACTGGATTTAAAAAGTGCTTGGATATGGACTTGAAATGCCGTAGCCTACAAGACTGAAAGTGGGATTAGGCTGGATAGCTCTTTTTCGTCTGGCAAGAAACATGATGGGCCGAATGGCCTCCTTCTGTGCCGTAAATTTCTATGATTCTGTTATTCTATGAAATAGCGGTAAACGCCCCAAAATCAGGCTTTTCAAACTTGGCCATGGAGCCATTTTGGAAAAAGTTTGCACAACTCCACAGCTGATTTAACATTTCAATTTTTGTACTGGGTAATTGCCATATTAACTGCTTGAAAAGGATTGTTAGTACAGGTCCACTGTGATTGGCTCATATTTTCCATTACTAATAACAAAATGGGATTCCCAGTAATGTTCTAAAACTCGGCATTTGGTTTCATTAGGCCATAAATGACAGAAGAAAACAAACATTCTTCCTCTTTTCAACTGGAGGAAAATATAGCTCCAGATATTTATTAACGTGTATTAATAATGACATCAAAATTCATGCTATTTCGAGGAACTGAGACTTGGAATGAACTAGTTATCATCCTAGGATGTATGATCTCTCTGTCACATTTTAAAGCAATCTTTAATGAGATAACTGCTTTTAGTAACTTGATAGGGGAATTGCATTGGATTTTATATTAGTCTCTGGGCCATCTCAATTATAATTGGGTTTTAAAGATTGATTGGATACGTTTCATTTCTAATTTTAAATTTCCAAAAAAGTTATGTATCCTTAGCAGTGCCTAACTGCGTGCTAGCTCCCAGAAGATTTAAGTTAGGTTTTCATGACAATGTGGGGTTACATGATGTACGATTGGGTGCTACTTTTAGGTAACTGTATTTAACTTGAATGAATAAATTTAGACCAACATTATGGCATCTCCAACTAACGTAAACACCATGGGCATAACTTGTCCTGTATAGACAAGTTATCGGTCTTGATTCTCTCCTCAGCAGTTGTTACTGGCAGAGTTCCACTTTTAATATTATATAAATCTAGAGTTTATTTCATTGCCCCATATATTATGCTAAAATTATCATTGCATTTAAAGGATACAAATTAATTTTTTTTAAATCAGCTTGATATATCCGGAGGGTCAGTGGAAGTTGAAACATCTTTATTTAAATTAGGATGCGCTTTAATTGGCAACATTGTGAATTAAAGTGACACAATGTCACTTTAATAACAGCGACTTTATAGATGGCAGAAATTGTGGGGTTGCAGAGAGCGGACAAGATGTTTGTTAATGTCTATGATCTGTTAGCTTGATAGTTATGTGGTTGCAAATGGAACCAGCCCAAGATGACATTAGTTGGACTGTCAGTAAAATTCTAATTGCCCAAATGATTGGAGCAGGAATCGTTCGGATGGGGTTGTAACGGTGACCACCAAACCCTCCCTGACCTTGGCAGCATGAGGCCTTGAAGATTTTAACTCCCGGGCCTTATCTCCATGCTCCCCAGTCTGTTGCCCGCCCGAAGCCTGCCAGAATTAAAAGAGCGGCACTCAGGTAGGTCACAGGTGGATTTCGGAACAATCTCGTGATCGGTAAGGAGGAGAAGTCTGCTGCTCATGGCACCAAAGGAATGTTTAAAAATAAAAATAAAAGTAAAAAGACTTACCCTTTCTGGCCTTTTCTGACCCGGCTTCACCTGGTGGGAAAGTCACAACAGTTTCCCCACTCAGGCACTGGTTAAGATAGCAATTGAACTCCGATGATGTAATTGGAGCCCAATCTGCATGCTTAAAGAAGGACCCTGCTGGTTTCAGGCAAATGTCCTTGCCGCCTGCTCCGAAGGGCAGGTTAAAATGGAAGGCTGAGGGCAGGGAGCAGGACATCAGTGGGCAAGTCCGCCGGTCGATTTTAACGGTGTCCCCCACCACCCCACCCCCGCCACCCCCCGTGCCTTCTTTCTATCTGGTGGGCAGGGTTAAAATTGTCCCTATAGCAACAGTTTCAGGCAGGAGAAACATTTGGACCCACCAACCCACCTATTTACAGTATTCTCTTGGGGCATCTCTAATAACCCTGAATCTAATTTCTGGACAAGACCAGAACGAATTTCTTGAACACCATTAAAATTCCTTGTTCAGCCATCTGTGCTGGTAATCTGTTTCACATACTGAGGAGTTGGGTTGCAGAACATCCATGATCTCATTGAATGGCAGAGCAGGCTCGAGGGGCTGAATGGCCTACTCCTGTTCCTTTTCGTAAAAAACGTTCTTCCTGCATATCCTATTTTCTTTTGTTCTTAATTTATATTTAAATATAATACCTCTACCTATGAGACAATGTTTATACATAAATATTTTATACATATTTAAAATCTACATATACAAGAAGGCGATGGACCTAGGTGAGAGATTTCAGAAACACAATACGACAATTACATCAGCACAGGCAATCGTTTACATACAGGATTTTCATTCTCAGGGCAGGATTTTCGGCTCATTTGTGCCCTGTCTAACGCCTGTACAGGGCGCAAAAACAATTTTTTTGGCGTGAAATAAGGCGCACAAGATTTTGCGTCTGAGCAGAACTTTCAGCAGTGGTTTTACGGCGGCGCCAAAACTTAGCGCCCGCCCGCTGTTTTCAGCGTTTGGATGAAGTAAATCGGCGTGCATGGCTGTGCTAGCGCCCCGGGCGGAACCTTCAAGCATATCGCCCAATTTAGCGTCCACCCGGGAACCCGCCAGCAAAAAGCAGTCGCACCCAGGACGCACCCGGCGCTAACGGCGCCATCTTTAAAATGGAGGAGAAAGCCGGAATTATGGGTGCTTAAAAGGATTGGGAGAAGAGGCTGCATTTTTGATTGTGAAGTTTTATGTGAGTTTATAGTTCATTTTAAAGAACATTTAAGGACATTTTAAAAGATGGGGGCATACTATGTCAGCCATTAATCCTGGCTGCTATATTTATAC
This sequence comes from Pristiophorus japonicus, assembly GCF_044704955.1. Taxonomy (NCBI): domain Eukaryota; kingdom Metazoa; phylum Chordata; class Chondrichthyes; family Pristiophoridae; genus Pristiophorus; species Pristiophorus japonicus. The sequence continues at coordinate 273,469,366 of NC_091980.1, forward strand.
GGCGTCGAGCTGGAAGAAGGCTGATTGATGATCATTTTCAACGTAATCGGAGAGGTCACAGACGTATGGGGAGGAGGCCATACCCCCCACCGCATTTACAGGGAACATCGCTCATACCTGCAGCTCTCTGAGGCACAGTGCATTAGAAGGCCGCGGTTCCAAAAAGAAGTGCTGACAGAGATATGCCATCTCATACAGGCAGACCTACAGCCTACCAGCGGCAACAGGACTGCACTGCCCGTCGAGGTGAAGGTGACTGTGGCACTTGCCTTATATGCCTCTGGCTCCTTTCAGGCATCAGTGGGGGACATATGCTCTATCTCGCAGCATGCTACACATTGCTGCATTCACCAGGTGACTACTGCACTGGACGCATGCAGGATGGACTTCATTAACTTTCCAATGACCAAGGAGGCCCAGAATAAGAGGGCTGTAGGTTTTGGATGATTTGCTGGCTGCACATCGCCCTGCGAGCACCTTTACTCAATCCAGAGGTTTACTGAAACCGAAAGGGATTCCACTCCATGAACATACAGACCGTCTGCGACTATACACAGTGCATCATGGCAGTATCCAGGGAGCAACCATGATGCTTTCATCTTGCGTGAGAGCAGTGACTCAGGCATGTCCCAGTATCAACCACAAGGCCAGAGCTGAATTCTGGGAGACAAAGATTACATAGAAACATAGAAAATAGGTGCAGGAGTAGGCCAGTCGGCCCTTCGAGCCTGCACCACCGTTCAATATGATCATGGCTAATCATGTACTTCAGTACCCCATTCCTGCTTTCTCTCCATATCCCTTGATCCCTTTAGCCGTAAGGGCCACATCTAATGGCTTCGCCACCTGGCTCGTGACCCTCCTCCAGAACCCTCAGACAGAAGCTGAGCATCGCTAAAATGAGAGCCATGCAGCCACAAGCAACATCGGACAATTGGAGCGCTCAAGCAGCGTTTCCGATGCCTGGACCACTCTGGAGGCTGCCTACAATACTCCCCTCAGCAGGTCTCTGAGTTCATTGTGGTGTGCTGCATGCTACACAACTTAGCCACCATGAGGGGACAGGATTTGCCAATGGCGGTTGCAGGACCACCTCAGGAGAGAGGGGGGGAGGAGGAGGAGGAGGAAGATGAGGAAGAGGAGGCTGTTGAGGAGCCCATGTCACCACTACCATCACCATCACCACAACCACAGGAGAGGCAACGTGGGAATTTTGGCACTGCAAAAGCCTTACGTCAGCAGCTCATAATTCAACACTTTACTTGAAGAGTGAACGGCACATTTGACCATTGCCTGGTCACTCTATCCCACCATGTTGACTATTTCCCCTATTATTCTGCAAATGAGACACTACACAGGAATGGTTAAGGTAAACAAAATGATTTATCAAACATTGTGAACTTTTATAACTTTTGTTAACATAATATGAAAACTTTGAATACTTCAATAAAATAACATAAATTATCTGCATCCAGCAGTGTGATTTAAACAATATCAACAACATTATAATGAACAGAATGCACAACATAATGCAGCAACCCCTGCCCCACTGTCTTTTACCATTGGCTCTTCCCCACCGCCCCCCCTTACCTTTATCCCCCTCCCTCACCTGCTGCTCCTACCCAAAGTGGAACCAAGTGTTCGTGCAGCGAGGCGGACAGAGTCCTGCTGTGTTGGGGGGAAAGACATTGGAAATGCCTCCTGGGAGACACTGGACCAGCTTGTGGCGTAGAAGGCCCGCCTTCTGATTGGCGAGCCTCGTGATCGGCGTCGCCAGTCACAGGTGGTGTGGGTCTGGGTGTGCTAGTGGGGAATGCAGAGAGTATGGTGGAAGGGTTTATGGATTGCATCACCTGCCCAAGCTGAAGCAGAGCTTGTGCCTGTGATGCGCCATATTCGGCAAGGCTTCTCGCCACACTCTCCGGGACTCCAGTGTCACTGGAGGAGGCCACCAGCCTCATGTAGGCACTGATGGCCTCGCAGGTTTCACGGCTCGCATTGACAATCTGCGACCCTCCCTCTGTAATGGTCGCAGTGAGGCTCTCGATGCTCGCGGGAATCCTACCCAAGACATCAAGGAGCTGACGACTGAGGTGGATGCTCTCCCCTGTACAGTCCCACCATGTCCAGTTCCACGTCTGCCTGTCAGCAGACCAACTTTGCTGATTCACCCTCCGGAGAGATGGCATATAGGATTTGACCCCAGAACTGCATTGCTGCACGCCACTAGTCCCAGGAGCCTCCGAGGTCTCAAATCCCGGGAATGTTACATCTTCCTTGGATGAATTGTTTGCCAGTAGAAAAAGAGAGGTAGAGTGCAGCTGCCCCGGAGTCGGCTGATCTGTGAACTCATCCTCTTCCTCTTTGTCCTCCTCCTCCACATGATGGCCTGACGTGGAGTGTTGCCTTGACGGATGCTGTGGCTGTGGCTGGTCTTCTGGAAGTAGAAAGCAACAGACGAGTGGTTAGCAGCAGGGAAGGGGGCAGGGTGACATGAGGAAAGTCACTTAGCACAGGCTCATTTGAAGGACCGCTGCTACTCCATTATATGTAGTCCACAGATACTGCAGGACATTGCCCCAACTCAAGTCCACAGACACTGCATCACATTGCCCCAACTCAGCCAGGGAGTGTGCAGGACTTACCCTCAGTTTTCAAGCGGGGGTCAACATCCCCAGTGGTAATTGCCCCCTCTGAGATGCCAGTGAGACCCGCCGGTCCTCGATGTCAGTGAGTAGTAGGGTCTGAGGCAGACTGCTGCCTGTCCTCAACTGCTTGCAGCAATTGTGAGACTTCTTTGCCTGCAAAGATTAAAATGGGAATGGTTACGAGGGTCCATCTGTTCTTGTGGTACACACAGATAGCCATCAAAGCACTTATACCATACTATGTGAATGTAATAGAGTCCTTTGTTTAACGGCCTTGGAAGCTGCACGTGGTTGATCAGGAGGACATTGAAGTGCGGAAACATCTTAAGAGATCTCAAAAAGCAATCTTAATAATGTATAAAGATCATTCATGGCAAACAGGGTGCCAAACTAAGCCCACCTATGTGTCATGCATTTTAGGAGGTAACCTACAGAGTGCTGAGAGACAGCAACAGCATGAGAACAAATAGTGTGTCAGATTTATAATTTAAGCAATGAAGGAGAGCATCAATAAAAATTGTACTCTAACGACCCTCGAAAGATCGTTGAATTTTTGTTGGCTCTGTGTTGCAGGCCCAACAACAGTACCTGAGGCAGAGACCTCCTCTACAATTTGCCTCCATATTCAAATCCACCCCTCCTGTATAATTCTGGCCATCTCCGCTCCACAGCCCCCACTAGAGCTTCATTTGCCTCTTGGCTAAATCACCTGGCATGCATCTGCTGTCCTCCTCCTCCATCATCAAAATCGGATTATAAAATGGCTGATTCAGCCCCAGGTGTACAGCACAAGCACGTGGCTGCACCCTGCATTAGAGTTTGCATATGGACAGCAGACCAGAAGCGCGGGAAGAAAAAGAAACATGCGCGCGTGCGCAGAATGGCCGATTGTTTGTTTAGGGCCGGCACTTTCAGCTCCGGTTCACGAATTCTGTTGTGCAACGCCGGAGTTAGCGCAAACGCTCATCCTCAACTTTCATTTGGTGAAAGTTGCGCGCTCTGGCGTTAACGCTAACCCAGTGCTAAAAAAAATGTTTCGCCGCGATCTGCGCCCAAAAACGGGCAAAATTGCAAAATGTCGAAAATCCAGCCCTAAATGTTTCCATAGGCAATTTCAATGTAAATGCTGACATGGTGTGACAACAGGAATTTGGATAGGAGTGCTTGCATGTACAAGATTTTTAATAATATGCAATATATACTAGTGAGGTCCGGTGTCGTTAGCTCTGTTGGATGATGTGGCCTCATGGTCTATTGATTAGTTTTGCAATAGCAGTGGAATTTCTGTTGTTGCCAGTGTGAAATACAGGTATATTGATTGTAAATTCCAGAGCTATAATGTGTAACAATTATGTTCACGCATAATAGCAGACTCTTGGGGGTTTACTTTCCTTTGGTAGCGCGCTAGTTAACATATTCATGTAAAATCCTTTTGTGCACGGTTTTAAGGCAGTTGGATAGCACATATAAACTCCTCAGTGGTTTATGTAACATGAGGGTCAATATTGTCAGATTAATATACAGAATTAATATTGTCAGATTATAGACTTATTATGAAATGTGACAAATTTACTCCCATGAGGTGTGGAATTGAATCACATCTTAAGCAGATGATACACTGTGAGGACGATAAAGAACACCTTCATCTGACGTTAACATGGGAGGTAGCGGCCTCAAAATGGGGTCGGTAGCCTTACTACCATTTTCACACTGGCGATGCGGCAGGCTCCATTTTAAAAGGGGCCGACTGCCAAGTGTCCATAACCTGCCTGCTTCAGAGGATAGGCCCCTTTTCAGATGGGCATTGGGGCCCTATGACATGATCAGGACGCCGATTGACATTTTGCTTCGGAAGTGGCCGGAACCTGCTCAGTGCATAGAAACATAGAAACAGAAAATAGGTGCAGGAGTAGGCCATTCGACCCTTCAAGCCTGCACCACCATTCAATAAGATCATGGCTGATCATTCCCTCAGTACCCCTTTTCTGCTTTCTCTCCATACCCCTTGATCCCCTTAGCCGTAAGGGCCATATCTAACTCCCTCTTGAATATATCCAACGAACTGGCATCAACAATTCTGTGCGGCAGGGAATTCCACAAGTTAACAACTCTCTGAGTGAAGAAGTTTCTCCTCATCTCAGTCCTAAATGGCCTACCCCTTATCCTAAGACTATATCCCCTGGTTCTGGACTTCCCCAACATCGGGAACATTCTTCCCACATCTAACCTGTCCAGTCCCGTCAGAATCTTAAACGTTTTTATGAGATCCCCTCTCATCCTTCTAAACTCCAGTGAATAAAGGCCCAGTTGATCCAGTCTCTCCTCATATGATAGTCCCGCCATCCCCGGATTCAGTCTGGTGAACCTTCGCTGCACTCCCTCAATAGCAAGAGCGTCCTTCTTCAGATTAGGAGACCAAAACTTTACACAATATTCCAAGTGGCCCTGTACAACTGCAGTAAGACCTCCCTGCTCCTATACTCAAATCCCCTACTATGAAGGCCAACATACCTTTTGCCTTCTTCACCGTCTGCTGTACCTGCATGCCCACTTTCAGTGACTGATGAACCATGACACCCAGGTCCCATTGCACCTCCCTTTTCCTAATCTGCCACCATCCAGATAATATTCTGCCTTCGTGTTTTTGCCACCAAAATGGATAACCTCACATTTATCCACATTATACTGCATCTGCCATGCATTTGCCCACTCACCTAACCTGTCCAAGTCACCCTGCAGCCTCTTAACAGCTCACACCGCCACCCGGTTTAGTGACATCCGCAAACTTGGAGATATTATACTCAATTCCTTCATCTAAATCGTTAATGTATATTGTAAAGAGCTGGGGTACCAGCACTGAGCCCTGCGGCACTCCACTAGTCACTGTCTGCCATTCTGAAAAGGACCCATTTATCCCTACTCTCTGCCAACTCTCTTCCTGTCTGCCAACCAGTTCTCTATCCACGTCAGTACATTACCCCCAATACCATGCGCTTTGATTTTGCACACCAATCTCTTGTGCGGGACCTTGTCAAAAGCCTTTTGAAAGTCCAAATACACCACATCCACTGGTTCTCCCTTGTCCACTCTGCTAGTTACATCCTCAAAAAATTCCAGAAGATTTGTCAAGCATGATTTCCCTTTCGTAAATCCATGCTGACTTGGACCGATCCTGTCACTGCTTTCCAAATGCGCTGCTATTTCATCCTTTATGATTGATTCCAACATTTTCTCCACTACTGATGTCAGGCTAACCGGTCTATAATTACCTGCTTTCTCTCTCCCTTCCTTTTTAAAAAGTGGTGTTACATTAGCTACCCTCCAGTCTGGAACTGATCCAGAGTAGATAGACTGTTGGAAAATGATCACCAATACATCTAGGGCCACTTCCTTAATCACTCTGGGATGCAGACTCTCAGGCCCTGGGGATTTATCGACCTTCAATCCCATCAGTTTCCCTAACACAATTTCCCGCTTAATAAGGATATCCTTCAGTTCCTCCTTCTCACTAGACCCACTGTCCCCTAGTACAATCGGAAGGTTATTTGTGTCTTCCTTCGTGAAGACAGAACCAAAGTATTTACTCAATTGGTCTGCCATTTCTTTGTTCCCCATTATAAATTCATCCGAATCCGACAGCAAGGGACCTACGTTTGTCTTCACTAATCTTTTTCTCTTCACATATTTATAGAAGCTTTTGCAGTCAGCTTTTATGTTCCCTGCAAGCTTCCTCTCATACTCTATTTTCCCCCTCTTAATTAAACCCTTAGTCTTCCTCTGTTGAATTCTAAATTTCTCCCAGTCCTCAGGTTTGTTCCTTTTTCTAGCCAAATTATATGCCTCTTCCTTGGCTTTAATACTATCCTTAATTTCCCTTGTTAGCCATGGTTGAGCCACCTTCCCCGTTTTATTTTTACTCCAGACAGGGATGTATAATTGCAGAAGTTCATCCATGTGAACTTTAAATGTTTGCCATTGCTTATCCACCATCAACCTTTTAAGTATCCTTTGCCAGTCTATTCTAGCCAATTCATGCCTCATACCGTCGAAGTTACCTTTCCTGAAGTTCAGGACCCTAGTTTCTGAATTAACTGTGTCACTCTCCATCTTAATAAAGAAGTCTACCATATTATGGTCACTCTTTCCCAGACTCATATTTCACAAGTAACATGGGAAAATGGAAAACTAAACAGCAGCAGAGAGCGTGTGTTTTAAGATTTGAGGAAGAATAAATAAAAATTTAGAAACCTGATTTAAAAAGAATTCAAGCGAGATTACAGGGAAGACTGAGACTGTGAAGAGACACGGGTATTGGTCCCTATATTTACGTGGAGGGAGTGGGGGAGGCCGAGAGCAGCCGAAGAACGCGGCAAAGCCGGGGACGCAGAGGTCCTGCTGAATATAATGGCAGGACCTCATTATCATTGTTTAATTCCACTTCGCACCCGGCAACCGACCAAATTATCAGACTGGCTGGATACCGGCAGAAAACCAGTGACAGGAGGCTGCAGACGGGGCACCTTGGGGACGGTTGCCCGGGAATCAGGGAGGGGAAAAGCAGCAGATCCGGGCTTGGTCGCTGATCACCGCGGGGGCTAGAGAGAGGCCGCGATCAGCAGAAGGGAGGCCGAAGGCTTCCATGAGGGGTTGGGCAGAGCACTCCCGCTCCTCCTGGCACACACAGAGTGCTATAACATGCGTGTAGCCTTCTGAAGCTGGCAGCTCCTGCCTCCCTTTCGCTGCCAGGTTTTCCCGGGCCTTGGGAAACCCGGCTGATAGAATCTAAATTGAAGTCAGACTCCTGATTGCACCGTGGGACACTGATTTAAATATGTTAGTGAAGTGTCCCATCTTAGAGAGGCAGGACATTCGCACGGCACGCAACTTACCACCGTAAAAATGGCAGCAGGTGCACACACGGGGTGGAGCTCACATTTTGTTTTTTTAAGGTTTTAACCCCCCCTCCCCCGTCTCCCCCGCCCCCAGCCCCCTCCCTTCGACCTCCTCCGCCTGTTGTTTCACTGTATGTGCTGCGCTATAGATGTTTTCAAATGCTCCCCTTTAGCAGCCTTAATATAAAACAGAACAAAGAGAAATTATAAAACAAAAAAGTACTGCAGGGAATGCCAGAGGACCATAATTAGGGAATTCTGTGGTGGAGAAAAACAGTGGCAATCAACAGGCCAGTCACTTTATTCATAAATAAGAGATCAATCATTTTATATGAAAGTGGGTCATTTTGTTAAATTGCCTGACTGGTAAAACTGCAAAGTGAGGCAGCTGACCTGAAAAAAAAATGCTTCAAAACATTAGCTGCAAATTACACAATATAGTTAACGTAACACTGGCTTTGCCAGCAGTAATTCGGATATATTGGCAGATAGTAAAAGGTGCAGTGAGAAGTAGAGAAGGAAGATTGCATTAAATAAATTCCAGTGCTCCCCCAGAGAAAAGTGCCATGTGTATTAGATTTAGTGCGTATTGGTGTAATATGATGGACTGACTTACTGCTTGATGAGGTAAGTGTATTCAGAGAATGGAGAAAAGATACAACAGCTTGCAATAATAAATGTGTCATTTTTCTAAAGTTACTTTTCTCCTTCAATCTCTCCAATTGTCATGCAATATTCCTTTGTGAGAAAGCAGGCTGCTTACAGATGCTTTGTAACTTAAAGTTAGGAGGTACAGTACATGATAGGAAGTATATTGACTCTTCCAGTCCTATCCCTCCATGTGATGAGGCTTCCAGCCTCCAGATGGTTCATCCTCCTCCTCTTGTCCGCTGTAAGTTGGCTGAGTACATGATGTACCTTCATGCATTGATCCACTGGGACAGTGGGGGATTTAAAATTCAGCTTATTAAATAAATCTAGAATAAAAAGCTAGTATACCATGAAACTACCGGATTGTCGTTAAAAACCCATCTGGTTCACTAATGTCCTTTAGGGAAGGAAATCTGCCGTCCTTACCCGTTCTGGCCTATATCTGACTCTCGACCCACAGCATTGTGGTTGCCTCTGAAATGGCCTAGCAAGCCACTCGTGTAACAAACCACTGTGAAAAACAATAAGCAGAAAAAAACCAGACGGTCCACCCGGCATCGACCTCGGCACCGGCTACGGACATGACAACGGCACACCAGCCAAGTTGACCCTGCATAGTCCTCTTCACCAGCATCTGGGGACTTGTGCCAACATTGGGAAAGCTGTCCCACAGAGCAGTCAAGCAACAGCCTGACCTAGTCATACTCACAGAATCATACATTTCAGCCAATGTCCCAAACTCCTCCATCACTATCTCTGGGTATGTCCTGTCCCACCGGCAGGACAGATCCACTAGAGGTGGTGGCACAGTGATATACAGTCAGGAGGGAGTGGCCCTGGGAGTCCTCAACATTGACTCCAGACCCCATGAAGTCTCATGGCTCCAGGTCAGGCATGGGCAAGGAAACCTCCTGCTGATTACCACCTACCGCTCTCCCTCAGCTGATGAATTAGTACTGCTCCATGTTGAACACTACTTGAAAGAAGCACTGAGAGTAGCAAGGGCACATAAGAACATAAGAAATAGGAACAGGAGTAGGCCATACGGCCCCTTGAGCCTGCTCCGCCATTCGATAAGATCATGGCTGATCTGATCATGGACTCAGCTCCACTTCCCCACCCGCTCCCCATAACCCCTTATCCCCTTATCGTTTAAGAAACTGTCTATTTCTGTCTTAAATTTATTCAATGTCCCAGCATCCACAGCTCTCTGAGGCAGCGAATTCCACAGATTTACAAATCTCTGTTTGAAATGGGCGGCCCCTTATTCGAAGATCGTGCCCTCTAGTTCGAGTCTCTCCCATCAATGGAAACATCCTCACTGCATCCGCCTTGTCAAGCCCCCTCATAATCTTATATGCTTTGATTACAATCACCTCTCATTCTTCTGAATTCCAATGAGTAGAGGCCCAATCTACTCAACCTTTCCTCATAAGTCAACCCCCTCATCCCCGGAATCAACCTAGTGAATCTTCTCTGAACTGCCTCCAAAGAAGTATATCCTTTCGTAAAAATGGAAACCAAAACTGCATGCAATATTCCAGGTGTGGCCTCACCAATACCTTATATAGCTGTAGCAAGACTTTCCTGCTTTTATACTCTGTCCCCTTTGCAATAAAGACCATTGGCTTTCCTGATCATTTGCTGCACCTGCATACTATCCTTTTGTGTTTCATGCACAAGTACCCCCAGGTCCCGCTGTACTGCGGCACTTTGCAATCTTTCTCCATTTAAATTATATCTTGCTCTTTGATTTTTTTCTGCCAAAGTGCATGACCTCACACTTTCCAACATTATACTCTACCTGCCAAATTTTTGCCCACTCACTTAGCCTGTCTATGTCCTTTTGCAGATTTTTTGTGTCTTCCTCACACATTGCTTTTCCTCCCATCTTTATATCATCAGCAAACTTGGCTACATTACACTCAACCCCTTCTTCCAAGTCGTTAATATAGATTGTAAATAGTTGGGGTCCCAGCACTGATCCCTGCGCCACCCCACTAGTTACTGGTTGCCAACCAGAGAATGAACTATTTATCCCGACTCTCTGTTCTCTGTTAGTTAGCCAATCCTCTATCCATGCTAATATATTACCCCCAACCCCGTAAACTTTTATCTTGTGCAGTAACCTTTTATGTGGCAACTTATCAAATGCCTTCTGGAAGTCCAAATACATCACATCCACTGGTTCCCCTTTATCCACCCTGTTCGTTACATCCTCAAATTGTTACATAATGCACTCTGGGTGGGGAACTTCAAGTCTATCACCAAGAGTGGCTCTGTAGCAGCACTACTGACTGAGCTGGCTGAGTCCTGAAGGACATAGCTGCCAGACTGGGCCTGCAGCAGGTGGTGAGAGAACATGATGGAAAAACTTACTTGGCCTCATCTTCACCAATCTACCTGTCACAGATGCATCTGTCTGTGACAGCATTGGTAGCAGTCACCACTGCAGACATTGTGGAGACGAAGTTCTGTCTTCACACTGAGGACACCCTCCATCATGTTGTGTGGCACTACCACTGTGCTAAATGGGATAGATTCAGAACAGATCTAGCAGCTCAAAACTTGGCATCCATGAGGCACTGTATATCATCACAATTTGTAACCTCATGGTACGGCATATCCCTCACTCTACCATTACCATCAAGCCAGGGGACCAAACCTCTTTCAATAAAGAGTGTAGAAGGGCATGCCAGGAGCAGCATCAGACATACCTAAAAATGCGGTGCCAACCTGGGGAAGCTGCAACACAGGACTACATGCATGCTAAAAAGCAGCAGCAGCATGCTATAAACGGAGCTAAGCGATCCCACAATCAACGGATCAGATCAAAGCTCTGCAGTCCTGCCACATCCAGTCGTGAATGGTGGTGAACCATTAGACAACTAACAAAAGGACGAGGCTCTAAGAATATCCCCATTCTGAATGATGGCAGAGCCCGGCACGTGAGTGCAAAAGACAAAGCTGAAGCGTTTACAACCATCTTCAGCCAGCTGAGCAGATGATCCATATCGACCTCCTCCTGAGGTTCCCACCATCACAAAAGCCGGTCTTCACCCAATTCGATTCACTCCACATGGTATGAAAAAACGGCTGAGCGCACTGTACAACAAAGGCTATGGGCCCCGACAACATCGCGGCTATCGTGCTGAAGACTTGTGCTCTAGAACTAGCTGTGCCTCTAGCCAAACTGTTCCAGTACAGCTACAACACTGGCATCTAACTGACAATGTGGAAAACAGAAAGCAAGACAAATCTAATCTGTTCAATTACTGCCTATCAGTCTGCTCTCAATCATCAGCAAAGTGATGGAAGGTGTCGTCGACAGTGCTATCAAGTGGCATTTACTCACCAAAAACCTGCTCACCGATGCTCAGTTTGTGTTCCGCCAGGATCACTCGGCTCCAGAGCTCATTACAGCCTTGGTCCAAACATGGATAAAAGTGCTGAATTCTAGAGGTGAGGTGAGAGTGACTGCTGTTGACATCAAGGCAGCATTTGACCGAGTGTGGCATCAAGGAGCCCTAGTAAAACTGAAGTCAATGGGAATCAGGAGGAAAACTCTCCACTGGCTGGAGCCTTACCTAGTTGTGATTGTTGGAGATCAATCATCACAGCCCCAGGACATCGCAGCAGGAGTTCCTCAGTGCAGTGTCCTTGGCCCAACCATCTTCAGCTGCTTCATCAATGACCTTCCCTCCATCATAAGGTCAGAAGTGGGGATGTTCACTGATGACTGCACAGTGTTCAGTGCCATTTGCAACTCTGCAAATAATGAAACACTCCATGCCTGTGTGCAGCAAGACCATCACCTGCAAGTTCCCCTCCAAGTTACGCACCATCCTGACTTGGAAATATATCGCCGTTCCTTCATCGTCGCTGGGTCAAAATCCTGGAACTCCCTCCGTAACAACACTGTGGGAGTACCTTCACCACATGGACTACAGCAGTTCAAGAAGGCAGCTCACTGCCACCTTCTCAAGGGCAATTAGGATTGGGCAATAAATGCTGGCCTTGCCAGCGATGCCCATTTCCCATGAACCAATTTTTTAATGTGATTTTGGCGAAGAATGAGGCCAATTTCCTTATTTACTGTGGGAAAAGTTCTTACTAACAGCAACATTAATTTACATTTACATTTCTTTTTATTCATGCTTGGGATGTAGGCATCACTGGTAACTATTGCCATTCATTGCCCATCCCTAGTTGCTCTTGATCAAGTGGTATTGAGCCACCTTCTTGTACCGCTGCAGTCCTTGTGGTGAAGGTACTCCCACATTGCTCCTAGGTAAGGAGTTCTAGGATGATGAAGGAACGGCGATACATGTTCAAATTAGGATTGTGTGAGACTTAGAGGAAAATTCGGTGGTGGTGTTTGTAGTATATGCAAGCACTCTAATAATGACTCCACGAGGTAAGGGTATAGTACTTGAACTGTAGTGACCTTAGTTCTTTTATTGCAGCTCCTAGAGTGAGGACACCAAGAGGTGAGCTCCCTTTTATACCTGGTTCCCTGCAGTGTACAGGTGACCTTTAGGTCTCCAGCAGTAGCACCCTCTGGTGGTACAGGTATGGTGTATACAATGTGGAGGTACATTTAGTGGTCTAGTGTTACAGTACATACATTAACATACATACATAACAACACTACCCCCTAAGTCTTCCCCAAGTCCTTATTGCCATGACATGGAGAAGTGGTCTGTAATGGACGGTTGAAGGTTGCGGTGAAGGTTGTGTGGGTTCCGGGTGTGATCCATGTGTTCATGGCTGCACACATCCATTCCCCCCCGCCCCCCCCCCCCACCCATACATAGACCATGTGGTTATGTCACTGTTTGAGGATTCAGCAGTGGTGGAGCAAATACATGTTATGTGTAAGGTACATACATTATTTTGATTGGGTGGGTGAGGATGTTTAGTGGTGGGCAGAGCCACAGGGTGGTGTGGCCTCCTTGTCCTCCATTGAGGGCTGTAGGGTCGCCCTGCTGCCCTTCATGGTGGTGGAAGTCTGGTCATCCCAGGTCCTGCCGGGAAAGCTGGAGAGGACTGGCCTCTTGCTTCCCGTGCTGGCCCTGGTGGCCGGGGGGTGGGGGGGGGGGGGGCAGTGATGGGTAGGGCCGATCTGGGGCAGGTTGCCAGTGCTGGTGGCTGTGCCGTCCATTGACTGCTGTCCCTGCAGTGGATATGCTCCCACTGGACGTGTGTGAACCCTCCCTGGGGCATCACATTGGTCCCGGAAGTGCAGGCTACATGATTGGGTAGCCCGCTGGACCTGGGTGTTTCCCACGGGGGGGTTTCTTTTGGCATTGTCGGCATACATGTAGAACCCGGCATAATTTCTCATTTTATCCTTAACATTCATGATACATTGGCTCCGACTGCAACTAGCCGACTCGACATTGTTATTTCTCTTTATACTTCCACATTTGTCAATTACAACACTTTTCTGCGTACTATCAGTTTCTCTGTGCAAGGTTACATTTGGATACCTGCCTTTGTTAGTTACATTTGTCTCATTAGCATTACCGGCATCACCATTCAACAGTACATTTATATACCTGCATTCATTAATTACACTTTTATCATTAGTGTCACCAGCATTGCTGTGCCAAGAGTGGAACTATCCCTTTAATTGTTCTGGGTTGCCGGTCTCCTTTAAGAGGGCCTTGCAATCTTTACCCCAATCCGGTTCACCGCTCGGCAATATGTGTTGCTTCCTCAACGCTGCCCCTCGTGGTCTGGTCGTGGCCATCTTGGTTTCAGGTGCTTCATCTCGTGTTGCGGGCGCCATCTTCTTTCTTACCACGAGGTAGGCTGCGGTGATCCTTTTCTACCCAGGTTCTGCCACGGAAGCCAGGAATCTACCTTCTGCGCCGATCTTCTTCCCTCGGAGTCCTGGCCACTGGAGCCTGGACGGTGAGGTCTGGTCGTTCAGGTTGGATCATCACGCCGTTGAGTTGTGCAGTCTGTGTTGTTGCCACGCAGTCGAGTCGGACAATAGGATTTTCAGGTGCTGCGATGGATCCAAGTTTAGGGCCGTGTAGGACATCGATCGCTGGGGCCTGGAGGCTTTCCCCGCTCCAACAGATTTGGATTTGCTTCGTCCATCTTCTTCCCAGCAGCGTTGGACCATCACCGGCAACAATCCACAAAGAAAGCTTGTGCACTGCGCCACCATGGGACACCTGGACATCCACGCTGCCAAAGACTGGGATGGTGCCTTTTGTGTAGGTGAGCAGCATCGCCTGGATTGGGGACATTTTGGGTCGTTTGACGGGATTGTCCCAGAGTTTCCCGAAGACCGTCTGATTCGTCAGCGGTTGGCTCGCCCCTGTGTCGCTCTCCATCGAGACTGGAACATCGTCGATTTCTACTTCCATTTTCCATAGGGAACTCTCAGTGGAGCAGGTATACATTCCGTACACCTCTTCCAGGGGCTGAGCCACTTTGTCTTCATCAGCGCTGGAGCCCGGGTGATCAGCCAACTCATCAGCGACTCGGTGAGTAAAACCTCTTCTACATATTCCCTGAAGGTGACCTTTAATGTTGCACTCTTTGCAGGTGTAGTCTTTGTATTGACCCTGGTGGGCCCTGTGGTTTCTTCCACAGCACCAGCACGTGGCTAGCCAGTTGGCCCCATGTGGCGGACTCAGGGTTGCGGGACTCGGGGCAGCAGTCTTGCCTCTGAAAGCCACCATTCTGTTCACTGTGCTTGTTGGGTTAGAGTCCTGGGTGTGAGTCATCATCCTCTTGGAGTCGTAGACCAAAATCATGAAGGCTTGGCTCACTTTGATTGCCTTCTGCAGGGTGACCGTAGTGTCCGCAGAGAGCAGTTTATGGAGGAGGCCCTCGTGGCCGATTCCAATAGCGAAGATGTCCCTTAATGCTTCGGTGAGGTGATCGGCAAAATCACACGGTGCAGCCAATCTTCTCAGATCTGCAGCATATTTAGCAATTGCTTGGCCTTTGGGCCGCCGGTGGGTGTAGAACCGGTGTCTGGCTGTGAGGATGCTCTCTTTAGGTTTGAGTTGTTCTTGTATTATAGTTACGAGCTCCGCATAAGTCTTGGTTGTCATTTTCACTGGGGCTAACAGGTCCCTGACAAGGCTTTGGACGTTGGGCCCACAACTGCTGAGCAGGATGGCTCTGTGCTTGTCCGCCACCGAGGTCGGTGAGTCTCTAGCCAGGTCGTTCGCGATGAAAAAGTGTTTGCGCCTTTCCACAAAGGCATCCCAATTTTCCTCATCAGCGAATTGTTGGAAGTTGCTTAGGTTAGACATATTGTGCGTGGATATTCGTAACCTCGTCGCCAGTTGAAGTATATGCAAGCACTCTAATAACGAATCCACGAGGTAAGGCTATAGTACTTGAACTGTAGTGACCTTAGTCCTTTTATTGCAGCTTCTAGAGTGAGGACACCAAGAGATGAGCTCTCTTTTATACCTGGTTCCCTGCAGTGTACAGGTGACCCTTAGGTCTCCAGCAGTAGCACCCTCTAGTAGTACAAGTATGGTGTATACAGTTTGGAGGTACATTTAGTGGTCTAGTGTTACAGTACATACATTAACATACATACAAAACAGTGTTTCCATACATGTACTGCCCTTGTCGTTCTAGGTGGTGGAGGTCATGGCTTTGGAAGGTGGATGTTTCGGCTATTGGAGGATGTGCTGATCAAATGGGCTGCTTTGTCTTGGGTGGTGTTGAGCTTCTTGAGTTGAGGCTGCACCAATCCAGGCAAGTGGCGCGTATTCTATCACACTCGTGACTTGTGCCTTGTAGGTGGCGAAGAGACTTTTAGGAGTCAGGATGTGAGCCACTTGCCACAGAAGACCCAGCCTTTGACCTGGTCTAGTAGCTACAGCATTTATTTGGCTGGTCCATCTGAGTTTCTGGTCAATGACAACCTCCAAGATATCATTTCTACACGCACCATCGCTCCAGGGGCCAGGACGTGGTGGATTATGTCGCCGACCTGAGACGCCTCACGGGACCTTGTGATTTTGGAGCTGCTGGCTTCCGAAACCCTAGACCTGAGCAGGGCTATCACGATCACCCAGGCATGTATGGCCACGGACAATAACACCAAACAGATATCTTCTCAACATCGAAGCTCACCGACAAGTACTGTGTATAAAATGTAAGGGGTGGTTTGCAGGGGGTCAGCTTTCCCTTCTGACCTTATATGAGCGATTCCGAATCGCTCCCACACCCTTGGTTCTCGACACTGGAATTATGAAGGGACTGTGACAGACTTGGACAGACAATCGGTTTCAAGGTAGGAAGCAGGTATGGCTTTATTGTGTTTAAAAAGAAGTAAAATGCACACCTTTAATAACACAAACAGATCAATACACACTGAAGGGTACAACACATTGAATAAAATGTCAAATTACAGCCTGTGGGGAAAAGAATACAGCTTAAACTCTAACTGGGGTAAAGAGGAGAATGCAGATACATTTTCACAAGTTATCCCAGCCTCCCCCCCCTCCCAATTCCCCGAACTAACTAAGTTACAGCTCTGAGGGTTCAGGGGCTATGCTCACCAATCCCTTTAGACAGTTGCCGGTGAACCACGGTTTCGGGGTTCGCTGCACTTGGCCTTCTAGGCGAGCCGCACCCCGGATGGAGGAGAGGACTTCGGACTGCGTAGTCTTCGGTTGGGGTGCGTCCGTTGATGCGCTAAGTTGCATTTTGGATGTATGGGGTAAGTACCCACTTTCTTTGGTTAGGAATAGTTTTAGTTAGTCCCTTTTGGTAATTTCTCCCCCGTTGGTCGTTCAGAAGTAGATTGTAGAGCGGTTGTCAATTTGGTTGCTGACAACCTTCCGTTTCGTGGGCCTCGTGCTCGGTCAGTTCTTGATGAGTTCTGGTAGTTTCCTTCACTATTCCATTTCTTCATTGTAGAGGAAGCAGGCTGCTTGTGTCTGTGTCTGTGTTCCCGTCTGTGTCCTTGTTCGAGTCTGTGTTCTGCTACCTTTTCTTGTAAAACTGGGGGATAGATAGACCCCCAAAAAAAGCTCCGTTATCTCCCATCAAATCTCTTGGGCTCTGTTTAAAATGTTCTGTCCATTGATTTTCAAATGTCTCCTTTGTCAGCAGTAACTCGATTAGGGTGTGAGAATGTGCTATCACTGGTTTTGCATTGTTTTAGGATTGTCCAGTTTCTTGACCATGATTTCCATTGTGCTTGATTGGGTAATTCCATTATCTCTTAGAGGGTGAATAGCCTGGGATCCTTAATGCACGAATTTGCTTCAGAGGTTGGCCCCACCTCCTGTATTTGGTAACTTTTTTTCGCAGCCAAAATGTTGTAGAATCTTAAAATTGATATGCTCCTTCCCATAGATGTTTCGGGGATCTCAGGCTTCTGTAATTTAGGTCCATTTTGAATTCCCTTTCCTATGAGTCCAAACACTGGGGGGGGGGGGGGGGGTCTCTCCATGGATGCATCCCCTTTTATCCCCCGCAGGCTTCGTCTGCCCCTTTAAACTCATTTTAAAAGCCCAGAAAGGGATTCTTCTCCTCTGCAGGGGAAAGGTACCTGGAATCTTTGCGAGATATTGGTAAATTCTACAAAAATGATGTCACTAGCAGGCCGAACTGCATATGGCAGGACCTATACGTCCGTGGCTGCAAGACCTGTGATGACTCAGAGTCCACCTTCGGGGGTGAATGTGAATCCATTAGCACTATGTTGGCACTGTGGGGGGTAATCATCGGGCCCATCAATGTCGATTCAAGCACTGCGTGTGCAAAGGCTGTGCAACAATGGGGCACCTCCAGCGAATGTGCAAACGTGCTGTGACACACCACATGGCAGAGGATGATCGATCCGGCACGGATCACGCAGCACAGGCAACTCAACCCGACGAAGAAGTGTATGGGATACATACCTTCACCACCAAGAGGCATCCTATAATGCTGAAAGTCAAATTAAATGGAGTTCCAGTATCCATGGAGTTGGACACAGGTGCGAGTCAGTCAATAATGAGCCAAAAGGCTTTTGAGAAACTGTGGGGCAATAAAGCACAAAGGCCCAAACTGAGCCCGATTTAATGCAAAGCTGCGTACCTACACCAAAGAGCTCATACCAGTCATTGGAAGTGCGGCAGTGAAGGTATCGTATGATGGAGCTGTGCATGACCTATCATTCTAGATTGTTCCAGGCAATGGCCCAATGCTGTTCAGCAGAAGCTGGATAAAAAAGATTAGATGGAATTGGAATGACATCAAAGCACTATCTTCAGTGGATGATGTCTCGTGTGCTCAAGTGCTGAGCAAGTTTCCCTTGCTATTCGAACCAGGCATCGGCAACTTCACAGGCGCCAAGGTACAGATCTGTCTAGGCTCCGATGCACGGCCCGTCCATCACCAGGCTCGGGCGGTTCCGTACATGATGAGGAAGAAAGTTGAGATTGAGCTGGACAGACTCCAACGCGAAGGAATCATAGTGCCAGTCGAGTTCAACGAGTCAGCCAGTCCAATTGTTCCGGTGTTGAAAAGCAATGGCATGGTCAGAATCTGTGGAGACTACAAGATAACGAATAACCTAGTCTCACTCCAGGACCAGTATCCGCTGCCCAAGGCGGATGACCGGTTCGCAACGTTAGCGGGGGAGGGAAGTCGTTCACCAAGTTGGACCTAACCTCCGCCTACATGACACAGGAGCTTGCTGAATCTTCGAAAAGACACACAAAGGGCTGTTTATATAGCACAGGTGCCCTTTCTGGATTCGCTTGGCTGCAGCCATTTTCCAGAGAAACATGGAGAGTTTGCTGAAATCTGTTCCGCACACTGTTGTGTTTCAAGATGACATCCTGATCACTGCTCGTGACACCATCGGACATCTGCACAACCTGGAAGAGGTTCTAAGTCGCCTAGACAGAGTGGGACTCAGGCTGAAACGCTCCGTGTGTTTTCCTGGTGCCAGAAGTCAAATTTTTCGGGAGAAAGATTGCAGCAGACGTCATCAGGCCCACGGACTAGAGAGAGGCCATCAAGAATGCACCCAGACTACAGAATGTGACGGAGCGTTCGTTCCTGGGCTCCTCAACTATTTCGGTAACTTTCTACCCGGGTTGAGCACCTTGTTAGAGCCTTTACACATGTTGCTACATAAGGGTGATGACTGGGTTTGGGGCAAGTCTCAAGACACAGCCTTTGAGAAGGTCAGGAACCTGCTATGTTCAAATAAGTTACTTGTACACTATGACCCATGTAAACGTTCAGTGCTAGCTTGTGACGCCTCATCGTACGGGGGTGGCTGTGTGTTTCAACAAGCCAATGTATGGAGCCACCTCCAGCCAGTTGCATACGCGTCAAGAAGTCTGTCTAAGGCTGAGAGAGCCTATAGTATGGTCAAGAAAGAGACGTTAGCATGTGTATATGGGGTTAAGAAATTGCACCAATACCTATTTGGACCGGTTTGAGCATGAAACTGACCACAAGCCGCTCATTTCGCTGTTTTCCGAGAGCAAAGGCATAAATACCAATGCTTCGTCCCGCATACAAAGATGGGCACTAACATTATCCGCTTGTGACTGTGTTATCCGCCACAGACCAGGCACTGAAAACTGTGCCGATGCTCTCAGTCGGCTACCATTACCCACCACTGGGGTTAAAATGGCGCAGCCTGCAGAATTGCTACTGGTCATGGATGCTTTTGAGAGCAAAGCATCACCTGTCACAGCTCATCAGATCAGGACCTGGACCAACCAGGATCCTGTATTATCATGAGTAAAGAGTTCCGTCCTAAATGGGAACTGGATGAAATTAAGCCGTTTCACCGACACAAAGATGAAATGTCCATCCAGTCTGATTGTCTCTTATGGGGTAATCGTGTGGTTTTGCCAAAGGCAGAGAAACGTTTCTATGCAACCTACACAGTACCCACCTAAGCATCGTCATGATGAAGGCAATTGCCAGGTCACGTGTTTGGTGGCCCGGCATTGATTCGGACTTGAAGTCATGCGTGCATCAGTGCAATACTTGCTCGCAACTGAGCAATGCACCAAGGGAGGCTCCACTGAGTCTATGGTCATGACCCTCCAAACCGTGGTCCAGGATCCACGTAGATTTTGCCGGCCCCTTTCTAGGAAAGATGTTTTTAGTAGTTGTGGACGCTTACTCCAAATGGATTGAATGCATAATCATGTTATCCAGCACGTCCACAGCCACCATTGAAAGCCTCCGGACCACGTTCGCCACCCATGGCTTGCCCAACGTCCTTGTCAGCGACAATGGATAGTGTTTCACCAGCTCGGAATTCAACGAGTTTATGACCCGCAGTGGCATCAAGCATGTCAGGTCTGCTCCTTTTAAGCCCGCGTCTAACGGTCAAGTGGAGCGGGCAGTCCAAACAATCAAGCAGAGCATGAAACGCGTGACGGACGGCTCCCTGCAGACCCGCTTGTCTCGCATTCTGCTCAGTTACCGGACGCGACCCCACTCGCTCACCAGGGTTCCTCCGACAGAATTGTTAATGAAGAGAGCCCTCAAATCTAGGCTCTCCCTAGTCCACCCGGATCTTAATGATCAAGTGAAAACCCGGCAACACCAGCAGAACATGTACTACGATCGCGCGGCTGTTTCACGTGACATTGACGTTAACGACCCTGTGTTTGTCTTGAATTACGGTCATGGTCTCAAGTGGGTTGCTGGCACTGTTTTGGCCAAGGAAGGGAATAGGTTGTTTATAATCAAACTGTTAAATGGCCAAATGTGCAGAAAGCATTCAGATCAGATCAAATTGCGATTTACTGACAATTAGGAATGACTTGAAGAGGACATCACCATCGACGATCCACCAACACACACTCAACCAGCAATCGACCTCGCTGTTTTTCACGAGGATGAACCCACCGTTCAGACCAGCCACGGTGCAGTACAGCAATGGTCCGGCCAACTCACACACGCCAGGGTTTGAACTTAGACGATCAACCAGGGAGTGAAGGGCTCCGGATCGCCTCAACTTGTAAATAACTTGTACCAAAGACTTTGCGGGGGAGTGATGTTATGTATGTAACTATGTAATACTTGCCACCAGAAGGCATGACTATTGGAGTCCTAATGGTCACCTGCACACATGTGCAGGGCCAGTATAAAAGGTTGGCTGTCATGTTGTTTAGGCAGTCTGGAGTTGTAATGAAGCAGACTAAGGTCACACTAAGTTTAGCTCACCGTACTCAGCTTCGTGAGTTCTTCTATACACAACAGGGGCAGAGTTTGTGAGAGGGTGTGTAGGCTTGAAGCCCTTTGCAAAGAAGGGGGAGGGGTGAAACCATGGTCAGATTTGAAGACGAGACTGAAAATTTTAAATTTGATGCATTGAGAGACAGGGAGCCAACATAGGTCAGCAAGGACAGGGGTGATGGGTGAACGGGACATAGGTTTGTACACACCATTCCTCATAGAATGTGTTCCCAATCTTGACTGTGCTACCAGGCAGAGATACATTGCTGAGTTGTACTTCCTTCTGGAAGGGGAGAAAGAAAGAGAGGGAAAAATGATGGGCATGTAACTCTAACATCATCATCCTCATTGGCATTCCCTCAAAATCGAGGAAGATTTGCTTCCACTTTAAAAATGAGTTCTTGGGTGACTGAACAGTCCAATATGGGAATTACAGTCTCTGTCATAGGTGGGACAGACAGTCGTTGAAGGAAGGGGTGGGTGGGACTGGTTTTCCGCACGCTCTTTCCACTGCCAGCATTTGCTTTCTGCATGCTCTCGGCGATGAGACTTGAGCTGCTCAGCGCCCTCCCGGATGCACTTCCTCCACATAGGGCAGTCTTGGGCCAGGGACTCCCAGGTGTCGATGGGGATGTTGCATTTTATCAAGGAGGCTTTGAAGGTGTCCTTGAAATGTTTCATCTGCCCATCTGGGGCTCGCTTGCCATGTCAGAGTTCCGAGTAGAACGCTTGCTTTGGGAGTCTTGTGTCAGGCATGCGAACAATGTGGCCCGCCCAACGGAACTGGTCGAGTGTGGTCAGTGCTTCGATGCTGGGGATGTTGGCCTGGTCGAGGATACTAACGTTGGTGCATTTGTGCCTCCCGGGGGATTTGCAGGATCTTGCGGAAACACTCTGTGGATCACAGACTAAAATGAAAACTTGTACTTATTTAGCAGTTCATCACATTCAGGAGAAATGTCTATCAAATTGCTTCACATAAAATTAAATACTTTGAACTGCAGTCAAACCTACGCACAGCAAAGGTTGCACTGACAGAGGTTCTGAAAGCAGGTTTTTTGCGTCTACCTGTGCCATTCTTCCCTGACTGCAAAATGGTGTGTGGTTGCAGAAGGAAAATGGTTTTAAAAAATAGAACAAATAGGCCATATATGCTAAGGACTGCTGCGGGAAGGGCCTGGCACAAACAGCTCTTCCAAATTCAGCATTTCACTCAGGGGTCACCACTGATTTGTAGGATCAATACCACCAACGATGTCTCAGCAAGAACCTACAAATCCCCTGGGAGGACAGATGCACCAACTTTAGCGTCCTCGACCAGGCCAAAATCCCCAGCATTGAAGCACTGACCACAATTGATCAGCTCCGCTGGGCAGGCAACATTGTTTGCATACCAGACACGAGACCCCCAAAGCAAGTGCTCTATTCGGAACTCCTTCATGGCAAACGAGCCAAAGGTGGGCACAGGAAACATTACAAGGACACCCTCAAAGCCTCCCTGGTAATGTGTAGCATCTCCACCGACACCTGGGAGCCCCTGGCCAAAAACCGCCCTATATGGAGGAAGTGCATCTGGGAGGGCGCTGAGCACCTCGAGTCTCATCGACGAGAGCATGCAGAAATCCACCGCAGGCAGCGGAAAGAGCGTGAGGCAAACCAGTCCCACCCACCCTTTCGCTCAACAACTATCTATCCCACCTGTGACAGAGACTGTGGTTCTCGTATTGGACTGTTCAGCCACCTAAGGACTCATTTTTAGAGTGGAAGCAAGCCTTCCTCGATTCCGAGGGACTGCCTATGATGATGACCACTGATTTGCATGGATGGAGAAACCTTATAATGGGAGAAGATTAAATGGCTAAATAGAAGAGGAAAACTCCTGTGTTTGAATTAGTGTTGTACTCTTGGGGTGATGGGGCGGTTGGGTGTGGTGAGACATAGATAATCAAGTAAATGGAGCCTTGAGAAACAATTTTACAAATGCATTCTTCTGATGAGGAGCCTTGACTGTCAAGAGTGCATTACGGGAAATCACAGGTGTACTCATAATTTGGATGGAAAACCATGAGGGGGAAAGCGCACCTGCGATTTCCTGCTTCAAACTTCAGGAAGTGACTCTCCATGCTGGCGAGGAGCATTCATAAAATCGCCACTTTAATCTTTTCAGAACTCCAGCAATGTCACACCATTTTGTTTACTGTGCGACAAAGAAGCCTTTGAAATCTCTTTGCTTTGTTCTGCATCAGCACTGGAATAATTTTTATAAAGTGGCCAATGACACGTTCTTTGTTCAGGAATTGGGGGGCGGGGGGGGGGGGTTTCTCTGCCTAAATTAAATTGTTTAATCCGGTCATTCTTTTTGCTTCTTAAACTGTTATCGGACAGAACTTAGCAGTGTTCTCAGGTTGTTGTGCACGCGGCCGAAACCCCCGAGTAAACCTGACAGATGTGCTAAGGCCTGCTGCTGGGAGGGCCTGGCACAAGCTCGTCTTCCTGGAAGTCAGCATGAGCCAAATCCAGCATTTCACTCGGGGGGGGTTACCACTGATTCGCGTCAGATCTCCGCATTGAGAACCCGCAGCCCTGCCAGCAATTTAAAAGCTGCTTTAGACTTTGAATTAACTTATAGACTTCACCCCCGATGTGTTATAATTAGCGTGCATTCATCATAGTCATTAATGCAATCAAGATAAGCAGCTTTCCTTAACACTGCTGCAAATGCAGGAGCTAACTGTGATGACAATCATAATCAGCACTGTGTTAATGGGGACAATTTCCCAAATACATATTCCTTTTTCCATTCATTAATTTCAGCACAAACTCAGAAAATTACTTCTAACGTCTCTTTAAAAGTAGTTTAAGCTCAAGTATATTGGTTTGATTTAAAAGAAAGTTGTCTTTTTTTTACTAGCTTTCCTATTTATGAAAGAATATTTATCACAATGAATGAAGCATTCTTACTTTCTCAGTGATCGACAGCATCCAATGAGAAATTCATCGCTAGGTGTTGCAAGCACCTCACGTTATAGTTCTTGCTACTTGTTTTATCAGCCAAAAGTAAGCAGCAGTTTATGCCTGGCAGTAGTTGTGAATTAACACTATTGGGAAATATTGGAGAGATTTTGGTGGCTGATCTGATATCACCCATTTTATACCATTGGCAAAAGTTAAGATGACCCCAATAAAAGCTACAATTCCCAGGGTTGGGTGGGCACAAGGAGCGATGGGTGGGCCAGAACCCACATCAAGGCCGTAGAGTGTGCACACAAAGTACTGGACTCATTTCTAGAGGAATAGAATTCAAAAGCAGGAAGGTAATGTTAAATTTATATTGAACCTTGTCTAGACTACACTTAAGAGTACTGTGCACAGTTCTGGTCTCCATATTACAAAAAGAATATTGAAGCACTGGAGAAAGTGCAAAAAAGAGTTACAAGGATGTTACCAAAAAGAAAAAATGGATCAATTCTCTTCTGAATCAAGACACTTTGTTTCCCTGCAGGGGAAATAAAGTATTTAAAATGTAACCTTTGGCCCTTTGAGGGTCCTTAGCTTCTTCGTTCAGACTGGCAGGGTGTTGCTGATCAGGGCATGTGTCTCTAATGTGCCTCGACATGCACAGGCCCCCTGTTCTGACTATGTTCATACTCTGTCCCCATGATTTGCTATGATAATCAAGGAGGGCTCAATGTATATCTTGATCTTTTGTTTCCTTCATCAATGTTTTTGCAATTTGAACAGCTTTCCCATTGGATGGTGGGTACTTTGATGACCCGATTGTGCTTTTGAATTCATAGACTTTGCTAAATCTTCTGAATTTCTGCTTGAAAACTGGAGTCCATTATCTGAAACTACTTTATCCCAAGCCAACTGCTGCTAGCAATGTGCAATTCCGAGTATTGATTAACGTATTAAGTACAAAAAATGTTCAATTGTTGTCTACGATGAGTAAATAATGATTGGAAGCAACTACACCAATCCCAATTTTCTGCTATGATTTGCTTGAAATGACATGTGATTTCATTGCCTGTAAAGCGCTTTGAGATGTCCGGTGGTAGTGAAAGACGCTATATAAATGCAAGTCTTTTCTTTTCACCAGGGCCCTATATAATTGCAATGAGACGTCTTTACTCTTATATTCAAATCCTCTTGTAATAAAGTCCAACGTACCATTTGCTTTCTTAATTGCTTGCTGACTTCAACGGGCAGTTCTCAGCGGCTCTCCTCCCGCCCGCTCCAGGCCACCTCCAAAGTGGCACTGGATGATCTTCAGGAGGAATGTTGGCGGGAGTGGGCATCAGTCGGTGGGAGTGGGCAGCAGTCGCCGGCAGCGGGCGGTGGGCTGATGAATTTCGGCCCCTATGTCCCCTACTTTTAGTTTCCCTCTGAGTGGGAATATCCTCTCTGCATCCATCTTGTCGAGCGCCCTCATTATCTTATAAGTTTCAATAAGATCACCTCTCATTCTTCTGAACTCCAATGTGTATAGGCCCAAAACTACTCAAACTATCCTCATAAGTCAACCCCCTTATCTCCGGAATCCACCTAGTGAACCTTCTCTGAACAGCCTCCAATGCAAGCTTATCCTTCCTTAAATACAGAGACCAAAACTGTACCCAGTACTCCAGGTATGTGCAGTTGTAGCAGGACTTCACTGATTACTTGCTGTACCTGCATATTAACTTTTTGTGTTTCATGCACAAGGACCCCGAGGTCTCTCTGTATAGCAGCACTTTGCAATTTTTCTCCATTTAAATTATAATTTGCTTTTCTATTATTTCTGCCAAAGTGGGTAACCTCACATTTTCCCACATTATACTCCATCTGACAATTTTTTGCCCACTCACTTAGCCTGTCTATATCCCTTTGCAGATTTTTTGTGTCCTCCTCACAATTTGCTTTCCCACCCATCTTTGCATCATCAGCAAACTTAACTACATTACACTCGGTCCCTTCATCCAAGTCATTAATATAGATTGTAAATAGTTGAGGACTGAACACCGATCCCTACAGCACCCCACTAGTCACTGTTTGCCAACATTTATGACCCATGTATCCCGACTCTCTGTTTTCTGTTAGTTAGCCAATCCTCTCTCCATGCTAATATATTACCCCCAACCCTGTGAGCTTTTATCTTGTGCAGTAACCTCTTATGTGGCACTTTATCGAATACCTTCTGGAAATCCAAATACACCACATCCACTGGTTCCCCCTTATCCACCCTGCTCGTTACATCCTCAAAGAACTCCAGCAAATTTGTCAAACATGATTTCCCATTAATAAAACTATGCTGACTCTGCTTGATTGAATCATGCTTTTCCAAATGTCCCGCTACTGCTTCTTTAATAATGGACTCTAACATTTTCCCATAGATGTTAGGCTAACTGGTCTATAGTTTCCTGATTTTTGTCTGGCTCCTTTTTTAAATAGGGGCATTACATTTGCAGTTTTCTAATCTGCTGGAACTGCCCCAGAATCCAGGGAATTTTGGTAGATTACAACTAATGCATCTACTATCTCTGCAGCCACTTCTCTTAAGACCCTAGGATGTAAGGCATCAGGTCCAGGGGACTTGTCCAGCTTTAGTCCCATTATTTTACCTAGTACTACTTCATTAGTGATAGTGATTGTATTAAGTTTCTCCCTACCTATAGCCCCTTGATTATCCACTATTAGAATGTTTTTAGTGTCTTCTACCGTGAAGACCGATACAAAATATTTGTTCAACGTCTCTGCCATTTCCCTGTTCTCCATTATTAATTCCCCAGCCTCATCCTCCAGGAGACCAACATTTACTTTAGCCACTCTTTTCCTTTTTTTGTACATGTAGAAATGTTTACTATCTGTTTTTATATTTCGTACTAGTTTACTTTCTTAATCTATCTTTCCTCTCTTAATCATTTTTTTAGTCGTTCTCTGCTGGCTTTTAAAAAATTCCCAATCCTCTGGCCTCCCACTAGTTTTGGCAACATTGTATGCCTTTATTTTCAATTTGATATCCTCCCTTACTTCCTTAGTTAGCCATGGATGTTCATCCCTTCTCTTGCAGTCTTTCCTTCTCATTGGGATATATTTTTGTTGCGAGTTATGAAATATCTCCTTAAATGTCTGCCACTGCTCATCAACTGTCCCATTCTTTAATCTACCTTTGTAGTCTCCTTTATTTAAACTTAGAACCCTGGTTTGAGAACCAACTTTCTCGCCCTCCAACAATTTGAAATTCAACCATATTATGGTCACTCATTCCTAGAGGATCTTTTACTACAAGATCATTTATTAATCCTGCCTCATTACACAGTACTAGATGTAAGATAGACTGCTCCCTGGTTGGTTCTGCAATGTACTGTTCAAGGAAACTATCCCGGATACACTCTATGAACTCCTCCTCAAGGCTACCCTGGCCAATTTGCTTTGTCCAATCAATATGAAGGTTAAAATCACCTATGATTATTGGCGTTCCTTTATTACAACCCTCCATTATTTCTTGATTTATACTCTGTCCAACAGAGTTGCTACTGTTAGAGGACCTATAGACTATGCCTTTCAGCGACTTTTCCCTTTATTATTCCTTATCTCCACCCAACTGAATTAACATCTTGATCCTATGAGCCAATATCGTTTCTTGCTAACGCACTGATCCCATCCTTTATTAACAGTGCTACCCCATCTCCTTTTCCTTTCTGTCTGTCCTTCCAAATTGTCAAATACCCCTGGATATTTAGTTCCCAGTCGTGGTAAACTTGCAACCACGTCTCTGTAATGGTTATCACATCATACCCATTTGTACCTATTTGTGCCGTCAACTCATCTATTTTGTTACGAATGCTACATGCATTTAGACAAAGAGCTTTTAATTTTGTTTTTTTACCCTTTTTTCTTGCTTGTTTCCTCTGTCCTTTAAACTCACTTTCTACATTTTTGCTTTCTAATTCCAGCTTTACTCCTCTCCCTACTGAATCTATTCTCAGGTTCCCATCCTCCTGCCAAGCTAGTTTAAACCCTCCCCCATAGCACTAGCAAACTCCCTCCATGAGGATATTGGTCCTGGCTCTGTTGAGGTGCAACCCTTCCAGCTTGTACAGGTCCCACCTTCCACAGAAGCGATCTCAATGCCTCAGGAATCTAAAGCCCTCCCTCCTGCACCATCTCTCCAGCCATGCGTTCATCTGCTCTATCCTCCTATTTCTGTACTCAGTTGCTCGTGGCACCGGGAGTAATCCGGAGGTTACTACCTTTTTAGGTCCTGCTTTTTAATCTCTCTCTTAGCTCCCTAAACTCTGCCTGCAAGACCTCATCCCTTTTTCTACCTATGTCATTGGTACCGATGTGGACACGACCTATGGCTGTTCACCCTCTCCCCCCAGAATGCCCTGCAGCTGCTCGGTGACATCCTTGACCCTGGCACCAGGGAGGCAACATACCAGCCTGGAGTCACGTCTGCGGCCGCAGAAACGCTTGTCTGCTCCCCTGACTATTGAATCCCCTATCACTATAGCTCTTCCATTTTTCTCCCTCCCCCCCTGTGCAGCTGAGCCACCCGTGGTGCCATGGTCTTGGCTCTGGCTGCACTCCCCAGAGGCACCGTCACTCCCACCGGTACTCAAAAGAGAATACCGGTTGGAGAGCGAGATGGACTCAGGGGACTCTTGCACTACCCGCCTAGTCCTCCTCTTCTGCCTGGCAGTCACCCACTCCCTCTCTGCCTGCACACTCTTAAGCTGCGGGGTGACCACCTCTAGAAACGTGCTAGCCACATAGCTCTCAGTCTCGCGGATGCACCGCAGTGACTCCAGCTGCCGCTCAAGCTCCAAAACGTGGAGCTTGAGATGGTGCAGCTGGAGACATCTCCTGCACACGTGGTCGTCCTGGCTGCATGAAGCATCCAGGACTTCCCACATGCTGCAGGATGGCTGTTTGCATGTTTTTTTTGTTCTCTATTTCCCTCCATGGCCTTGCCCCTCGCTGTCTCTGTAATTTCCTCCATCCCTACAACCCTCCGCGTTCTCTGCGCTCCTCCAATTCTGGCTTCTTATACATCCCTGATTTTCATCGCTCCACCATTGCAGACCGTGCCTTCAGCTGTTTCGACTCTAGACTCTTGAATTGCCTCTCTAAACCTCCACTTCTCTACCGCTCTCTCCTTTAAGATGCTCCTTAAATCCTACCTCTTTGATCAAGCTTTTGGTCATCTGTCCTAATATCTCTTTATGTGGCTCGGTTTTAAAATTTGCTTGATAATGTTCCTGTGAAGTACCTTGGGATGTTTTACCATGTTAAAGGTGCAATATAAATAGTTGTTGTTCGTGTACATTACAACAGTGACTACATTTCAAAAGTGCTTCACTGGCTGTGAAGCGCTTTGGGACATCCTGAGGTCATGAAAGGCGCTAGTTGATTTTTTTTTCATGTCTTGCTGATCTTTTGAATTTTTCAGTTTCTTGAAAGCCTTTATTTTGTTAGGTTGGCAGACACAAGGGGCCTAACTTTGGCCATGATTTGCATCCATTTTTTTGGAGTAAGTTGTTTTTTCTGGCGTAAGTTTAAAAAATGCCATTCTCCCCCCAAAATTTGCTCCTCGGTTAGGTACGATTTATTTTGGGTCAGTTTTTTTTTCAAAAGGGGGCGTTCCCAGACGGTTACGCCAGTTTTGGCCATTTATACCACTTTGGCCAGCAAAAACTTACTCCAAATCGACTTAGGTCAGCGAATGTGGCCAGCTCTGAAAAATCTTGCGGGCAGTGAAGAAAAAGCAGCGCACATTCGGCAGACGTTAGGGCAGGGATAGGGGAGGGAAGGGAACTGGAGAGGACCTCAACAACCAAGCACCAAACATTGCAAGGAAAAGCTCAAACAATTAAAATACTAATAAAAATAAAGTAAATCCTCCCAGAGAAATGCGAGCTGCTGGCCACGCTGTCACGGGGAAGGGGGTGGGGGTAGCCAGAGAGAGAGAGAGATGCTGGTATATAAAACACTCTTTCTTCCCCCCCCCAAAAACACTCTTTCCCCCCCCAAAAACTCTCCTTTCCCCCTCCAATACACTCTTTCTCTCCCTCTCCCCATACACTCTTTCTCTCCCCCCCCAAAACTCTCCTCCTTCCCCCCCGCAAAACTCTTCTCCTCTCCCCCCCGCAATACACACTTTCTCTCCCCCCAAAAAGCTCTCCTCCTTCCCCCCCCAAAACTCTCCTCCTCCCCCCCCCCCCGCCAATACACTGTCCTCCTCCCCCACCCCCCCCCCCCCGCCAATACACTCTCCTCCTTCCCCCGCTCCGCCCCCTGCTAAAACTCACCTCTTCCCCACCCCAATCAAAACTTTCAAGCACACACAACCAATAAATAAAAAATAAAACCGAAGTCCTACCTCACCCGGGAACTCAGCAGGCCGGCCGGGGATAGGGTGCGTCGAGATCGGGGCATCCCTTCGGCCAGGAATAGGGGCTGCGAGCATCGGGTCCTGCTCACGGCCCGCAGGACACGCAGGTGCCGGCAGTGCTTTCTGCGCTGGTCTGTTGCTCCGCCCTCTCCTTCAGACTGCACACCACACCACCACTCCGAGGACTCCGAAGAGCAGCCAGAATGGGGCACCTTTTTTCCGGCGCCCTTTCCAGCTCGCAGAGTCGGCGCACTTAAGATAATTGTGCCAAAAAAAGGGGTTGGACAAAATTAGGCCCCATAACACTACAACTTTTGAAGATAAACCTCTTTACAATAGACAGTTTAATGCTGAAATTCCATGGGGTTCGCCTCATCTCTCCCCCATTCCTATTTTCCCGCATGGAGATACCTCATTTTGATGAATACAACATTTACAAAGAAAGTTGTTTGCCAGCATTCAGCAGTAGAAAATATTGCTGTTAAATATTGTAAACTTGAAGTAATGGAAGAGCGGAACACGAGTCATTGGCTGATTAACGGCCAAGAAACTATCTCCTGACAGAATTACAGATGTTATGCTGTGTGAGTGTGTCGTTTGACTCGTTTCACAGATAAAGTTTATTCGGATGCTTGACAACCAGCTGGTATTTATAAAACAACAAATCCATAGAAATTTGTATTTATTACTCAAGTTGTGTTCTTGCATAGTATGCTCTTGTGGGGTACTTCAACACCAAATTAAAACCTGAATAAGAGAACTAATTTCATTTCATACTTAGAAGATTGGAAATCATGAAATAGTCTCTGGATCTGCGCATTAGCCTGATGCTATTTTAGATAATATTCTACATTTGGGATTTAACGATGAATCATTTTTTGAACATTATATAACAGGAAACTTGCAGATTTTGAAGGGTACAAATGATTCGGTGATTAAAATGCTTCACAGTTTGCAGAGATTATAGCTGTGAGGTGGCATTAATCTCAATAAAACCTGAATTATTGATTATTACTTTTAAAAATCAGACTAGTCCCCTGAAATATTGACTTCAAAGCTGAGGTGTAGAAGAGGCAAAACTGCTGATCTAGGGGACAAAGACTAATCGTCTCATAGCACCATTTCTAAACTAGGGAGTGGATTATCCAGTGATTCACCCTACGTAGATTCCCTCTCCTCATTACCCCCAAGCACATCATGATTCAGATTCAATGAAATTGTCATGTCACAGGGGCGATTTTAACTCTACCCAGCCAGCAGAAACCAGGCGGTTGTGCAGTTAAAATCGCCCGGGTGATTTAATCACCGACGTCTTGCCCAGATCCCGCAGCCTTGAATTTTAACCTGCTCTCCTGAGCAGGCGGCAGGCACACCCACCGAAAGCTAGCATCGTCCTACCTTAACTATGAAGATTTAGGTCCGATTATGTCATCGGGCCCCGATTGCAGGTTTAAATCAGTCCTGAGCGGGGAACCACTATGGCATTCTCACCAAGTGAAAACAGCGCGAAGAGGATCGACCATTAAAGGTCAAAGAAAGAAAGAAAGACTTACATTTATATAGCGTCTTTCACAAACACTGGATGTCTCAAAGCGCTTTACAGAGAATTAATTACTTTTGGAGTGTAGTCACTGTTGTAATGTGGGAAACGTGGTAACCAATTTGCGCACAGCAACTCCCACAAACAGCAATGTAACAATGACCAAATAATCTGTTTTTGTTATGTTGATTGAGGGATAAATATTGGACAGGACACCAGGGACAACTTCGGTGCTCTTATTTGAAATAGTGCCATGGGATCTTTTACCCCCGCCTGAGAGAGAGCAGACGAGGCCTCGGTTTAACATCTCATCTGAAAAATGGCAAATTCAACAGTGCAGCACTCCCTCAGCACTACACTTGAGTGCCAGCCTATATTTATGTACTCAAGTACCTGGAGTGGGATATGAACGCACAACTTTCTGACTCAGAGGCGAGTGTGCTACCCACTGAGTCACAGCTGACCCCAAGTTTTCTTTTCCTTTCCTTTTTGGGATCAAGAGGAGCAGGAATGATCATCCAGGCTCCGCAAGGTAAGTTTAGACCTCCCTAGCTCCTTGCTTCACCCTCCTTTCTCACAAGACCCTCCCAAAACCCCTTTGGCTGCTACTTACCTATTACCGGCAAACCCGCCCTCTGCTGCCGGCTGCTGGCCCTCTTGCCACCTGAACCTCTACTCCCATTCGGCGAGCAGTTGCCCCTTTCCATCCCTTTCGGGCGGTCAGCTGACTGGCGGCATGAAGATGAGGCCCGGGCGTTAAAAATACATGGTCCCCACGATGTCACGGTCAGATGCGTTTGGCACTTGCTCAGTCCCACCTGCCTGAATCCAGGTGCCAGTTAAATCGGGTCCTCAAAGCACTAAATATGATATCAAATTAGCTCAAAATCTCACTGGCTGGTGAACATGTGATGTCCGTGCAGTCAGGATAGTGCCTAATTACAACTGTTCTTTATATGGAAAATGAAGAAACCAGGAGCCAAAGTTGATTGTTCCTTTAAATATGGGGTAACCTGCATGCATACAAAGATGCGAGAACTGTTCAACTGCAGAAAGTGCCCTGGTATTGGCTGCATGCCTGCATTAGATGATTAGGTGCAATGCGAAGTGTGTGCGCAAGTCCTCTGATACCTTTCATTAGAAGGATAGAAAATAAATCATTTTTTTTAATTAATAATACTTCAATTTTTTTAAATGGTAACTACTTTCTGAGTTATCTGATTAGACTCATATTGCCGATACAATATTTATCATACCGCGTAATAAACCATAATACAACCAAACCTTTCTGTATAAAACACTGACAGCCAATTATAACAAACCCTTTCTGTATAAAACGATTATGAACAGTCATAGCATGCACTTTTTATATAAAACATCCCTATGCTATAAATCTACATCTTTCAAATCTGATTCATCTATTTTTAAATTTAGAAATCAGGGTGAAAGGTCATGATTAGCAAGACATCACATGGCTTGAAAGAGAAGAGGAAGTGAATTAACAGTGGATGTGGTGTATTTAGACTTTCAAAAGGCTTTTGACAAGGTCCCACATAAGAGATCGGTATGCAAAATTAAAGCATATGTTATTGAGGGTAATGTACTGACGTGGATAGAGAACTGGTTGGCAGACAGGAAGCAGAGAGTCGAGATAAACGGGTCCTTTTCAGAATGGCAGGCAGTGACGAGTGGGGTGCCACAGGGCTCAGTGCTGGGACCCCAGCTATTTACAATATACATTAATGATTTAGATGAAGGAACTGAGTGTAATATCTCCAAGTTTGCAGATGACACTAAGCTGGGTGGCGGTGTGAGCTGCGAGGAGGACGCTAAGAGGCTGCAGGGTGACTTGGGCAGATTAGGTGAGTGGGCAAATGCATGGCAGATGCAGTATAATGTGGATAAATGTGAGGTTATCCACTTTGGTGGCAAAAACACGAAGGCAGAATATTATCTGAATGGTGGCAGATTAGGTAAAGGGGATGTGCAACGAGACTTGAGTGTCATGGTACATCAGTCATTGAAAGTTGGCATGCAGGTACAGCAGGCGGTGAAGAAGGTAAATGGCATGTTGGCCTTCATAGCTAGGGGATTTGAGTATAGAAGCAAGGAGGTCTTACTGCAGTTGTACAGAGCCTTAATGAGGCCTCACCTGGAATATTGTATTCAGTTTTGGTCTCCTAATCTGAGGAAGGGTGTTCTTGCTATTGAGGGAGTGCAGCGAAGGTTCACCAGATTGATTCCTGGGATGGCAGGACTGACATATGAGGAGAGACTGGATCGACTGGGCCTGTATTCACTGGAGTTTAGAAGGATGAGAGGGGATCTCATAGAAACATATAAAATTCTGATAGGACTGGACAGGTTAGATGCAAGAAGAATGCTCCCAATGTTGGGGAAGTCCAGAACCAGGGGACATAGTCTAAGGATAAGGGGTAAGCCATTTAGGGCTGAGGTGAGGAGAAACTTCTTCACTCAGAGAGTTGTTAACCTGTGGAATTCCCTACCGTAGAGAGTCGTTGATACCAGTTCATTGGATATATTCAAGAGAGAGTTATATATGGCTCTTACAGCTAAAGTGATCAAGGGGTATGAAGAGAAAGCAGGAAAGGGGTACTGAGGTGAACGATCAGCAATGATCTTACTGAATGGTGGTGCAGGCTCGAAGAGCCGAATGGCCTAATCCTGCACCTATTTTCTATGTTTCTATGTTCCTAACAAGTTGTGATTAGGTGACATCAAGCTTGAGTTTTAAATGCTTGAAGACTGATGATGGAGTTCCATAGTTTTAAGCTCCTGCAACAGAATTGGTTACAGTACAAAATCTGCAATTAGTTTTAGTCAAATCCCCTGGAACTGATTACCTACATCCTAGGGTTTTAAAAGAGATGGCTTTAGAGATAGTGGTGCATTGGTTTTGATCTTCCAGAATTCCTTAGATTCTAGAATGGTCCCTGGGGATTGGAAGGTAGCAAATGTAACCCCGCTATTCAAGAAAGAAGGGAGAAAGAAAACAGGGAACCATAGACCAGTTATCCCAACATCAGTAGTAAGGAAAATGCTAGAATCTATTATTAGGGATGTAGTAACAGTTGATTTAGAAAATCATATGATTGGGTAGAGTTAACACAGATTTATGGAAGTGAAATTGTGTTTGACAAATCTGTTAAGAGTTTTTTGAGGTTGTAACTAGCAGGGTGAATAAGGGGGAACCAGTGGATGTAGTATATTTGGATTTTCAAAAAGCATTCGATAAGATGCAGCACAAGAGATTATTACACAAAATTGGAGTAATATATCAGCATGGATTGAGAATTGGTTAACGGACAGAAAACAGAGAGTAGGAATAAACGGGTCATTTTCGGGTTGGCAGGCTGTATCTAGTGGGGTACCTCAAGCATCAGTGCTTAGGCCTCAGCTATTTTCCACTCTTTCGTGCCTCCGTTTCGGGCAATAATTGGTGTTTCTGGGTGTGATGTAGGGCATCCAGGTTTTAGCACCCAGCTGGCAAATTAAGCTCCTGATTTGTTGCGGTGCAAAAACTTACCACTCCGCCCTTCAATTTCGTCAATTGTCGTGCAATGCTGCAATTGCGCCCTGGATAGAAAATTCTGCCCTTACTCTTCATTTAACGTCCACCCAGGAAATGTCTGAAAAATACAGCGTCCCAGGGTGCAGCATGCGGTATTGGCGGCGTATTTAGATGGAGGGAGGAGGGTCCTGCATCGCAGGTCACATTGACGGTTGCACACAGCACGCTACGTAAATCTCAGACTTGCAAACGGCAGTTTTATCTGCCATTACAGTATCCTTACAAGATTAGTGAGAGAAGTTAATGGGGGCAATACTAGTTCGGCAGCATATAATGCTGGTTGCTATTAGCAGGTGGCTTCAAGATAGAAGGGCTGTTGGCCATGTCGGGCCATGGATGAAGAGAGGCCAGAGATGACTGCAGAGGAGGCCTTACTGCTGACGGGCTTACAGAGACCAACGCTTATACCTCCAGCTCTCTGAGGAGCTGTGTATGAGAAGGCTGCGCTTCCAAAAGGAAGTGCTGACAGATATGCCAGCTCCTACAGGCAGACGTACAGCCTTGCAGCAGCAACACGATTGTGCTGCCCATCGCAGTGAAGGTGACTGTGGCACTGGCCCTCTGTGCCTCCGGCTCCTTCCAGGCAGTAGCAGGGGACACATGCAGCATCTGTCAATACGCTACACATCGATGCATTTGCCAAGTCACAAAGGCTCTGTACGCCCGCAGAATGGACTTCATAAAGTTCCCAATGAGCAGGGACAGCCAGAATGATAGAGCATGTGGGGTTAGCAGAATTGCAGACTTCCCGAGGATTCAAGGAGCCAATGTCTGTACACGTGTGGCCTTATGAGCACCGTTCGACAACACAGAGGTATTCAGAAACCGAAAGGGATACCACTCCCTAAATGTCCAGCTGGTGTGTGACCACACACAGTGCATCCTTGCAGTGAATGCCCGCTATCCAGGGAGCACACATGATGCTTTCATCTTGCTCACGAATGTTTCAGCGGCAGAGATATGGCCTAGCCATCTGGCTCATGATCCCCCTCCACAAACTCACCACAGAAGCCAAGCAACGCTACAACAGGAGCCATGCAGCCACCCGCGACATCATCAAACAGACGATTTAGGGTGCTTAAGCAGCGCTTTTGCTGCCAGGACTGCTCTGAAGGTATCCTTCAATACTCCGCTCAACAGGTCTCCGAATTCATTGTGGTGCGCTGCATGCCACATAGCTTGGCCATCATGAGGGGCCAGGCATTGCCAGTGGGGATTGCAGGCCCACCTTAGGAGGAGCAGGGAGACGACAAAGAGGAGCCTGATGATGCCCCGTTTGCACAGCCACCCCATCCACGGGGGAGGCAGAGTCCTGATGCTGCCAGAGCAAGAGCCGCTCGTCGCCAGCTTATAATGGAGGAAGCTGAGGGTTGCATCTAATACTGACCATGCTATGTGCCACCATACAGGCACATCTACACTGAGCTTTTGAATGATACAAACAACACCAACGGCAAAGGGGCAAAGTGACATTCATATCAAAAAAAGTTACAACTAATGCACCCCCAACAAAACTAAATGAGACAATAAACCATCATAACCAAACAGCATTCTGATGCAAGTTATTTAACAAGTGCATTATTAAAAAACAACTATTTACAGGCATTCTCATAAAATATCAAGGCATCTGCAGAAGGCTGTCCCACCCCTTAATGGGACTTGGCCTGAGATTCCCCCCCCCGCCCCCGACTTCATCTCCCTCCCACGCCTGCTCCTCCTCCTCAATGAGGCCTCAGTGCCGATAGCATGGCTGCTTGAGGGCTGCTATGTTAGGGGCGCAGGACCAGTTCTGGGCCTGGATGGCCTGGCTGAGGACTACTGCGCTTCATCATTGTCGGAATCAGTTACTGGAGACTCGGGTGTGTACTATGTAGGGTGCATGGTTGGAGAGTCAGTGGTGGGAGCCGGGATGCTCTCATCCTGAGGAAGGATAGCACCTTCCATTTCCTGGGAGCCACTGAGACTCCAACGGGGCTGGGCCTCAACATCTGGAGCACAATGTGTCTCCACAACTTGCCGGCCTGCTTCGCCACCATCCCTTCCCCGTTGGACAGTGAGGAGCACTCAGAGGATGGCACCAGTCATCGACCGCATCACCTCACCAAGCTGCAGCGATGCTGCAACGTGATCAATGGCACGCGTCACACACTCTGGAACACCACTGTCGCTGCTGGATGCCACCAGCCTCTGTGAGTGGGCAATGATAGTCTCGCTGGAGTCCTGAGTTGTACTGACAATGTGTGATGCTGCCTCCGCAACAGTCACAGAAAATTTGTCTGTGTTTTCCCTGGACATTTCCGCTAAGTCCAGTTCCATGTCTGCCTGTTGTTGAGCAGACCTACTTTGACGACTTACCCTCCGGAGAGCTGGCCTGCGACATTCCCCTCTCGCTGCGCGTTGCTTTAGGCAACTGGGGCCAGGAGCCTCTGACGACTCAAAACCAAGGAAAGTGGGCTCCTCCCCAGATGTGCTTTGTTGCGACAGGCCAACTGGTGGGCTCTGCAGTTCAGGCATTGCAGTCTCCTCGCACGCCTCATCATCTGTGGAGAGCTTCTGTCTGATGAAGGGTCACAGACCTGAAATGTTGACTCTGTTTCTCTCCACAGATGCTGCCTGACCCATTGAGATTCCCAGCATTTTCTGTTTTTATTATTAATTCTCAAGTATCCACCCTGCATTCAAACTGGTATATGAGTAAATACAAATGCGTCATGCACCTGAGTTTGGTTGAAAGCCGTGGCTCACTCTCACCTTTGAGTCAGAAGATTGTGGGTTCAAGTCTCACTCCAGAGACTTGAGCACAAAATTCTAGGCTGACACCCTAGTGCAGTATTGAGGGAGTGCTGCACTACCGGAGGTGCCGTCTTTCGGATGAGACGTTAAACCGAGGCCCGGTCTGCTCTCTCAGGTGGACATAAAAGGTCCCAATGGCACTACTTCGAAGAAGAGCAGGGGAGTTATCCCCGGTGTCGTGGCCAATATTTATCCCGCAATCAGCATTAAAAAGAACAGATTATCCGGTCATTATCACATTGCTGTTTGTGGAAGTTTGCTGTGTGCAAATTGGCTGCTGCGTTTCCTACATTACAATAATGACTACATTTCAAAAGTACTTAATTGGCTGTAAAGCGCTTTGGACATCCGGTGGTCATGAAAGGTGCTATATATAGATGCAAGTCTTTTTTTTTTAAGCTTACTTTATGTGCACAACTTTACAGATGTAAATGCAATAGTTCCAAATTTAAGTGGCAGCTACAAAGTTTACTCTACAGCAAATGGGTATCCATCTACATCTCTGCAAGAGCTGTAAGGTTGGTTGAGTGTTTTTCATGTGGTTTCAGCCAAGCTGAAAAGGGTTCAGAGGAAACTCCTTGTGGCAAGCGTGCTTTACCCATTGACTTTATGGTGTGTAGTCTTATGTTAACAGTTTTCTTCGGCCTTAAACTATCTCTCATCTGCTGCCTGTTCCTCTGTACATTGAAATTCATGTTCATCTTTTGACCATTTCTCCTGTGTGGAGGATACCCTGCTAACCCCTCTTTTCCGCCATTTAGTGCAGCAGATCCAGAGCCGCCTCAATGAATGGTTGTGTTTGGCAATGTTTGATCATCCATTAGACTGTACAAAATTCTATTCTTTTCTATCAGCCCCCTAAAGAGCTTTTCTTTAAACATCAGCTTCAGCCCTTTATGAACTGCCACTCCACAACTGGCCCCATGCCCTCCCTGCTCTATTAAATTAACTCCTAGTATCAGCACCCCATCCACCACCTTAAACATTCACTGCCTCCACCACCGACGCACCATGGCTGCAGTGTGTACCATCTTCAAGATGCACTGCAGCAAATTGCCAAGGCTTCTTCGACAGCACCTCCCAAACCTGTGACCTCTACTGGGGCAGCAGGTGCATGGGAACACCATCACCTCCAAGTGCCCCTCCAAGTCACACATCATCCTGGGGATGTTCGCTGGTGACTGCACAGTGTTCAGTGCCATTCGCAACTCCGCAGATAATGAAACACTCCATGCCCATGTACAGCAAGACCATGACCTGCAAGTTCCTCTCCAAATTACGCACCATCCTGATTTTGAAGTGTATCGCCGTTCTTTCATCGTCGCTGGGTCAAAACCTTGGAACTCCTTCCCAAACAGCAATGTGGGATTTACCTTCACCACACGGACTGCAGCGGTTCAAGAAAGCAGCTCACCACCACCACCTTCTCAAGGGCCTGGCCAGCGATGCCCATATCCCAGGATTGAATAACAAAAAAAGGCCCAATCTATGCTGCTTCAGCACTGGGATTAGAAAATCAACCCTTAAGTATATATTGTTTGAGTAAGTTTTTGATAGTTAGCTGAAATGGGTTTCATGAATTTATGACTGAATCATTGCTGGCATTCAACAGCTCGATTAACAAAATGTTCATCTTTAATAAGAATTTTGTTACAATATTTCTTTTGAAAAAAGAGGAAAATATGCCTCCCAGAGACAGTGCCTTCTGTAGCTGTATAAAAATCACAAGACCCAGAGTCGTATGATTAGACTGATGCCACAGTACTTTGTACACAATGCAGTCCTCAGCACTGGAAGCTGTTGCATGGCTTTGGACCATTTTGTTTGGTAATAATCAAAATTGTGAGGCTTCATCTTGCAAAAGCCAATTAAATATTCATTACTAATATTGCGTTACACATGGACTTTAAATAATAAGACATTAAACTCCTGATACAACGACTTGTAAGTCATTTTGTCCAGTTTGTGAGCAGAAATGCACAATGATGTGATTGGTCACACAATAATGTTGTGCCACTAATTAGGCTAAAAATGTATTAATAAAATTAAAGCGTCCCGGAAAATTAACATCACAATAGTTTACGTTGTGCAGATATTGCATTGGCGTAATAAATAATATAACAGAATTAAAAAGGTTTTTTACCATAAAATACTTCGATCAAAATTTGAAATGTGTATGCAATCTTGTACAATACCTAATTCTATGATCTATAATTTACTGTCTTACTATTGGGTTAATATGACAATAATAACTTGCATTTATACAGCACCTTCAACACAGAAAAGCATCCCAAAGCATTGCACCGAAACATAATAAAAAATGTACATCAAGCCAAGGCAGGAGATATTAGGATGGGTGGCCAGAAGCATGGCCAAAGAGATAAGTTTTAAGACGAGCATTACAGGAGAGGGAGGTGAACAGGCAAAGGGATTTAAGGAAGGAATTCCATATTGCAGGGTCTAAGCACTACTGCCAGTATTGGAGCAAAGGAGGAGGGATGTACAAGAGGTTAGTGTCAGAGAAACAGAAAGTTGGGGAGGGTTTGTAGGGCTGGGGGAGGTTACAGATACAGGGAGTGGCAAGGCTATGAAGGGATTTAAGCACAAGAATGATAATTATAACTTTGAAGTATTGGGGGATTGAGATTCAATGTAGATCAGTGAGGGTATGGTGATGGGCAAGCAAGACTTGGTGTGAAATAGAATGGGAGCAACAAAGCTTTGGATTAGTTAAAGTTTATAGAGGATGAAAGCTGGTCCACCAGTCAGGAGAGCCTTGGAATGGTTTGGAAATGACACCGTTGTGGGTGATGGTTTCATCAGCAATGGCCGAGGTAGTGGAAGTAATATCCTTACTCAAAATGGCAGTATCTTCCAGTAATCAACTCCAGATTATCACATTATAAACTTCCTTACTTCACAATTGGTGATCCTTCAATGTAGCCGTAAGAGTCAATACATTTGGCACTGACAACACAAAAGATCAGAAATGGAAAAAAGCTGTTCTGTCTACTTCAGAAAAATAAATACATGGGAGTGCTGACAAGGCTTAGTCTTATTGTGGGGATTAAGTTGATAGTTATCAATCAGGTTACAGTTACAGTTTATGGTGTTACCCAAGCCTTTCAATGAGATTATTCCCATTATTCATCATATAAAGTGATGTTGAAAACTCTTAACTTCATCATAAGTTTAAGGAACTCTAAGGTATATGTTACTGATAAATAAAGCAACTTTCTCCTTTAAAACCAGGCTTAATTTATGCTCAAACCTGTCTGCTATTCGTCCTTTCTTCATGGCTCATTAGGTACCTGGATATTATACGTATTCACGGAATTTGCAGAGATAATAATTATGGAAGGATTTGAATAATAGTCCAAGTATCGTGATTAATGGCAATTAAAGAATCTATTGGTCAACTCATTATTCACCAGCGATATTTGTTTTTTTTCTCATAAGCAAAGGGTTTGGGGCCAAAATTGCCCCGTTTTTGCACCCTGTAAATGCCACTGGTAGGCACTAATGGGACGCAATTGCCTTTTTGCCCGCAGGCGGGCGGCGGTGGGGCCTGGGGCAAAATTGCCCCCGAGATTTTGGAGGCGATTTGCCGGTAGTACTGTGACCCGGGCCTGCGCACACCTAGCGATGATGTCATTGCCGTGTGCGCCAACCCCTTTGTGCCCCATGGGGGGAATTGCCCCGCAGGACGCAATGATGGTGCCGGCCAATGACATCCATCTGGGGCGCCCCTTAAAGAGGAGACCGTGTTCGCCCCAAGCCACTATTGTTTTTGTCGGCTGACTGTTCAGTCTGCCTGACAATGGCAACTCTCATCTCGACCGGGCTGTCATCACGCAGCCCATGGGCCTGATTGCGGTTGTCCCTGGTGGCCCAGTGGTGGCCACCAAAGGGCCTGCAGAGTCCGTAGCGGCCCTCCCCTTTAAATGAAGAGGAGAGGCGTTGTGGTGCCTCAGCCGCGTAGCGCCATGCTGACGCCTCAGGAGCGCCCCTCCATAGTGGGAGAGCACCTGAGACAGCGCTCTGCCTTGTTTGAGGGGCTCAAAGGGCAATTCCACGCCCGGGGGGCGCTTCCACCCCGAGCGGTAACTGACCAGGGCCCAGGAGGTTACTGCACCAGGAAGAGCCGCTGGTCAATTTCAGCCCTGTTTTGTTGTCGCCAAGCGAGACATATAGGTTTCCAAATAAAAATTAAATAGCTAATAGTTGTTGCAGGATTAATATACTTCAAAATATTCAGAATTTAAAAATGAGAACATCCACAACACAGCCTACATTTCTATGTAAGGTATCCATTGGACGTTATCCGAATGGCCACTATTCATGTGTGAGCTTTGACAGTGACTTACAATAGGCTCTTTGAGTGTAGGAGCCGGGTTCTGTCATTATCCAATGTTCACATGCTCACTATCCAGCAGAGGCTGCTGGATAGTGCTCAGGAGCAGGAGGTCATTCTACCTCCCTAACCAAGTGCTCTGAGGTCAATTGTGATCTTCCGATGAGCTAATTCAGCACAAACTATGGACCAAACTTATGATCTTTGTCATCTATGACTCAACTACTCAATAGTGTAAATCTACTGAGCCATGAGGAGAGTGACTGTACCTACTGGTGTTAATGACTGGACCAATTGATGCCAATTCAACCGCTGTTGCACTCTGTAAGTCAATTCCTCCAATCAGATAATCAGCACGCACAATGAATGGCAGCAGAAGTTTTATGTCATTGGAAGGAGTTTTAATGTTCCTATGGTAAAACTCTCACTTAATCATCTTGTAATGATGTTGATACAGCCTGCAATATTGGAAAATTTAAATCATTTATATGTAGATGATACTTTGGTTAATCTATTGCTGATACTTGTTCTCAGTGGGATGTAGAAACATTACTATGCATTACAACTGATAATAGATTAATACTGATCGGAGCTGCTCCTAGTGCGTCAGGTTGCTAAACTTGATTACAGTAATCGTAGAATCCTACAGTGCAGAAGGAGGTAATTTGGCCCATTGTGCCTATGCTGATGCTAGTTCTTCAATAGGAGCTATCTGCACCAATTCCATTCCCCTGCCCTTTTCCCACATTTTGATATATTCTTCATTTTCAAATACTTATCCAATTCACTTTTAAATGATAGCTACTTGTGGTAAAGCATCTTATGCTCTAATATCCCTCTGTGCTGAAACAACATGTTCCCGATACTGGGGAAGTCTAGAACCAGGGGACATAGTCTAAGGATAAGGGTTAAGCCATTTAGGACTGAGATGAGGAGAAACTTCTTCACTCAGAAAGTTTTTATTGTTAACCTGTGGAATTCCCTACCGCAGAGAGTTGTTGATGTCAGTTTATTGGATATATTTAAGAGGAAGTTAGATATGGCCCTTATGACTAAAGGGATCAAGGGATATGGAGAGAAAGCAGAAAGGGGGTACTGAGGTGAATGATCAGCCATGATCTTATT
This sequence comes from Pristiophorus japonicus, assembly GCF_044704955.1. NCBI lineage: Eukaryota > Metazoa > Chordata > Chondrichthyes > Pristiophoridae > Pristiophorus > Pristiophorus japonicus. The sequence goes on from NC_091980.1 coordinate 273,513,534, forward strand.
GAATGGTGGTGTAGGCTCAAAGGGCCAAATGGCCTACTCCTGCACCTATTTTCTATTTTCTCATTTGCTTTTCCTATTGATAATCTTGAGTTAGAGGGCCCAAATTTGCCCAGGAGTTGCTCCGTTTTTTTTGGAGCAACTTGATTTTTCTGGAGTATCTTAAAAATCCCCATTCTGCACATTTATTTTGTGCCAGTGTAAGTGAGTTAGTTAGGATTTTTTTAGTTTCGTTTTTTTTTCAAAAGGGGGCGTTACCAGCCACCTACGCCAGTTTTGGCCATTTAAGCCAGGTTGGACAGCTAATAGTTGATCCAAACTAACTTGTGACCGCACAGAAAACCCGTGCGGAGAGTTAAGAAATCAGCGCAGGTAGCCAGAGATGGGGGCGGCGGGGGGGGGGGGGGGGGGGGGAAGGGAAGCCCAGAGGATCTTGCAAAGCACTAAACACCTTATCAACAACATTAAAGAAGCATAAAAACCATCAATAATAAATAAAAAATAAATAACTAGAAAGTAAAACTTAAGTCCTACCTTTCTAACTCGGCCCCCCGAGGGGCTTGAATTCTCTCCGAGGGACTTGACTTCTATGAGGGACTGGACTTCTCTCCGAGGGACTGGACTCCTCCGAGGGACTGGACTTCTCGCCAGAAAAACTTAATCAATGTTCGGTCATAACGATTTGACATGTGCCCACACAAAATGCAACGTTCTCTCCACAATGCTGCCTGCTGGCTCATGTTTTATCGGGAGGTGCTGTTGAAGATTATCGGGTCGCCCCTTCGGCCAGGGATAGGGGCGGCAAGCATCGGGTCCGGCTCACAGCCTGTAGGATGCGCACAGCTGCCAGCACTGTTTTTGGCGCAGGGCTGTAGCTCCGCACCCCCACTCCACGAGAAACGCTGTGCCAGGACCCGGGACACACAGCAGAGCAGCCAGAATCGTTAGTAAGTTTTTTGGCACCGTTTTGAGTGCACAAAGTTGGCGCATCTCGGGAGAGTGCACCGGAAAAAGGGGTTGGGGAAATTTGGGCCCTATGTGCTATCGTTACTGATTCACATAGCAGTGGAAACGATCATTTGCTATTTACACTCTCAAAATCTTTCATCATTCTGAAATCTTCAATTAGATGGCCCTTTAACCTTCTGTGTTCCGATTGAAAAAAGCCTCAATTTTCAACCTTTCTTCAAAGCTATGGCTAGAACCACTGCACTGCATAAATACCAGATTACTGGTAAAATTGCACAGCAGTCATAATAGCTCCATGCTCCAATCATGGAATCTGGCATGTTCAATAAATTTGCGAAGATATGGAGCAATATAATGGGACATCTTAGTAAGAGTAATATAAGAGCTCCGTATGAGTAATAGTGACCACACATAGAGCAAAGGTGACTGGACTGTAGAAAACCATTGATTCTCTGATATTTATTTATTTCCTTCCTCCTCCCAAAAGGACATAGTGCTTTAAATGTTACCACCTTAAAAAGTCACTCCCTCCACCATCATGGGAACACCACCACCTCCAAGTTTCCCTCCAAGTCACACACCATCCTGACTTGGAAATCTATCGCCGTTCCTTTCATTGTCGCTGGGTCAAAATCCTGGAACTCCCTCCCTAACAGCATTGTGGGAGTACCTTCACCACACAGACTGCAACGGTTCAAGAAGGCGGCTCACCACCACCTTCTCAAGGGCAATTAGGGATGGGCAATAAATGCCGGCTTTGCCAGCGACATCCACAACCCGTGAATGAATAAAATAATATGTGGATTTTCTGCTTGACTGTCTGAAGTTTCCACGGATAAACTGTCATTCACTCGAAAAGGCAGCTGCTGAGCCTCATAATGATGCCATGCAGATCATTAAAATTGTTCAAAAATGCATTGCAGTGTTTAAAATCATTACAAAGTTTAGATGTGGGGTAAGCCAACTGTAACAGTTTGCAGCTTTCCACATAATTGGGAGTAAGAAGGATCGACTTATGACGAATTGGAAAGCTAACCTACATAACCCTGTAAGCCGAACATACTGGACACATTTTTCGACATGTGAACGAAAAATGATACAAATGTATTGCTAAAGCAGATGGACAAAAAAGTCACCATATTTTCCTTGAAGGTGTGCATTAAAGAGGTACTGTCTTCAGCAAAAGGAGTTTGGTTAGAAAATCTGTGCACCTTTGCGGACATGACAAGAGGATATATTTTGACATAATTCATGTCATGTCATTCTACATACATGTGAGGAGGTTTGCAAACCATTTTATTCAAGAGAGAAATTATGCTCCAGATTTTATAATCTCAAGGAAATGATTGTTAAAGAACGTGGATTTCATTTCAGGATCACTTTTGCTGTGAATTTTCATATTTCCAGTCAAAGAGCTAATAATGATGGTTATTGAGATTGATTTGATCTTTATGCTTATCATTCAATATGAGAGAGAGCTGTTCAACCGGATCACATTAACGGGTGTGATGCATTATATTAGAATACTTCACAATAATTATAACTGACGTGCACTTAATTAATTTGCTGCTTTGTACAAGTTTGCTTTGACAACTATGACAAATGTCCAATTTCTGAGAAGGGACCTAAAGTAGGCGTTAGATCTCTCATTTACATATTTAAGGGCCCTCAAGCCTGTCTTAGGCAATTGTCAGAAACACCTGAAAAATAGCTCGACCCAAATTCAGTTTGGAAGTTTTTCAGGCAACTTTAGGGCACAGAACAGCAGCACGTGCCGCAACCAAGAGGCCCAAACCCGGCCTGTAATTAGGGCTCATGCCGCATGAGCTGCTGCGCATATTGGGCCTCAACAGGCAGCTCATGCATTTGGACAGCACCAATGTTGGGCTCCTTGCCTCACTGGCAGTTACCTGAAGGTAAGTCCTAGGAGGCATTGGGGGAGCGGGGCGATCGCAATGACAGTGAAGTCGAAAAGCACTCCTGCTCTTACTTGCACAGAAAGGTTTTTTTTAAATTTTGTTGAACAAAAGTTGTTCAATTTCTGAGAAGGGACCTAAAGTAGGCGTTAGATCCCTCATTTACAAGGGCCCCTCAAGCCTGTTTTAGGCAATTGCCAGAAACACCTGAAAAATGGCTCGACCCAAATTCAGTTTGGAAGTTTTTCAAGCAACCTTGGGGCACAGAACATTGGTCCCCAAAATTAGGCGTTGTTGCGCCCGTTTTACACCAGTGCATCGGACACAAGGTGATCCAACTTCTATCCCTAAATTTCAAATCTTTGCTTTGGCTTTGTTATTTTTATGGTGGAGATTTTAGTGTTTACAGTACTATTTCAAATATAGAATTTAAATGTTCATGACACCGATTTCACTAGGTTCAGATTCATTAATCTTGTGAAAGAAAGGGATAATGCATATGTAAAGTAATATGTCCTTGCTATACAGCATAAATGCACACAAGGCCCATACTTGAGAGAAGGTCACTCTGTGACCAGTAACTTTTATTAGCCAGCACTAAAGTGATGAAGGTGGGTGGAGCTTCTCCTTTTATACCTGAAAGTCCAGGTTAGGAGTGTCTCCCACAAGTTCACCACCTAGTGGTCAATGTTCTCACGGTGTACAACTTAGGTCAGTTTATACATGGGTTACAATGACAGTTAAATACATGACATAAAGAGAGATGAATGCAAGCAAATACAAGTATATCACATGCAAGACACACTAACAGTGGTTCCCCATTAAGCCTGCCTTCTCACATTTTCTCTCTCAAAGTGACTATTGTATGATGGGCCAGTGCCTTGCTATTGCTTTGAGGACCAGGGCAGGTTCTCCTGTGAGCTGGAGCACGGCGGGCTCGAGGATAAAGTCGGCGTGTTTTATGTGCCGAAGCCTGGCTCCCAGGTCCTTATTATTTTCGGTGTTGTGCTTGGTCTTCTTGTGATGCTCGTCATTCTCGCCATTATGGTTGTCGTCATCTACAAAACAAAAGCGGGGAAGGAGAGCGGCTACAATCCTGTGAAGACTTCTGATAAAGGGGAATCCCCATCAAACTCCTCCGTCCCAGCCTGAGTGACATCCCGTGTCTCGCTGATAATCCAAGGACGTCAGTCCACCGTCAGAGGGAGGAATTGGAGAGAGAATCGGGGAGGGTGGCTTTTCATCACATGATAGTGATTGACTGATAGCACTGCGTCTGTGACCCTGTTTCACTGTAACGGTGGGGGTTTTGGGTTATTAAACGTGTGTGTTTTCTGTATTGGGAGCCTGGTGATTTGAGCTTTGATCTGCTAATACTGCACAAATTCTGGGATGTCATCAGCAGGCCAGGACCATGAGAGGGAGCAGCGTGCGGCGGCCCGGCCCGGAAATCGCCGCGGTCCCGGCCTGCAAGACCATCAGCAGACTGGGACCATTAGAGGGAGCAGCGTGCGGTGGCATACCACTGCAGGGAGCAGCTTGTGCTGCTGCAGGAGGGCGACGGCTGATTGCAGTGCGGGCAGGTACAGCAGGAGAGGCGAGGTCGGGGGGAAGGAGCGGCAAGAGTTGTCATGTATATAACCTCTATGTAACACCACTGCAATACTGTATATACTTAAGCAATGCACACCTTGACCACAGGGGGTGAACTTGTGGGAGACAGTCCTTACCTGGTCATCCAGGTATATAAAGGGAGGTCCCATGCAGGGTCATCACTTCTTGGTCCTGTGAATAAAGGTTCAGATCATAGAGTGACCTTGTCCATAGAATGTGCCTCATGTGGGTTTTGTGCCATTGAGTAAGGACATTACATTGGCGACGAGAAACGGGAATCAGTGACCCACAAGAATGGCCACCAGTAGCACAGAGGAACAGTAGTGTGTTGGTGAGGACTGGGACGATTTCATTGAGAGGCTCCAGCAAAGCTTTGTCACGAAAGAATGGCTGGGAGATGCAGCAGCCGACAAGCGAAGGGCCCATCTGCTGACCAGCTGCGGACCTAAGACTTACGCGCTCATGAAGGACCTACTAGCACCCGAAAAGCCGTCAGACGAAACATTTGAAGAGCTCAGCAAACTAATCGGTGAGCACCTCAAACCGGCGAGCAGCATACACATGACCCGACACCGATTCTATACCCACCAACATCGTGAAGGACAGAGCATACCGGACTTCGTTGCGGACCTCCGGTGTTTGGCCAGCCTCTGTAAGTTCACAGACGCCTGCAGGGGGGAGATGTTAAGGGACTTATTTATTGAGGGCATCGGTCATGCGGGGATTTTCCGAAAGTTAATTGAGACAAGGACTTGACTTTGGAAGTGGCGGCGTTGATGGCTCAGACTTTCATGGTGGGGGAGGAGGAAACCAAAATAATATACACGCGCAATTCTGCCTCCAACGTGGTGGGGGATCAGGGAGTCAATATCATAAATGCGACTCAGAGCCCCGCAGGCAGGCAAGGGCAGTTTGACACACCCCAGGCAGCAATAGACCCCAGAGTAGGGTTTCAACAGAGACAATGGCAGGCTGAACGGACATGCATGCCATCACAGTGGACAATGCGGTCCGGGATGGGGCCATTGACACCCACTAACAGGGTACTCAAGAGCAGTCAAAGGGACAATCAGCGAGGAATGCTGGGTCATAGCTCCTTTGTTCACAACAATAGGAATCTCAGCTCATGGTGGAGGTGTGGGGGAAAACACTCTGCCAGGACTTGCAGGTTTCAACAATTTGCCTGCAGAAATTGCAACCTCAGTGGCCATTTAGCTCAAATGTGCAGGAAGCCTGTAACCAGGCTAATTTACAAGGCAGATGGACCAGAAGAGGGTTCTGTGAAGCAGGATGACTCTTGGGGCAAATCAATGGACGCTGAAGTTCAGCGGGTTCATGTGGCAAACATTCACAGTTCATATACCAAAACGCCACCAATGATGATGAAGATTTTATGAAACGGCATCCCTGTATGCATGGAGCTGAACACGGGGGCCAGCCAGTCACTCACGAGCGTTCAACAATTCAAAAAGCTATGGCCATTCAAAGCCAGCAGACCCAAACTAGAACGCATTGAGACACAACTACGGATGTATACCAAAGAAATCATTCCAGTACTAGGCAGTGTAATGTTGGCGGTCACACACAATGGATCAGTGAACCGGCTGCCGCTCTGGATTGTCCCGGGCAATGGTCCCGCACTGTTGGGGAGGAGCTGGTTAGCTGAGATGAACTGGAAATGGGGGGATGTGCATGCAATGTCATCTGTGGAGCGAAGTTCGTGCTCACAAGTCCTACAACAATTTGAGTCTCTATTCCAACCTAGCGTCGGGACGTTCAAAGGTACCAAAGTAGTGATACGCATCACCCCGGACGCCAGACCAGTGCACCACAAAGCCAGAGCGGTGCCGTATGTGATGCGAGAGAAAATTGAGAGCGAATTGGACCATTTGCTGAGAGAGGGCATCATCTCGCCCATTGAATTCAGCGACTGGGCGAGCCCCATCATTGCCGTCCTAAAAGCGGATGGTTCTGTCAGGATCCGTGGTGATTACAAGGCCACTATCAATCGGGTGTCCCTACAAGACCAATACCCGCCCCCGAGAGCGGAGGACCTTTTCACCACGCTGGCAGGAGGCAAGCTGTTTACCAAGTTGGATCTTACTTCAGCCTACATGACCCAAGAACTGGCCAACGAATCTAAACTACTGACCACCATCACTACGCACAAGGGACTGTTCGTTTACAACAGGTGCCCGTTTGGCATTCGATCAGCAGCCGCAATTATTCAAAGAAACATGGAAAGCCTGCTCAGATCCATTCCTGGAACAATCGTATTTCAGGATGACATCCTCATCACGGGTCGTGACACCGAGGAACATCTCCACAATCTGGAGGAGGTGCTACGCCGACTAGACCGGGTAGGCCTGCAACTCAAGAAGTCTAAATGTGTGTTTTTGCCTCCTGAGGTTGAGTTCCTGGGCAGGAGGGTTGCTGCAGATGGGATTCGGTCCACCGAATCCAAAACAGAGGCGATTCAACGAGCGCACAGGGCCGGCAACACATTGGAGTTACGTTCATTTCTGGGACTCTTGAACTATTTCGGGAACTTTCTGCCGAACTTAAGCACGTTGTTGGAGCCGCTTCACGTGCTCCTGCATAAGGGTTGCGATTGGTTCCGGGGGGACTGTCAAGAACGGGCTTTCAATCAGGCGCGGAACCTACTTTATTCAAATAAGTTATTGACCCTGTACGACCCCTGTAAGAAATTGGTTCTGACATGTGATGCATCGTCCTATGGGGTCGGGTGCGTGTTGCAGCAGGGCAATGCTGAGGGCCAACTACAACCTGTGGCTTATGCTTCCAGGTCGCTCTCTCAAGCAGAACGGGGATATGGGATGGTTGAGAAGGAGGCACTCGCATGTGTCTATGGTGTAAAAAAAATGCATCAGTACCTTTTTGGCAGGAGTTCGAATTAGAAACGGACCACAAGCCGTTAACATCCCTGTTGTCAGACAGCAAGGCTGTCAATGCCAACACGTCAACTCGCATACAGTGATGGGCTCTCACGCTGGCTGCCTATGACTACTCCATCCGGCACCGGCCGGGCACTGAAAATTGCGCTGAGGCGCTCAGCAGGCTTCCACTGGCCACCACTGAGGGGGCAGCGGAACAAAGCGCTGAGATGGTCATGGCCGTTGATGCCTTTGACAGCGCAGGCTCCCCCATCACAGCCCACCAGATCAAAATCTGGACCAACAGAGATCCCCCGCTATCTCTGATTAAGAAATGTGTCCTGACTGGGGATTGGGAGCCTGGAGCATGCCCTGAGGAGGTCAGACCGTTTCACAGGCGGATGGATGAGCTCTCCATCCAAGCTGACTGCCTACTATGGGGCAGCCGGGTAGTCATGCTCCAGAGGGGAAGGGAGGCATTCATCAGGGAACTCCACAGCGAGCATCCAGGCATCGTGCTGATGAAGGCCATTGGCCGGTCACATGTTTGGTAGCCGTGAATTGATTCAGACCTGGAACACTGTGTTCGCAGGTGCACGACGTGTGCCCAGCTGGGTAATGCCCCCAGGGAGGCCCCGCTCAGCCCATGGCCCTGGCCCACCAGGCCATGGTCACGTATTCACGTAGATGGGAAAAATGTTTCTCATTGTGGTAGATGCGTACTCAAAATGGATCGAGTACATCATTTTGAATTCGTGCACGACATCCACCACCGTGGAGAGTCTAGAAACATAGAAACAGAGAAACATAGAAAATAGGTGCAGGAGTAGGCCATTCGGCCCTTCTAGCCTGCACCGCCATTCAATGAGTTCATGGCTGAACATGCAACTTCAGTACCCCATTCCTGCTATCTCACCATACCCCTTGATCCCCCTAGTAGTAAGGACTTCATCTAACTCCTTTTTGAATATATTTAGTGAATTGGCCTCAACAACTTTCTGTGGTAGAGAATTCCACAGGTTCACCACTCTCTGGGTAAAGAAATTCCTCCTCATCTCGGTCCTAAATGGCTTACCCCTTATCCTTAGACTGTGTCCCCTGGTTCTGGACTTCCCCAACATTGGGAACATTCTTCCTGCATCTAACCTGTCTAACCCTGTCAGAATTTTAAACATTTCTATGAGGTCCCGTCTCATTCTTCTGAACTGCAGTGAATACAAGCCCAGTTGATCCAGTCTTTCTTGATAGGTCAGTCCCGCCATCCCGGGAATCAGTCTGGTAAACCTACGCTGCACTCCCTCAATAGCAAGAATGTCCTTCCTCAGGTTAGGAGACCAAAACTGTACACAATACTCCAGGTGTGGCCTCACCAAGGCCCTGTACAACTGTAGCAACACCTCCCTGCCCCTGTACTCAAATCCCCTTGCTATGAAGGCCAACATGCCATTTGCTTTCTTAACCGCCTGCTGTACCTGCATGCCAACCTTCAATGACTGATGTACCATGACACCCAGGTCTCTTTGCACCTCCCCTTTTCCGAATCTGTCACCATTCAGGTGTTTTTACCACCAAAGTGGATAACCTCACATTTATCCACATTATACTTCATCTGCCATTCATTTGCCCACTCACCTAACCTATCCAAGTCACTCTGCAGCCTCATAGCATCCTCCTCGCAGCTCACACTGCCACCCAACTTAGTGTCATCCGCAAATTTGGAGATACTACATTTAATCCCCTCGTCTAAATCATTAATGTACAGTGTAAACAGCTGGGGCCCCAGCACAGAACCTTGCGGTACCCCACTAGTCACTGCCTGCCATTCTGAAAAGTCCCCATTTACTCCTACTCTTTGCTTCCTGTCTGACAACCAGTTCTCAATCCATGTCAGCACACTACCCCCAATCCCATGTGCTTTAACTTTGCACATTAATCTCTTGTGTGGGACCTTGTCGAAAGCCTTCTGAAAGTCCAAATATACCACATCAACTGGTTCTCCCTTGTCCACTCTACTGGAAACATCCTCAAAAAATTCCAGAAGATTTGTCAAGCATGATTTCCCTTTCACAAATCCATGCTGACTTGGACCTATCATATTACCTCTTTCCCTCTTTTATATCCGGAAGGTTGTATGTGTCCTCCTTAGTGAATACCGAACCAAAGTACTTGTTCAATTGGTCCGCCATTTCTTTGTTCCCCGTTATGACTTCCCCTGATTCTGACTGCAGGGGACCTACGTTTGTCTTTACTAACCTTTTTCTCTTTACATATCTATAGAAGCTTTTGCAGTCCGTCTTAATGTTCCCTGAAAGCTTCTTCTCGTACTCCATTTCCCCTGCCCTAATCAAACCCTTTGTCCTCCTCTGCTGAGTTCTAAATTTCTCCCAGTCCCCGGATTCGCTGCTATTTCTGGCCAATTTGTATGCCACTTCCTTGGCTTTAATACTGTCCCTGATTTCCCTTGATAGCCACGGTTGAGCCATCTTCCCTTTTTAATTTTTACGCCAGACAGGAATGTACAATTGCGGTCTTTGCAACCCACGGCTTGCCGGACATCCTTGTTAGCGATAATGGCCCATGTTGCATGAGCTACGAATTCCGGGAGTTCATGTCGGGCAATGGCATCAACCATGTCAGGACAGCACCGTTCAAGCCGGCCTCCAATGGCCAGGCGGAACGTGCGGTCCAAATCATAAAACAAGGCATGCTCAGGATTCAAGGACCCTCCCTTCAATGCCACCTATCGTGCCTCCTGCTGGCTTATAGGTTCCGACCACACTCGCTCACGGGGGTCCCGCCCATTGAGCTACTTATGAAACGAACACTCAAAACTCGGTTGTCCCTCATTCACCCAGTCCTGACCGACATAGTTGAGGGCAAGCGCCAGTCCCAAAACGAGTACCATGACCGAAATTCAAGGGGGAGATGTATAGAAATAAATGACCCCGTATTTGTCCTCAATCAAGCCGTGGGGCCCAAGTGGCTTGAGGGTACTGTAATAGACAAAGAGGGGAACAGGGTCATCGTGGTTAAACTTAACAATGGGCAGATATGCCGTCAGCATCAGTAAAAAAAAGATTCAGCATGGATTGAGGAACCCGAGGAAGAGCGTGAGATGGTGCTCACACCACCGCCAATGAACGAGCAACAAGAACATTCAGCAGCATGCACAGTCCCTGCGGTCAGCCCGGACAGGCCAGAATCACCACAGGTGACAGACACTCACGCCAAGGCTCAACAACCAGAGCCCCAACTGCGGCGCTCCACGAGGGAGCGTAGACCACCTGAAAGACTTAACCTATGATCCCAATAAGACTTTGTGGCGGGGGGGGGGGGAGGTGATGTCATGTATGTAACCTCTATGTAACACCACTGCAATACTGTATATACTTAAGAAATGCACACCTTGACCACAGGGGGTGAACTTGTGGGAGACACTCCTTACTGGTCATCCAGATATATAAAGGAAGGTCCCACGCAGGGTCATCACTTGTTGGTCCTGTGAATAAAGGTACAGGTCATAGAGTGACCTTGTCCATAGAATGTGCCTCGTGTGGATTTTGTGCCATTGAGTAAGGACATTACAAGCTCATAGAGGGATATGATCAGGGCCTAAAAGAGGCGAGGGTCCAGGGGAAGCACGGCTAGCCCACACTGCGATATGTGTGCACGCTAGGTCCATGCAGTAGATCTGGTCTCCAGTCGTCTTGGTTAATCCTGCCACTGGACCAAGACCTAGCTCTGTCAAGCCCGTGTCGTGGCAAGGGTGCAACAGCCACCACATGTTCAAAAAATCCACGCACACTCATCTTCCACCCTTCAACATGTAGTTCGGGATCTGGAATATTAGGTCCTTCATTGAAACACCTGTGAACACATCCCTTTTCAGCGTGGAAGCAAGTCATCCTCGTTTCGAGGGACCGCCTATGATAATGATGGATGATGATTGCTTCCTGCACTTCTAGCTGATAGAGTAATGACTGGAGTTTGTTGGCATGTCACCTGAGGGAAGAATTGGGTTTTTTGCTAATTATAGCCATGTTCAAGCAGGTTTCTACTGATCGTTATACCTGTAGTTACAGTTTTGCCAGAAGTACTGACCAGAGGAAACCTTCATGAACACATTTATGGTCTCACTACAGGTAAGCCTAGAAATTGCTGTTGTTGATTTCATTCGGAAAATTCTTAACTCATTCATAGGTCATTCCTTTGCTGTGTGTGTTGAGGTGTTAACCCATTTACAACAGGTTATCACAGGCAGTCCCTCGGAATCGAGGAAGACTTGCTTCCACTCCTGAAGTGAGTTCTTTGGTGGTCACAGGTGGGACAGATAGTCGTTGAGGGAAGAGGTGGGTGGGACAGGTTCGCCGCACGCACTTTCCGCTGTCTGCGCTTGATTTCTGCATGCTCTCGGTGTTGAGACTCGAGGTGCTCAGCGCCCTCTCGGATGCACTTCTTCCACTTAGGGCGGTCTTGGGCCAGGGACTCCCAGGTGTCAGTGGGGATGATGCACTTTATCAGGGAGGCTTTGAGAGTGTCCTTGTAGAGTTTCCGTTGCCCATCTTTGGCTCGTTTTCCGTGGAGGAACTCCGAGTAGAGCACTTGCTTTGGGAGTCTCGTGTCTGGCATGCCCAGCGGAGCATGGTCAGTGCTTCAATGCTACAACAGGTGCATTCAAAAGTCAAACAGATAAGTGTCATGCAAACACGTTAAATGGTTATCCGCTAATGTTGGCAATAATAATGTTTTCCCCCATTGCAGGGATATATTTTGGGCAATGGCCACTAATGGTGATCTCTGCAGGCACACAATCAACATATTGCAAATCAGATAAAGTAATGTTTTGTGATTAAACATATGGAAAACTCATTTGCTTTACTACTTATTACTGTGTATGAAATCTGAAAGTGAAGGACAGATTTATCTGATCTTTGTTTTTAGGGTATTTATGTTCCATTCCCTTCTTCTTGAGTCTCTAGCAGTAATGTTTTGACTTCATGCTCCTGGTGGGGAGCCGTGCCCAGCAGAAGCACCAAGAAGTCATGTGGTGTGCCTGATCTTAAAACCATTAATATTAAATGGTCAGAGAATCATGCACAGTGTGCTCCTGAATTTCCAATATTCACTTCTGGCAGTCAAGGCCCCTTGCTGGGAGTGTAAAGCCAGAAAATGTATTCTTCTGTACCACATATCATGCCCAGCTGGAAAGATGATGAGTGACCTGCTCCTGGCTTTCGACCATTATCTATCTGAATCAGAAGGTGTGTGAGAATGGCCTGTAGTGATTCTGCAGTTGTTCCTCTCTCCTGCTTTGTAGGCAATTACTTGGCCTCTTCTGAGCCCCTCTCCCTGACTGATATTGATCACATGGCACATAGCATACTCTGTGCATATTGTATTTGGACTTCAATACCCTGCACCACCATGATTGTCATTGAGTATTTCTTTAAACAAAAAGGGTACCTTCATAACTAAAAACAGAGAATGTTGGAAATCTCAGCGAGTCAGGCAGCATCTGTGGAGAGAAAAACAAAGTTAACGTTTCGGGTCGACGACCCTTCGTCAGAACTGCCGAATGTTCAAAAAGAATACATTCTTAAGCACTGAAAGGGGGAGGGGAAGAAAGAACAAAAGGGAAGATCTGTGATAGGGTGGAAAGCAGGAGAGATTAGAGAGACAAAGGGATACGATGGGCCGAATTGAAATGGTAATGACAGAAGTTAGAAAAAGGTTAATCTGAATAGGGTGTGAATAGCAGAGCAATGACCAGCTGCCATTAGAGACAAAGACAAAAAAAAAAGAAGAAAAAACATAAGATGGGGAGGGGGAGGGGCGGGAGGGAGCCAGAGATGGCCAGACGTTATGGTCTGAAATTGTTGAACTCGATGTTGAGTTCAGAAGGCTGTCAAGTGCCCAAACGAAAGATGGGGTGCTGTTCCTCGAGCTTATGTCGAGCTTCATTGGAGCTGGGCAGGAGTCCGCGGACGGAGATATCAGAGTGGGAGTGGAGCGGAGAATTAAAGTGACAGGCGACCGGAAGCTCGGGGTCACACTTACGGACTGAACGGAGGTATTCAGTAAACATCTACACTTGGTCTCCCCAATGTAGAGGAGACCACGTTATAAACAACGAATACAGAATACTAAAGTGAAAGAAAGTAAATCGCTGTTTCACCTTGAAGGAGTATTTGGGGCCCTGAATAGTGGGAAGGGAGGAGGTAAAAGGGTAGGTATTGTTTCCCGTCACCTGTCACTTTAATCATCCCTTTTGTTTTTCTCTCCACAGATGCTGCCTGACCCTCTGGGATTTCCAGCATTCTCTGTTTTTATTTCAGATTCCAGCATCCACAGTATTTTGCTTTTGTACTTTCATAACTAGTTTGGGTATAAATAAGTTAAAACGTTACTTCAGTCAGCTATGACTCTGAGATGTCTGTGTTTTGGATCCTTTTTCTCTGTGGCAAACTTAGTCTGTCGGTGACCAATACATGTAGCTGGCTTTTTGCAATCAGATTTAGTCTTCTATGCAATGAAGAATGTTGCTCCTAAATTAGTTTTAATTGCTATTGCTCTGCATATTAGGCTACATCAAATACCAATTGTTTCTGTCTATGGGATTTGTTCTCATTTTTACCTTATATAAAGTCCTCTTGGCAGTAGCTATCTTAAAATATTATTTCCTCTGTTATTGGGTGTCAAGAACTGGAAAGATGAAGACCACTGAGAAGATATTCATTTCCTACACCATTCATTCAAAGTTTGCTGTGACCCCTCTCTGGATGGATACTGTTTGTTAAGGATGTTTTCAAAGGGACTGCTAATACATTAAAGGGTGAGACCACCCATAGAGTCTTGGGATCCTCCTATGGTTGATAGTCTAGGAACAGAATAGAATAAGTGTAGAATAGGAACTGTGAGTAATCAGCTCACTATCAGAGACAGTATTAGCAAGAATATGCTGAGAAGAGTTAGTAAGAAGCTATTTTATGAGTAAGATATATTAAGCCACAGCGGACTAATTCTAATTCTGTTGTGTAACTTTTGGACTGCTCAGTATTTTTGCTGCATCTTTTTGTTTCGATATATCATTATATTCATAAATAAATCTGACCATATAGTTTAACCTGTCTGCAGTGTTGTGTTGTTTATTTGTCCATCTTCTGGGATGGCAGAAAAGATATCTGTTGCATTTTCTAGTAAGTCATTTGTTGCGATTCATGGGTAATTGTTAAATCTGGGCTACGCTAGCCAAAATCCAGCAGAGAATAAAACTATAGCTTTTGGTTCATAAAAAACTTTTGAAAACTGTAGTCCAGCTGGAATTACAAAAAAGCAAGCGGAAAATCCTGAACTGTAACACTGGAATAGGAAGAACATTAAAAATAAGTTTCTCAAAAATACATTCAAAAGCAGCATATTAAAATGTATGTGATTCGTTGGAAATATGTATTTGATTTATAGAAAATTAACAAGGATCAGTACAGCATCTGAAATAAATGAAAGGCAGGTTAATTCATTGCATTTTTTAATAGCCAATCCCTAATTAAAATTACTGAGGAGATTTCATGAAAGCAAAAAACCACATAGAGTAAAGCCAAGATATTCAGGGATCCTCAGTAGCAAGAGAACCCACTCAAGCTCTCTGTTTGAGAAGATAACCAACAACAACAACAACTTGCATTTATTTAGCACCTTTAATGTAGTGAAATGTCCCAAGGTGCTTCACAGGAGTGTTATGAGATTTTAAAAATTGACACCGAGCTGCATAAGTAGAAATTAGCGCAGGTGACCAAAAGCTTGGCCAAAGAGGTATGTTTTAAGGAGCATCTTGAAGGAGGAAAGAAAGGTAGAGAGGTGGAGAGGTTTAGGTAGGGAGTTCCAGAGCTTGGGGCCGAGGCAACAGAAGGCACGGCCACCAATGGTTGAGCGATTATAATCAGGGATGCTCAACAGGGCAGAATTAGAGGAGCACAGACATCTCGGGGGTTTGTGGGGCTGGAGGAGATTACAGAGATAGGGA
Source organism: Pristiophorus japonicus (assembly GCF_044704955.1). Classification (NCBI taxonomy): domain Eukaryota; kingdom Metazoa; phylum Chordata; class Chondrichthyes; family Pristiophoridae; genus Pristiophorus; species Pristiophorus japonicus. The sequence goes on from NC_091980.1 coordinate 273,528,944, forward strand.
GGGGCGAGGCCATGGAGGCATTTGAAATTAAGGTTAAGAATTTTGAAATTGAGGTATTGCTTAACCGGACTCCAATATAATTCAGCGAGCACAGGGGTGATGGGTGAGGGGGACTTGGTGCGAGTTAGGACACGGGCAGCCGAGTTTTGGATCACCTCTAGTTTACATAGGCTTGAATGTGGGAGGCCAGCCAGGAGTGCATTGGAATAGTCAAGTCTAGAGGTAACAAATGCATGGATTAGGGTTTCAGCAGCAGATGCACTGAGGCAAGGGCGGAGATGAGAGACATTACGTAGATGGAAATAGGCAGTCTTAGGTATGCTGCGGATATATGGTTGAAAGCTCATTTCAGGGTCAAATATGACACCAAGTTTGCGAACAGTCTGATTCAGCCTCAGACAGAAGTTGAGGAGCGGGATGGAGTCAGTGGCTAGAGAACGGAGTTTGTGGCGTGGACCGAAAACAATGGCTTCGGTCTTCCCAATATTCAATTGGAGAAAATTTCTGCTCATCCAGAACTGGATGTCAGACAAGCAGTCTGACAATTTAGAGACAAGTACGTCTGGACCCATATATTCATTTGTGTTATTCCACAGTCATGATATATCCCTAACAAATTTGTTTTAATAGACGTGTATGAAGTGGTGAATACATTTTTTGTTAAGATTATTGAAGGAAGGAATTTCCCCCTCAAGTGATTCAAAGTCATGTGAGTAATGCAACTGTTGTGTCATTAAGTTACCACATGGTGTGAAGATCTAACTTCACGTGGTATCACTAAATGATGCAGATTATCAGCCTCGGTAAATCATTTTGTTGGCATTTTCCCACGAGCCAGCAAAGTAAGGACAAATGAACATAATATGAGATGAAATGGCTTGTTAATGCTGTTTTTATCTGACTCTCTGCATGTATGTTAATGCAGAGCTACGAGAGTTATGGCATTAGAATTGTACCTGGAGTGACTCCGTTGTGACTCTCTCTCCTCGATTTTGCTCAGCAGAGGTGCAGTTGACACTTTAACAATCGCCCATTGTGGCCTGTGAGCTGCCTTCTGATGTAACTTGATCTTGAATGTCCCCGTATTTATATTTTAAATTCGCTGGGCCTGGTCTCCAGCACTACTTGAGACACAGAGCTAGCCTGATAATTGGATGGTAAGAATTCTCAGTGACTCAATACAGATAGAAAAACATGTAACTACCTTTTGAAATGTGTGTTAGCTGGTGTTAGTGTTAGTGTTTCAGTTAGTGTTAGTGTTTCAGTTCTGTTCAGCAGATTGCAGATGTGGTACTCCTGCCATAGAGCGGATGAATAAAGAGTCATTGCTGTCCTTTCTGTTCTGAGGCCAGAAACTCATGGGACCTAGGAAGAGCACACAGATGGGAAAATTGTTATTTTTATCTACCGAGGCTGTAGCATGGCAAGCCAATCCCTTCAAGGATATTATCTCGTGTATTTCAAATGAATGCTGTCTTTGAAACATGTGAAATGGCACCGACTTATTCCCTACAGTTACTGACTACCTTTAAACCACCGGGGTTAATTTTCATATTTTTAATGCTGCTGTTGTAGAATGATATATTTTTTATATTTCTATATTTATTAACAGTATTTATTCCGGCTCTTGCTGCCAAGCAGCTCAGTTGGTTGAGCAGTTTGCAGGAGAAAGTGGGTCCTGTGTTTGAGTGCTGGCAGGATTTACTCACCTTGTCATTGTTATGTATGCAATAAAGGTTCAAAACTGAGTACTGTTTAACTAAGCAAGGTACAACCTTGGCTCTGCTTTATTAAGGCCCAAAGTGCCTGACTCTCAAAATGGCCGGCATTTTATACCTGAGCAGCACCATGTGCGTGCTGCTCTGTGGCCTCCAACAATGACGCCATCTGGTGGCTACAAACAGAATGTACATACATGACAATTCCCCCCTCTGAGATCTTATCACGGTCTTTCACAAGTTGAACCGCTCCGGTGCTTTGCACTCCCGGGTTGACCGTCTCAGTTTGATTCCAGCCTTGGGTGAGGGTGCAGTGTGTGTTGTGGCTGATGGCTAGATGACTGACTTGTTGCGGGTGACAGTGGCCAGGTCAGAAATTGCAAGTCCATTTTATTGAAAAGGTCCATGATGGAAATTCCGGGTTCATTGATGACCCTTGAACCCTCTGAAGACTGCTGGTAGGTTGGTTGGTCGTCAATGGTTTCTTCGTCCGACTGTTCTGGATCGTCTGTGTGCCTCAGCTTTGTCTGATCCATGTGTTTCCTGCAAGTTTGCTCATTCTTGAGCTTAATAACGAATATTCTGTTGCTCTCCTTGGCCATGACCATATCACTGATCCATTTGGGACCCTGACCATAGTTCAACACATATACAGGATCATTAACAGAACTCTCGTGTGACACAGTTGCGCGATCGTGGTACCCTTGTTGACTTTGTCTTCTGTATTCAACATGATTATCGTAATCCGGGTGTAGCAGAGATAGCTTGGTCTTAAGACCTCTTTTCATCATGAGTTCAGCAGGCGAGACCCCTGTGAGTGTGTGGGGTCTTGTCCTGTAACTCAGCAGAATGCAGGACAAGCGGGTCTGCAGTGACCCTTGGGTTATTCTCCTCATGCTTTGCTTGATAATTTGTACTGCACGTTCAACTTGTCCATTGGATGCAGGCTTGAACGGTGCTGACCTTACATATTTTATGCCATTAAGTTTCAAAAACTCCTGAAACTCCTGACTGGTGAAGCACAACCCATTGTTGCTCACCACTATGTCAGGCAGACCATGTGTTGCGAACATGACATTGAGATTCTCTATGGTTGCCATAGACATGCTGGATGACATGATTATGCATACTATTTACTTTGAATAAGCGTCCACCACCAATAAAAATATCTTGCCCAGGAAGGGACCTGCAAAATCTACATGGATCCTGGACCAAGGTTTGGATGGCCACAACCACAGACTCAGTGGCGATTCCACTGGTGCTTTGCTGAGCTGCATGCAAGTGTTGCACTGATGCACGCATGCTTCCAGCTCAGAATCAATTCCTGGCCACTATACATGGGACCTGGCGATGGCCTTCATCATCACTATACCCGGATGTGTGCTGTGTAACTCACGCACGAACATCTCTCTTCCTTTCTTAGGCAATACAACGCAATTGCCCCACAATATGCAATCTGCTTGAATAGACAGTTCGTCCTTGTTATAGGTGTGGACTTGTATTTACTCTGTACAGCCACCAGAGGGCTCATCCCCTGGCATCCCAAAGGATACCATAATCCCTTGGGAGCACAGGTATTTAAGGAGGCTTCACTGGTTGGAGAGGCACTCTGGAGACCTGCAATAAAAGACTAAGGTCACACTTTACTTTGAGCTCACAGTATTCAGTCTGACTCTTTCTCCATACACAACAACTGGCGACGAGATACAGATAGCGAACTCAAAGATGCAGAGAACAGTGGGCATCCTGGAGAAATTTTCGGAGGGAGATGATTGGGAAACTTTTGTGGAGCGGCTCGACCAATACTTCGTGACCAACGAGCTAGATGGGGAACAGAGCACTGCCAAATGAAGAGCGATCCTCCTCACCGTCTGTGGGGCATAAGTGTATAGCCTCATGAAGAATCTGCTCACTCCAGCAAAACCCACAGAGAAATTGTACGACGATTTGTGCACACTGGTCCGAGAGCATTTGAACCCGAAGGAAAGCGTTCTGATGGCAAGGACAAAAGGTCTGAAGGCCAGGAAGTGGCGAGTTATGTCACCGAGCTAAGATGCCTTGCAGGACATTGTGAATTTGAAGGACATTTGGAGCACATGCTCAGAGACTTTTTCGTACTTGGCATTGGCCACGAAACCATACTTCGCAAACTTTTGACTGTAGAGACCTCAACCTTGAGTAAGGCCACAGCGATAGTCCAGGCGTTCATTGCCACCAGTGACAATACGAAGCAAATCTCTCAGCACACAAATGCTGCTACAAGTACTGTGAACAAAGTGATATTGTTTTCGAATTGTAACATACAGGGCAGGTCACATATACCTGCAGCTACATGTCCGCAGATGACTGAGCCCATCATCAAGGGTGATGAATGCAAGGCCATTAATACCTTGTTGGCGCTGCGGGGGTGATCATCGTTTCCATTCATGCTGATTCAAAGAGTACGTTTGCAAGGGCTGTGGAACAATGGGACACCTCCAACGAGTGTGCAGGCGAGCTTCAAAGCCTGTTAAACCTGCAAACCACCATGTTGCAGAGGAGGTCAGATCCACGGGGATCACGATGAACCAGAGCCTCGGATCGAGGAGGCAGAGGTACATGGGGTGTACACATTCACCACGAATTGTCCCCCAATTATGCTCACTGTTGAACTAAATGGACTCCCGGTATCAATGGAGCTGAACACAGGCGCAAGCCAGTCCATCGTGGGCAAAAAGACTTTCGAAAGGTTGTGGTGCAACAAGGGCTCAAAGCCAGTCTTAACTCCAGTTCGCATGAAACTAAGAACTTACACAAAAGAACTGATTCCTGTAATCGGCATTGCTACTGTTAAGGTCTCCTACAATGGAGCGATGCACAAGCTACCACTCTGAGTGGTATCAGGCGATGGTCCCACGCTGCTCGGCAGGAGCTGGCTGGGAAAGATATGCTGGAACTTGGACGACGTCCGAGCGCTATCGCCCGCTGACGACACTTCGTGTGCCCAGGTCTTAAACAAATTTCCTTTGTTGTTCGAACCAGGCATCGGGAAATTCCAAGGAGCAAAAGTGCAGATCCACCTAATTCTGGGGGCGTGACCCATCCATCACAAGGCGAGAGCAGTACCGTACATGATGAGAGAAAAGGTAGAGATCGAGCTAGACCGACTGCAAAGAGAGGGCATCCTTTCACCGATCAAGTTCAGTGAGTGGGCCAGTCCTATTGTCCCAGTCCTCAAGGGAGACGGCACCATCAGAATCTGTGGCGATTACAAAGTAACTATCAATCGTTTCTCCCTGTAGGACCAATACCCACTACCAAAGGCCGACAACCTCTTTGCAACGCTGGTGGGAGGAAAGACGTTCACGAAGCTGGATCTGATTCCAGCCTACATGACACAGGAACTGGAAGAATCATCGAAGGCCCTCACCTGCATCAACACGCACAAAGGTCTTTTTGTTTATAACAGATGCCCGTTTGGAATCCGATCAGCGGCGGTGATATTCCAGAGAAACATGGAAAGTTTCCTGAAGTCGTCCTGCACACCGTGGTCTTCCAGAATGACATCTTGGTCACAGGTCGGAACACAGTCGTGCACCTGCAGAACATGGAGGAGGTTCTTAGTCAACTCAACCGCGTGGGGCTCAGGTTAAAATGCTCGAAGTGCATTTTCCTGGTGCCTGAAGTGGAGTTCCTGGGAAGGAGGATTGCGGCGGACGGCCTCAGGCCCACCAACGTGAACACGGAGGCAATCGAGAAAGCACCGAGGCCACAGAACATGAGGGAGCTGCGGTCGTTTCTGGGACTCTTGAACTACTTTGGTAACTTCTTACCAGGTCTCAGCACCCTGCTAGAACCACTACACATCTTACTACGAAAAGGGGGTGAATGGGTTTGGGGCAAAAGCCAAGAAAATGCCTTTGTAAAAGCGAGAAAATTGTTATGCTCAAACAAATTGCTTGTGTTGTATGATCCATGTAAGCGTTTGGTACTAGCATGTGATGTGTCGTCATATGGCGTCGGGTGTGTATTGCAACAAGCTAATGATTTCAGGAAACTGCAACCGGTTGCTTATGCATCCAGGAGTCTGTCTAAGGCTGAGAGAGCCGACAGCATGATTGAAAAAGAAGCGTTAGCGTGTGTCTATGGGGTAAAGAAAATGCATCAATACCTGTTTAGACTAAAATTCGAATTCAAAATGACCATAAGCCACTTATATCTCTGTTTTCCGAGAGTAAAGGGATAAATACCAACGCATCGGCCCGCATCCAGAGATGGGCGCTCACGTTGTCCGCATACAACTACGCCATCCGCCACAAGCCAGGCACAGAAAACTGCCCCGATGCTCTCAGTAGGCTGCCATTGCCCACCACGGGAGTGGAAATGGCGCAGCCCGCAGATGTAGCCATGGTTATGGAAGCATTTGAGAGTGAGCAGTCACCTGTCACTGCCCGGCAGATCAAAACCTGGTCAAGCCAGGACCCCTTATTATCTCTAGTCAAAAGCTGTGTGCTTCATGGGAGCTGGTCCGGTGTCCCAGCGGAAATGCAGGAAGAGATAATTCCAGCGGTGCAAAGATGAAATGTCTATACAGGCAAATTGCCTTCTGTGGGGCAATCGAGTAGTAGTCCCCAGGAAGGGCAGAGACACCTTAATCAATGACCTCCACAGTAACCACTCAGGCATCGTAATGATGAAAGCGATAGCCAGATCCCACATGTGGTGGCTCGGTATCGATGCGGACTTAAAGTCCTGCGTTCACAGATGTAATACATGCTCGCAGTTAAGCAATGTACCCAGGGAGGTGCTGCTAAGTTTATGGTCTTGGCCCTCCAAACCGTGGTCTCGGGTACACTTCGACTATGCGGGCCCGTTCTTGGGTAAAATGTTCCTTGTGGTTGTAGACGGGTACTCCAAGTGGATTGAATGTGAGATAATGTCGGCTTGCACATCCGCTGCCACTACTGAAAGCCTGCGGGCCATGTTTCCCACTCATGGCTTACCCGATGTCCTGGTGAGCGACAACAGGCCATGTTTTACCAGTGCTGAATTCAAAGAATTCATGACCCGTAACGGGATCAAACATGTCACATCTGCCCTGTTTAAACCAGCGTCCAATGGTCAGGCAGAGAGAGCAGTGCAAACCATCAAGCAAGGCTTAAAGAAGGTAACTGAAGGCTCACTGCAGACTCGCCAATCCCGAGTCCTGCTTAGCTACCGCACAAGACCACACTCACTCACTGGGATCCCACCTGCTGAACTGCTCATGAAAAGAGCACTTAAGACAAGGCTCTCGTTAATTCACCCTGATCTACATGAACAGGTAGAGAGCAGGCGGCTTCAACAAAGTGCATACCATGATAGCGCAAATGTGTCACGCGAGATTGAAATCAATTATCCTGTATTTGTATTAAATTATGGACAAGGTCCCAAGTGGCTTCCCGGCACTGTCGTGGCCAAAGAGGGGAGCAGGGTGTTTCGGATCAAACTTTCAAATGGACTCATTCACCGGAAACACTTGGACCAAATCAAACTCAGATTCACGGACTATCCTGAGCACTCCACCTTGGACCCTACCTTTTTTGATCCCCCAACATACACACCAGTGGCAACCGGCACCACGGTTGACCACGAAGCAGAACCCATCATCCACAACAGCCCTGCAGGGCCCAACACACCAGGCAGCCCAGCAAGGCCAGCTGCACAGCAGCCCAGCGAGGGGCCAACAAATGATTCAACAGCAGCTTTCACACCTAGACGATCAAACAGGGCAAGAAGGGTCCACATTGTAAATAGTTATACGATTGACTTTGACGGGGAGTGTTGTTATATATGTGGACTTGTATTTACTCTGTATAGCCACCAGAGGGCTCATCACCTGGAGTCCCAAGGGATCCCATAATCCCTTGGGAGCACAGGTATTTAAGGAGGCTTCACTGGTTGGCGAGGCACTCTGGAGACTTGCAATAAAAGACTAAGGTCACACTTTACTTTGAGCTCACAGTGTTCAGTCTGACTCTTTCTCCATAGACAACAGTCCTTGCAACGAATGTATGGTTTGGCCTCCTCGCACATTTGCTTAGTTATGGCAGAACAATCCCCTTTGAGGATGCAACCCTTCACCACCGATAAAATCGGGTCCTGGCTGGTCCAGGTCTTAACTTGTTGAGCCGTGACAGGGGTTCCTTCACTCTCAAAGTCATCCATGATTAACATTAGATCCACCAGTTGTGGCCTTTCCACCTCCGGTGTGGGCAACGGCAACCGGCTCAAAGCATCGGCACAATTCTCTGTGCCAGGTCTATGGTGAATGATAATCATAGGCAGATAATGTCAGCGCCCACCTTTGGATGTGGGATGAAGCGTTGGTATTGATACCTTTGCTCTCGGAAAACAATGAATTGAGTGGCTTGTGATCAGTCTCTAATTCGAACCTCAGACCGAACAGATATTGGTGCATCTTTTTAACACCGTACACACACGCTAAAGCTTTTTCTACCATGCTGTAGGCTCTTTCCACTTTAGAAAAACTTTTGGATGCATACGCGACAGGTTGAAGTTTCCCCGACTCACTGGCTTGTTGGAGTATGCAACCAATTCCGTATGACGATGCGTCACAGGCCAAAACTAAAGGTTTACATGGGTCATAATGCACCAGCAGCTTGTTCGAGCAAAGCAGATTAGTAGCTTTCTCGAAAGCTCTGTTTTGTGATGCGGCCCACACCCAATTGTTGCCTTTTCTCAATAGCATATGCCGTGCTTCAAGTAAGGTGCTCAATTTAGGTAGGAAGTTCCCAAAGTACTTGAGTAGACCCAGGAATGAACGCAGCTCTGTCACATTCTGCGGCTTGGGTGCATTCTTGATGGCCTTGGTTTTCACGTCAGTAGGTCTGATGCCATCAGCGGCAATTTTCCTCCCAAGGAATTCAACCTCTGATGCCAGGAAGACGCACTTCGAGTGTTTCAGTCTGAGTCCCACTCTATCCAAACACAGTAGAACCTCTTCGAGGTTGTTCAAATGTTCCTTGGAGTCACGACCGGTGATCAGGATCTTGGAACACGACGGTTCTGGGAACGGACATCAGTAGATTTTCCATATTCCTCTGGAATATTGCTGCAGCCGAGCGAATTCCAAACGGGCACCTGTGGTAAATAAATAGTCCTTTGTGCGTGTTAATGCATGTAAGTCTCTTCGAAGTCTCGACCAACTCCTGCATCATATAGGCCGAAGTCAAGTCCAGTTTTGTGAACGACTTCCCTCCGGCTAGCGTCGCAAATAAGTCATCAGCCTTTAGTAACGGGTACTGATCTTGTTTCGAAACCCAGTTGATCGTAGCCTTGTAGACTCCACAGATTCTGACTGTGCCATCACTTTTCAGCACAGGAACGATGGGGCTGGTCCCTTCATTGAATTCAACTGGTAATATGATCCCTTCATGCTGGAATCTGTCCAGTTCAATTTCAACCTTCTCCCTCATCATATACTGCACTGCCCGCGCTTTATGCTTCATGGGTCTTGCATCTGAGTCCACGTGGATCTGCACCTTGGTTCCCGTGAAGTTGCCAATACCCTGTTTGAACAGCGAGGGGTACTTGCTCAATACTTGGGCACATGTATCTTCCTCCGATGACAATGCCTTTATGTCATTCCAGTCGCATCTGATTTTCTCCAACCAGCTCCTGCCGAGCAGCGTTGAGCAATTACCTGGAACAATCCACAGCGGTAACTTGTGAACTGCACCATTATATGACAGGTTAATTTGTGCACTGCCAATCACCTTTATCAGTTCTTTGGTGTACATGCGCAGCTTGGCGTAATCGGGATAAATGGGAATCGGTGGTTAGTGGTGTGCCACAGGGATCAGTGCTGGGACCACAACTGTTTACAATATACATAGATGACCTGGAAGAGGGGACAGAGTGTAGTGCAACAAAATTTGCAGATGACACTAAGATTAGTGGGAAAGCGGGTTGTGTAGAGCACTCAGAGAGGCTGCAAGGAGATTTGTATAGGTTAAGCGAATGGGCTAAGGTTTGGCAGATGGAATACAATGTCGGACAGTGTGAGGTCATCCACCTTGGGAAAAAAAACAGTAAAAATGAATATTATTTGAATGGGGAGAAATTACAACATGCTGTGGTGCAGAGGGACCTGGGGGTCCTTGTGCATGAATCCCAAAAGGTTAGTTTGCAGGTGCAGCAGGTAATCAGGAAGGCAAATGTATAAGGTATTGGTAAGGCCGCACCTGGAGTACTGCGTGCAGTTTTGGTCACCTTACTTAAGGAAGGATATACTAGCTTTGGAAGGGGTACAGAGACGATTCACTAGACTGATTCCAGAAATGAGGGGGCTACCTTATGATGATCGATTGAGTAGACTGGGTCTTTACTCGTTGGAGTTCAGAAGGATGAGGGGTGATCTTATAGAAACATTTAAAATCATGAAAGGTATAGACAAGATAGAGGCAGAGAGGTTGTTTCCACTGGTAGGGGAGACTAGAACTAGGGGGCACAGCCTCAAAATACGGAGGAGCTAAATTAAAACCGAGTTGAGAAGGAATTTCTTCTCCCAGAGGGTTGTGAATCTGTGGAATTCTCTGCCCAAGGAAGCAGTTGAGGCTAGCTCATTGAATGTTTTCAAGTCAAAGATAGATAGATTTTTAACCAATAAGGGAATTAAGGGTTACGGGGAGAGGGCGGGTAAGTGGAGCTGAGTCCACGGCCAGATCAGCCATGATCTTATTGAATGGCGGAGCAGGCTCAAGGGGCTAGATGGCCTACTCCTGTTCCTAATTCTTATGTTCTTATGTTCTTATGTTCTCACAGTCTTAGTATCCCACAGCTTATTAAATGCCCTCTCATTCATGATCGATTGACTCACCCCCATGTCCAGTTCCATCGATACCGGTATCCCGTTAAACTTCACATTAATCAAAATTGGTTTACTTTTGGTTATGAAGGCATACAGTCCATACACTTCCTACTCTGGCATCTCGGATTGCATATCCGGATCCGCGCTAGTCTGACTCTCATCCTCCATGTGGTGTGTTGCAGCTCGCTTGCTCATCTGTGACACTTGTGCTGGAGATGCCACACTCTTCGACAACCTTTGCAACTATATTGCTTAAATTGGCACTGCTGGTGCCAATGATTTCGCCCACAACGCCAACACGGACAAGTCGGATACATTCCCGCTGGCGGACTTTGGGCAGCCACAGGTTTCGCGAATGCAGGCGGATAGGCCCTGCCATGTGCTGCTCTGCCGAACGCTGAATCAATCGCATTTACAGTACTTGCCGAGGTTCGGTTCTTCACCGATATTTGCTTTAGACGCCTGTCCGTCGTCTTACATGATTGAGCGATCTGGATGGCCCTTTTTAAATCCAACTCCTCCACCGCCAGAAGTTTGCGCAGGATCACCTTGTGGTTGATACTGATAACAAAGAAGTCCCGCAGTATGTCTGCCAACACCATTCCCAACTTGCACAGTCCCGCTAGACGTCTCAGGTCAGCAATGAATTCCGCTGTGCTCTGGCCCTCCGATTGAATGTGTGTATAAAACCTGTATCTCGAGATGATGATGCCATTGTCTGGCTTGAAGTGCCTTTTATACCTGAGCAGCACCACGTGCGTGCTGCTCAGTGGCCTCCAACAATAATGCCATCTGGTGGCTACAAATAGAATGTACATGACAGTTCTGAGCTGGGAATCCCATGTCTTCGGATGTGGGCGGAGTGGGGGAAGAGGAAACTGTGGGGACTGTGTGAAAATGCTTGCCACATTATTACAATCTTCAAACACTTCCTACAGTGGCAATACAACCAGAGCTCAGCACTGTCTTGGGGATAGCAAGATTAGTCTCTCTCTCTCTCTCCCTCTCTCTGCCACTCCATTCACACCCCTTCTTTTTTAATGTTGTCAAAAGGTTCTTTGTTTAGTTGATTGATAGGAATTTCCCCTGCAATTCTCTCAATCTGATATCGTAACCTCAGCGGAAGTTCAGCAGACATTCTGTTTACCTGTCTATCAGTTGTTTCCGACAATCTTCCACCGAAGTTATGACAGTCAATTAGGAAAAGCCCCAAGTAAATTCCCGGTGGATATCTTTTCATATGTCTTCCTGCCCCTGGCTCCAGCTCTTCCCCACTCCCTGTTCAAGTTGAAACTGGGGCGTACTTTGTTATTCCGCTTGGCTCCGAGTTGTCCATCTTGCTTAGATCATTAAGATTGCATTTACCACCTCTGTGACATTGCCCACTTATGTACCTACTTCCCCCTTCTACTGCTGAAGCTCTAGTCCAGCCCTTCATCAGCTTGAAGATTTGCTTCTGAAAATCTGTCTTCAGTGATCTCTCTTCCTCACATTTTACAGATTTCACTTCATGTAAACTCTTTTCCCCATGTCCTATCTTGCTCATAGTTCTGCACTTCCATTTTTACCAAGGGTCACTGACTCCATTTCCATCAACAATGATTTCAAGGTCTCTGTCCTTCCTTGCAAATCACTCCATAGTCTCGCCTACTTTACCTTAGCGATCATCTCCAGCCATATATCCCATCCTACACCCTTCACTCCTCCTGCTGCGTATTACCTCACTGCTGCACTCTGTGGATTGCTCTCCCAAAACCATGTTGCTTTGCTTCCTCTCTCCCTCAACTTCACGAATCCCTTGAAAATGCAACTCTTTGCTCTTCCCTCCCAGCCATCCTTCCTCAACTCTTGCTTGGTGTCCTTCAGTCTGCCCTGTAAATTCCGTTACTGGGGATGCTCTCCTGCACAAAGGGCAACATATAAATGCCAACCTTTGTACTAGATGAAAAGTTATTTAAATGGCAAGATTGCAAAGCACTTTTAATTACACGGAATTTCACTTGTATAACCTGTGTCGCTTTCTCTGGATTTTGCCAGTGAATACTTGTTACTGGCTCTAAAGTATTTTTAGTGGTTTAATTGAATGGATATTGATTATTTACTAATTCAGTCGAGTTGCAGCCCAGTAAACACGGAGTGCTCCAGCATTCTCTTCTAGACTGATGGCAGTTAGAGGCCAGCTGTCGGTTGGGAGCCCCGGGTAATAGTTCTCTCCGTGCATGGGTGAGTTTATCCACTAATCAACATCTCAAACAACTTCATCTCTTACATCTCCAGTGATTTAGGTAATTTCGGTGCTGCCCCTCAAAATCAGATTACGCGAACTAAGCGTTATTTTTGATAGTCTTTTGTGACTTCCTTTTGATCAGCTAATTGCTGTTTAATGTAAAGGTTAATGAGTATTCCTATTTTGAACAAAATTTCCACTTGGAAGCATTTTTAAAGCTAATGATGAAAAAACAACTTAAGAGCCCGGTAGGGAGAAGATGCTGCCCATAATGCCTACAAAAAGGCCATTGTATTTATTACTTCATGAATATCATGCAGTGAAGAAATTATACACTGAATTTGTTATAGTTCAAAGAGTAACTGAAAATGACTGTGATACTTTTCATAATGGATTCTGCCTTTATTAGTTGCAAGCATCCTCCCCCCAACCCCCGCCAACCCATTTCGCCAATGTCCTGAATATTTTCAGAGAAAATTCGTAACAGCAATGAATGTTTAATTGAAATTTTATGGTGTGAATCAAAATCCCTCAGAACTGCACTGAAGTGTCACCAAGATTATGTGCTCCAGTCTCTGTGAAGCTTGAAACCCACAACCTTCTGACTCGGGGGTGAGACTGTTGCCACTGAGTCGAGGCTGCCCCCTGAGTGTCGCCTGTTAACTAGTTGTACATTTACTGCTCGTCCATGCCAAGCCCAGCCTCTATTATTACTTATCATGAAAACCCATATTGCAGCAGGGAACTCATTCAAGCTGAAAATTATCATTGAGAGCTTTGGCACAGTCGCATGTTCAAAGGGCTTCACACATAAATTAATTATAACACAGTCTAGCTACCTGATGCATGATCACTTACAGGCACCCAGGATGGTCTGCAGATTAGGCACGCGTCTGTTGCTGTGTAGCCATGGCTCAGTTGGCAGCACGTTCACCTGAGTCAGAAGGTTGTGAGTTCAAGTCCCATTCCAGAAACTTGAGCACGAAAATCTAGGCTAATACTCCAGTGCAGTACTGAGGGAGCGCTGCATTATCAGAGGTGCTGTCTTTTGGATGAGACGTTAAACCACGTCTGTCCTCTCAGGTGGACATAAAAGATCACATGGCACTATTTTGAAGAAGAGCAGGGGAGTTATCCCCGGTGTCCTGGCCAATATTTATCCCTCAATCAACATCACTAAAACAGATTATTTGGTCATTATCACAATGCTGTTTGTGGGATCTTGCTGTATGCAAATCAGCTGCTGTGTTTCCTAGATTACAATAGTGACTACACTTCAAATGTACTTCATTGAATGAAAGAAAGAAAGAAAGAAAAAAAGAAAGAAAGACTTGGATTTATATAGTGCCCTTCACGACCACCGGACGTCTCAAAACGCTTTACAGCCAATTAAGTACTTTTGGAGTAAAAAGCGCTTTGGCATGTCCTGAGGTCGTGAAAGGTGCTATAGAAATACAAGTCTTTCTTTATTTTTCTATGTGCTCCTTCAACTTGCAACATCTCAAAACTACCCCTCTGCTTGCATGATAAGATGGCATATAATATCAAGATCCCCAACTGGAAGAGAGTTTAGAAATTACAAACCCTTAACTCCTTTGGAGGAGGCCATCCTGGACATCCTTGTGTGATATTTTCTTACGACATCACTAACAAACACACACACACACACACACACACACACAAGATGGCTCCAGTACATCATGCGACTTGTCACATGACCCTTTTATTGTATTTAAAGCAGCAGTTGCATTACCACAGTAGTCCACTAGGTGGAGCTCTACATTATAACCTTGCATTGATGAACGCTAAGGGAATAGAGGAAGATGAAGGTTTTCTGTCTTGTTTGGCTGTCCCTCACTCCCACACAGATATACACACAGCCATATAGCCATCACACACAGCTATTATGTTATAATGCAATCTCTATTTGAAGCTGTATGTGTCAGCAAGCATTCCAGCATCAGTTCCTTTTCTGTCACTGTAGCTCTAGTATGGCAGCCTGCCAGCACTATCACTGGCCCATAACAATACCTTGGAGGAAGTGCAGCATAGATTTACGAGAATGGTACATGAACTCCAAAGGTTAAATAAGGAGGAGTGATTGCACAAACCAGGGTTGTATTCCCTGGCATTTAGAAGATTAAGGGATGATTTGATTGACGTTTTCAAGATATTAATGGGAACTGATAGGATAGATAGAGAGAAACTATTTCCGCTGGTTGGAGAGTCTAGGACCAGGGGACATAGCCTAAAAATTAGAGCCAGGCCTTTCAGGAGTGAAATTATGAAACACTTCTACACGCAAAGGGTGGTAGAAATTTGGAACTCTCTTCTGTAAACAACAGTTGATGCTAGGTCAATTGTTAATTTTAAATCTGAGATTGATAGATTTTTGTTAACCAAACATATTAAGTGATATTGGGCAAAGACGGATATATGGAGTTAGGTCACAGATCAGCCATGCTCTCATTGAATGGTGGAACAGGCTCGAGGGGCTAAATGGCCTACTCCTATTCCTATGTTCCGAAGACACTACCTTGCACAGTGAGAAGGCAGTAGAAGATTGCTGATCTCCCTCGCAATACCTTCAATCATTTTGTATCACTTTGGTAATGAAGTTTTTAGGGCTAGAAATTGGTCTTTTGGTGATAGCGGTATTTTTTGGGCTTTTCGCCAAAAATACTGCTAATTACTCTGCTATTATTTAAAGGCATAAAATTAGCAAAAAAAATGCGTCCAACGGTAAAAATCGGCCTTGCACGAGGATTTGCGGCGGAGATCATGGTCCTCTCCATCCTTAGCCTGAGGCCAATTACCGCTAAAACACAGGCCCTGGGAGGGGGGAAAACACAAAAAAAAAATTGCAGGAAATAAAAAATCACAAAACATTCACAAGACACTTATCTAGCGAATCGCTGAAAATGAATTTAAAAATAAAAACTTTAACTTCATTTTTTTGCAGGTCTTCATACTTACCGCTGTTTCTGGGGTTGCAACGCAGGCTTTTCTCGGGCGTTTATTTTCACCCAGAATACGGGTGCGCCGAACGGCCAATTTAAAGCGATACCGCTTTTTTTTGTCTTGCACGCCGGCGGTCTGCTTTTCAGCGGTATTTCAAAACCGCCAGCGCAAGACTTTGGCCAATTTACCTGATCACTTTTTTCCGCCAAAAACGGCAAAATATTGCTGAAAAAACGGGCACAAGGCTGGCCAATTTCTAACTCTTGGTATTTAGGCTGCTGTAAAATTAACTCTCATGGTAAATTTTAAGTTGAGTTAGTGACTACCATGGGACTATGCAGTTTGTACTTAGATGCCTCATAGCTCCCAGAGCTGCTGTGCAATCTTGTACAGTAACAGTTTCTTTACATGTCCCATCATTTTTAACCTTCTCCTGCATTGCTGAAGACTTAGAAATGCTTTAGCTACAGCCGTCTTTTCTTGTGATTTTGCAGATATTCAACTTACTGTTTGGACATGAGCATTTTGTACTGTTGAGAGAGACAAAAATAAAATCTAAAAATGAAAAAAAGCAAAGAACGGCACTAAAAAGTACATAACAAGCAGCATTACATGCCCAGTTCCTGAAATGATCACTGCAGATGGGCAAATAGTTTTCCCAACGCAATCCCATCCTAAACGGATAGGAAATCACACTGTGCTTAATTATAAATTGGAACACATTGTAATATTTAAATGAAAATCTTGCATAACTTATGCAAGAGCTCTCAGGCAATGTGGATCTCAACTTGTTTTCACAGCCCCTGCTCGCCTGTTGCAGGTTGTCACCGCTGGTCATGTAGAACGGGTGTAACTCAAAGTCAGAGTGAGAGAAAAGTATAAAACGATTGATCTGAACAGAAAGAAAGTGATAGTATTTGATAACACAGCTATTGCTTATTCATGTCGAATGGAGAAAGCACTCAGCCTGGGATCTCATATGAAGCATATCTTCTATTCTGCAATGTTGGAAAGACTAGAGAAGCTGGGATTGTTCTCCTTAATTCAGAGAAAGTAAAGAGGAGATTTAGTAGAAGTGTTAAAAAACATGAGGAGTTTTGATGGAGTAAATAAGGAGAATTCTTTTCACTGATGGTTGGATTGGAAACTAAAAAGCAGAGATTTAAGATAATTGGCAAAAGAACCAGAATGGTGATGAGGAGAATTTTTTTTTTCCCAGCGAGTTGTTATGATCTGGAATGCACTGCCTGAAAGGGTGTGGAAGCAGATTCAATAGTAATTTTCAAAAGGGAATTAGATATATACTTGAATAGGAAAAAATTGCAGGGCTATGGGGAAAGAGCAGGAGAATGAGACTAATTGGATAGCTGTTTCAAATAGTTGGCACAGGCACGATGGACCAAATGGCCTACTTCTGCGCTGTATGATTTTATGAAAGCTACTAGTCATCATCTTTAGCCATTTTGATTGACATGCAAGATTGCGGTTTCTTTTTTTAGTTTTCGTTGTCGATAACACAAAAATAAGACTGAATTCTAGCAAGGTGTTGGTAGCTCAGGTAATGCATTCTGTATCAGTGCTCATGTGTTTAGGAATATGGGCATCACCACGTACAACATAAACTTAGCTGTCAGGAAGGTTCTCGTTTATTCATAATCCCTCGAAGTTGAGGTGTTAAGTGTCATTATGACTTCAGCATGCACCTATTCCTATAGAAAATAAAATGGATGTGCCTGTGGTACTTCAATTGATTTTAACTTCATGTGTGACCTTCTCAGAGGGCAGTGCCTGTAGATTCTCCATTCCTCCTCTATCCCTCTCATATTGTCTAGTCTTTCAAGTGCATGGTTATCTTTTATTGTCAAGAACATCTTTTAATTTTTAAATTTTTTTAAATTTTTGTTCATTCATAAGATCTCATTCGAGTAGTTTGACCCTCGGCAGAAGGAACATTGGAAGGACTCGATGTTGCCATGGGAAATGCATTAACTTTACCTTTATGATTTTCAGTGTCAAGCAAATGGAGGTCATTGTGTGAAATGTGGTTCAAGTCCAGATGATCACTGTTCATGCCTATAAGTGGAATTAGCAGTTTACAGTCTCTCTGCAGGTTTATGTGCCCTATTTTTGTGCATTGCAACGAGTTTGATGAGCATAGAAAAATGTTCTATTTGTCACATAAATTAAGCATCCCTTTCTATCTTTTGACCTAGCTGGCTAGCTGTTCAAAACATCATCAATCAGAATATCATTAAAATGCTCCAGTCAGTTTCACACATTTTTTGAAAAGAAGGAGACTCAGCATTAGTTCAACTTTTTAATACAAAGAAGGCAGTCGTTCACTTTTGCTGGCATTCTACTTTTATGGAATTGTTTTTCTAGGCAGTATGGTAAAGGGAGAATGGACTTTATACATGTTGGCCCTGATGGTAAATGGGGATTCCACTGCACTTCCAATGAAGTTACGACAGTGCAATGGCAGAAAATCTGAGAAAATTCAGAGCTGTTGTTAAAATAATGAGTTTGTTGATAACTCCTGGTAAGGGATTACAAGATCAATATTTTATCAGTACTAAATATCGGTACAATACTTTAATAGGGCCCTTTCAGTTGATATAAACTGTGACCCCCCTTAAAGCAGTCCCTTGCTTTCTTTTGCTAGACAGTGACTAAAGGAGACAGAAAAACACTAAGGGCTAGATTTTCGTTGGGTTTGCGCCTCTATTGACACCCCGGAGGGGCGGTAATGGGTATGAAAATTATTTTTGGCCAGATGGCCAGGTTCCAGGTGTCAGTTTTGCAGGGGTGCTGAGCAGTGTTACCCGGGAGTCTCGAGCCGCTGTGCAATGCCCCCGGTTGCGACACCGTTGTGAAATTTGTTTGGAGCGGGACCCGTAGCATAGCGCGCCGTCGTGGGACTGCCTGGGAAAGCGGACAGCCCAAGCGGTTCTGGCGGTGGTGAGGGAAGGAATGACAACATGGGTTAAGCGTGATTGTTTTTTGGAGTTTTATTTCTGCGATTTATCTTTATGTGGGGTAAGCAAGGTATTGAGAATGTTTTTCGTGGTTTTTTGGCCGATTGTTTTTTCCAGGGAAGCCTCTCTCAGGGTGCTCTGAGGCCGGCTCTTTAGCAATGAATTTTCAATTGCTCAGCCGACCTAGCGCCCTAAGAGAGGTGTGGAATGCCTCCCTTAGCGCCCCGCGCCACACTCAGGGCCCAGCTGCTGAATTTTGTGGCTGCAGACACAAACCATTTCCTGGTGTAAAATTTACCGCCACGCCGCCATTATCGACCAAAAAAGCCTCCAACTGAAAATCCAGCCTTAAATACCAGTTAGATTGATATTCCATTACCAGCCACGCCATGAATGGAGACATAGAGCCACATGGAGCAGCAAGTCTGCCAAGAGCCACATATGAAGGGAAAGGTGGAATGCAAATGGCCCCAGGGCTGCTCTATGAGTACCATTTACTTCGCTTAATGTAGCATAACTGAGATTAAAATTGAGCAAAACCGAATGCCATGTGGTCTTGATTGTTTTCAATAGTCTATATTGACCAACAAAATGGCTGTTGTCATTCTAACATTGTCCAAACCATCTAGGTGCTTTACCTTTTCTACTCTTGCCTTTGTCTTTTAACTATTACGGTGAATTAAGGAGCCAGAACAATGTCACAGACTTAGGACTGTGTTTACAACCTTAAGATTTCCAATGAATAGTTTGTCTATCATGAATTCTGGGCAAAAGAATTGAAAGTGTTTACGCAAATTGTTTTCCTGGTAACCAAATTAACAGCACAATGATTAAAAAATGAAGGAACAGCAATAGTGTATACGTGGGCCTATCTTCTCTTCTTCTTGGGCAGTTTCTCGGAATTGAGGAATGACTTGCTTTTACACTAAAAATGAGTTCTCAGGTGACTGATGAGGTGGAAGATGCCTGTGCGTGAATTTTTTTAATGTGGGATGGCCATTGCACACCAGCTACCACACAGGCTTGACAGAGCAGCTCTCCCTGGGATTCATAATATTCAGCCGCTGACTTGCTTTAAGAGCCATGGTATATTGATTTGAAAGTGGATGCAAAATTAATCAAAGTATTTCTTAATTCCATTTTACAACCCAGGGGCTCTGCCAATAGCTCAGTGTGTAAATTCAGTGCATAGTATTACTCAGCTGTGAGGACCAAGAAGGTTCCAGGTTTGATGCCTGGTCTGAGTTGAGTTAGTCAATCCAGTTGGGGCAGCAGTGGGGGCTTTTGGCCTCAGTCTAAGGATAAGGGGTAAGCCATTTAGGACCGGGATGAGGAGAAACTTCTTCACTCACAGAATTGTGAACCTGTGGAATTCTCTACCGCAGAAAGTTGTTGAGGCCAGTTCATTAGATATATTCAAAAGGAAGTTAGATGTGTCCCCTACGGCTAAAGGGATCAAGGGGGATGGAGAGAAAGCAGGAATGGGCTACTGAAGTTGCATGATCAGCTATGATCTTATTGAATGGTGGTGCAAGCTCGAAGGGCCGAATGGCTTACTGCTGCTCCTATTTTCTATGTTTCAATGTTTCTATGAGTGACTGGCTTCAGGACAGGAGGGGGTGAGAAAGAGATAAATATACACTTGAACAATTAAATGAGCTACATGGTCTAATTATCATCCAGTGCTTCTATGTTACTTAAAAAGGAGTTTTACTCTTATTTGACAAAAATACAGAGACTACAGAGGCTATCCAAAACTACAATGGCATTTTTTTTACAAACTTCCTGAATGCCTTAGATGCTATTTGGCCCAATTCCCAATTTGTGATTAGTTGGTGATCAGTCAGAGCAGTAGCTGGGGATTGCAATTGACCTCAGCGGCCTGGATTAGGGCCGGGAGAAATAAAGCAGGACTGCTGCTCCTAATTGTTTACCAATGGATTCTGCTGGAAAATGTGTGTGTCAGATGAGACCAGTATCAGGTCAGCTGAGATGCCCTTCATGACCAATTAGCTTGACAACACTCACTTCTGGTACAACGAGATTGAGACTATATTACATGAGACCTGCCATACTGGGCTGTTGACTGAGGGGCCTGATGTGAGATGTATGGCTTTTCAGCCCAACTTCCCACATACATTCTGTGCACGCAAGAGGAGGGAGTTCCATATTCTTTGTGAAATAATAATTTAAAAAATTAAAAGCACAAAGGATGACATGCTTATCAACACGTAACTAGAATAGCATTTTTGAAATCAGGAAATTCCTGACAACAATTAGAATATTCTGAATCAGTGCCAGGTGGATCTGAACAAAAGATGGATTGGAAAAACTAGATCTTCTCTCAGTTTTAAAATTCTAAATGGAAAAATGTTGTTTAGTTTCTATGAACGTTTAATGATTTCAGTTGTGGCCTCGATTATACACAAGAGGACAGTCATTACGAACAGTTAAGTTAATGAAAACATAAGCTGCACAACATAAACCCATCATGTTCTCAATAAAGGTCATTTGCTCTAATTTACTGAAGCTTGTTCTAAACAGATGTCTCCTTATTGACATGTTTGATCTTCTGCTGTTGTTTATTGAACAAATAGATTATCTGATATTGTAGTCCTGTTTTTTGTAATGCACTGTAGTATGCACAATCTCCTGCAGTTGTCCATTATCCTGAAGAGCATTTCTGAGAATCCTTTACAGCCTCTGATGCATGTTGTTCCATTACAGCTATCCACGAATTTCCAAGTGATCTTTTTACCAATAAGGAGAGGCAACAAGGAGGAGTATTACTTCATATAACAGGAGTAAGTATACTTACACTTACAAAGATTTTCACTTGGGACTATGCCCATAGCATATTAATTAAAAAACAGAAAATGCTGAAAATCTCAGCAGGTCAAGCAGCATCTATGGAGAGAAACAGAGTTAAAGATTCAGAGCTGTGACCCTTCATCAGAACGGTTCTAATGAAGGGTCGCAGACCTGAAACGTTAACTCTGTTTCTCTCCATAGATGCTGCCTGACCTGCTGAGATTTTCTGCTTTTATTTCAGATTTCACCATCTGCAGTATTTTGCTTTTGCATATTAATTGTATACTGTCTTCCAACCAGCAATATCCATTCTAGGTAAAATAGACACAAATAAAGAAAATGAACATTATAGCGAAGAGGAAACAGGATTTCCTATCCTCTTTTTAGTTTATAAAGATATCTAAGTAGGACTAAATACTTCAAGTTCTTACCTGTCACCAGCTCACGTTAGAAAATTGTAGCTAACTTGCCCATGATTTCCCATCCATTGATTTTCAGACTCACGCTGGCTTAAGGGAGATACCTCACCACAGGCAACTCAGAAAATCTATCTTACTTTCTCAAACTAATTTACCTCTTTCATTCTTACATTTTTACAGTTCACATGTACTCATTAAAAAGTTAGCCATGTTATTTGTTTGAAATAATTGAAGCAAGATGAATTTCTAAGCTGAAGAAACTAGCTTAGATATTGGCCCTGAGATTCCGGCCTTGCTGTGTCCGTATGGAATACATACAGACCCAGCGAGGCCTCACAAAAGCTGGTTTTCGGCGTGCAATGATATCTCTTGACAGATCTTCTGCATCCCCATAGGAAGGATATTCGGGCGGGCGAGATTGAGCTATTTGCCCAACTCTTGCCTAGCGAATCTCCTTCAAACTCTTGCGCCTGGTAAAAGCAGGCGCATAGACTACTTTTCCAGCGTAAGGGTTTTAAAACATATAAAAATAAAATTTAAACACACATTTTTATGTTAAAAACCCTGTCCACTAGCGTAAGTTTATATTAAACCCTATTAAAACACCTAAAAAAAAAATCTAAAAAATAGATTTTTTTTCTAAAACATTTAATTAACTTTAATTTCAATTAATTTTAAATATGTGAGGTGTTTTTTTTTCATTTTTTTATGTTGTGTTGGGTGTTTTAGGTGGTATTCTCATTGATAGTAATAGGAATTCGGAGATACAGAGTTCCCATTCATCCATCATAGGCAGTTCATCGGAGTCGAGGATTATTGTGTTCCTAACACAGATGAGACTGCACACAGAGAGGTTAAAGTAACAGTGACCTCAGTCTTTATTAAGACACTCCAGAGTGAGGAACAGGCCTTAGGGGCCGGCTTATATACAGTGCTCCCAAGGGATGCTGGGATCCCTTGGGACTTCAGGGTATGCACTCCCTGGTATACAGATACACAACATCACTCCCCCCGCCAAAGTCAAAGTGAAAACTATTTACAAGGTGAGGCGGTCGGGAGCCTTTCTTTCCCTGGTGGACCGCCTCGGTGCAATCTGTTCTGGTGTGTTGGCTGTGCCCTCGCTGGGCTGGCATGTATTGTTGGCCCTGCAGGGCTGCTGGGTGAGCCTGGCCTTGCTGGGCTGTTGAATGTGATGGGTTTGATTTCCTGGTCTGTGGTGTTGTTGTTGATCCTTTGGGTGTGTGTTGTGGGCTTGAAAAAGGTGGTGTCTGCTGTGGGTTGTTCAGGGCAGTCTGTGAACCGCAGCCTCATTTGGTCCAGGTACTTTCTGCAAATTTGTCCATTGTCTAATTTGACTACAAACACCCTACTCCCTTCTTTAGCTATCACCGTGCCCGCGATCCACTTGGGACCATGTCCATAGTTTAGCACATACACAGGGTCATTCAGATCAATTTCCCGTGACACAGTGGCACGACCATCATTTACATTTTGTTGCTGCCGCCTGCTCTCTACCTGATCATGCAGGTTGGGGTGAACCAGCGAGAGTCTGATTTTCAGTGTCTTTTTCATGAGTAGCTCAGCCGGGGGCACCCCTGTGAGCGAGTGGGGTCTCGTGCGGTAGCTGAGCAGTACTCGGGGCAGGCGGGTTTGGAGTGAGCCTTCTGTGACTCATTTAAGCCTGTTTGATTGTTTGTACTGCCCGCTCTGCCTGCCCATTGGAGGCTGGTTTAAACGGGACTGAGGTGACATGTTTGATCCCATTGCAGGTCATGAATTCTTTAAATTCGGCACTGGTGAAACATGGCCCGTTGTCACTGACCAGTATGTCAGGCAGGCCGTGGGTGGCAAACATGGCCCTCAGGCTTTCAATGGTGGCGGTGGCAGTGCTTCCCGACATTATTTCACATTCAATCCATTTTGAAAAAGCATCCACCACCATCAGGAACATTTTACCGAGAAACGGGCCCGCATAGTCGACATGGATCCTCGACCATGGTCTGGAGGACCAGGACCACAAACTTAGTGGTGCCTCGACTGAGCACACATGCTGCATTGCCGTACACAGGACTCTAAGTCAGAGTCGATACCGGGCCACCACACGTGGGATCTGGCTATCGCTTTCATCATTACTATACCCGGGTGTGTGCTGTGGATATCCGAGATGAATGTCTCCCTGCCCTTTTTGGGAAGCACTACACAGTTACGCCACAACAGGCAGTCTGCCTGAATGGACAGCTCGTACTTTTGTCGCTGGAACAGTTTGATTAGCTCTTGCATTTCAACGGGGATGCTGGCCCAGCTCCCATGCAGTACACAGTTTTTTACTAGGGACAGCAGAGGATCTTGGCTGGTCCAAGTCCTAATCTGGCGGGCCGTGACAGGTGATTTATCATTTTCAAATGCTTCCATGACCATCAACAAGTCTGCGGGCTGCGCCACCATCAACAAATTTGCAGGCTGCGCCATTTCCACCCCCGTAGTGGGCAATGGTAGCCGACTGAGAGCATCTGCACAGTTCTCGGTGCCTGTGGCTGATGGTATAGTTATACGCTGAAAGCGTGAGTGCCCACCTTTGTATACGGGCTGAAGCATTCGTATTTATCCCCTTGTGCATGTTGATGCAGGTGAGGCCTTTCGAAGACTCCTCCAGCTCCTGCGTCATGTTGGCCAAAGTCAGATCAAGCTTGGTGAACGTATTGCCTCCTGCCATCATCGCAAATAGGTCGTCTGCCTTAGGTAGCGGGTATTTGTCCTGTAGCGAGAAACGATTAATAGTTACTTTATAATCGCCGCAAATCCTGACCGTGCCATCACTTTTGAGTACTGGAACAATTGGGCTGGCCCACTCGATGAATTCCACTGGCGAGATGATGCCCTCACGTTGCAGCCTGTCCAGCTCGATTTCCACTCTCTCCCTCATCATGTGAGGTACCACTCGCACCTTGTGGTGAATGGGTCATGCCTCTGGGACCAAGTGGATCTGCACCTTCGCCCCAGAAATGTTTCCAATGCCTGGCGCAAAAAGGGAAGGAAATTTGTTAAGAACCTGGGTACATGAGGCAGCATCGGCATGTGATAGCGCTCGGATGTCATCCCAGTTCCAGCAGATTTTGCCCAGCCAGCTCCTTCCAAGCAGTGTGGGACCATCGCTCGGGACAATCCAGAGTGGCAGTTCATGCACCGTGCCCTCATAGGTGACCTTGATCATGGTGCTGCCCAGGACAGTGATGAGCTCTTTGGTATACGTTCTCAGTTTCGTGTGGATGGGGCTCAGGGCTGGTCTGAGTGCCTTGTTGCACCACAGTCTCTCAAACATCTTTTTACTCATGATGGATTGGCTAGCGCCAGTGTCCAGTTCCATGGCTACGGATAAACAATTCAATTTTACATTTAGCATTATCGGTGGACATTTCGTCGAAAATATGTGCACCCGGTGTACTTCAGCATCTGCCTCCTCTCTCTAAGGCACAAAATTGCTTTGATCCACCCTGGACCGATCTTCCTCTGCCACGTGGTGGTTCGCAGGTTTTGCAGAGCTTGCAGCTCGTCTGCAAGCTCGTTGGAGGTGCCCCATTGTTCCACAGCTCTTGCAAACATATCCTTTAAACGGCATGAATAGGCTGAATGGAAGTCTCCACAACGCCAACAAGGTGTGAATTGCCTTGCATTCATCCTTTGTTGCGGACTCTGAGTCATCTGTGTCAGCTGAGGCCTGCTGGCAGTTGCAGACTCATGGTTTATGCCCTGTACATTTCTGCTCGCAAACACAGTTCCAGTTAATTTATGAACTTTGCGAGCACTTGTGTGCTGAGAGATTTGTTTGGTGTTATCACTGGTGGATATAAACGCCTGTGCTATCGCAATGGCCTTACTGAGGGTTGGTATATCTACAGTCAATAGTTTTCGTAGGATGGTCTCGTGGCCAACGTCCAGTACAAAAAAGTCTCTGAGCATCTGCTCCAGGTAGCCATCAAACTCACATTGTCCTGCAAGTCACCTTAGCTTGGCAACGTAGCTCGCCACTTCCTGACCTTCAGATCGCTGGCACATGTCGAACCGATACCTCACCATCAGCACGTTCTCCCTTGGGTTAAGATGCTCCCGAACCAGTGTACACAGCTCCTCATACAACTTATCTGTGGGTTTCATTGGAGCCAGAAGCTTTTTCATGAGGCTGTAGGTCGGTGCCCCGCAGACCGTGAGGAGGACCGCTCTCCTTTTTGCAGCGCTTCCTTCTCCGTCCAGCTTGTTGGCTACAAAATACTGGTCTAGCCGTTCGACATAGGCTTCCCAGTCCTCACCCTCCGAGAACTTCTCCAGTATGCCCACAGTTTGCTGCATCTTTGCGTTGGATGCGTATACTCGTCGGCAGTTATTGTGTTCCTTACACAGATGAGACTGCACACAGGGAGATTAAAGTAACAGTGACCTCAGTCTTTATTAAGACACTCCAGAGTGAGAAACAGGCTTTAGGGGCCGGCTTAGATACAGTGCTCCCAAGGGATGCTGGGATCCCTTGGGACTTCAGGGGATGCACTCCCTGGTGGCAGAACATGGGAGTGCATGCTTTACAGATACACAAGGATGCGTTGCTTCCACACTAGAAATGAGTTCTCAGGTGACTGAAGCATCCAATTCCAGACTTACAGTCTCTGTCACAGGTGGGGCAAACGGTGGTTGAAGGAACAGGTGGGTGGGGTACTTGGGTTGCCGCGTGCTCCTTCCGCTCTCGACGCTTGGCTTCAGCTTGCTCTCGGCGAAAAAACTCGATGTGTTCAGCGCCTTCCCGGACGCTTTTCCTCCACTTTGGGCGGTCTTGGGCCAGGGTGCCGGTGGGGATGTTACATTTTGTCAAGGAGGCTTTGAGGGTGTCCTTGAAGCGTTTCCTCTGCCCACCATCTAGCTCGCTTGACGTGTCGCATCTCCGAGTAGAGCGCTTGTTTTGGGAGTCTCGTGTCAGGCATGCGGACAATGTGGCCCGTCCAGCGGAGCAGATCGATGCTGGGGATGTTGGCCTGAGCGAGAATACTGATGTTGGTACACCTAACCTGCCAATGGATTTGCAGGATCTTGCGGAGGCAGCATTGGTGGTACTTCTCCAGTGTTTTGAAGTGTCTGCTGTACATAGTCCATGTCTCTGAGCCATAAAAGGGGGTGGGTATCACCACTGCTCTGTAGACCATGAGCTTGGTGCCGGGTTTGAGATCCTGGTCTTCAAACACTCTCTTCCTCAGGCGACCAAAAGCTGTGTTGGACCATGTCGTCGATGTCTGCCCTTGTTTGCAGCAGGCTTCCGAGGTATTGAAAATGGTTCACGTTGTCGATGGCCTCGTCATGGATTTTGATAACCAAGGGGCAGTGCTGTGTAGCGAGGGCAGGTTGGTACAGGACCTTTGTCTTACGGATGTTTAGTATAAGTCCCATGCTCTCATACGCCTCAGGAGTTCCCATTACTATCATTGAGAATTCTGTAACGTGAGTGGTTGTCCAGTCCCATGTGACTCCAGCTTCTCCGTGCGTACCTCCAAGACGTGGATGTTCTGCAAAGCGTGGGAAGTGAAGGCCTCCAACCGGAATCGAAAGCACCTCCGGGACCACCAGGTACTTTCACAAAAAAATTTGAGGTCGGAGGCATTCGTCCGAAGGAAGCCTCCGACTGGAATTTTAGCCCCATTGACGCTAAGTAGCGATCTACCTACATGCACACACACACACACACAACAACTGACAGCTGCATTTTAGTCACAGACAGATTCTGCATCATGCAGGAGATATTGTACAGGAGCGGGTAATGGTCTTCAGCATACGAGCTGAATCCATATGCCAAAAAGCATGCTTTGAATTAAATAATAACTAGCTGAACATTATCTCCATCAACCAAGGAATGGGCAAGTAATGAGGAAGTAGTTCCATGTTGTGTCAGATGGTATAACAACATAACAAAATTCAGGAATCAAGAAAGGTCATCTGGCTTACCAAGCTCCATCCCTTGGCATGTTTTGAAGTCTCATCGAAGTTATACCATTTTATATATTCTATACGTCAATGAGAACCATCTTAGATTTCTTTCTAGACTGTAAATTCTAAGTTCCTCTCATCTTTTCTCACTACTCATCCTCTTTATATTTAAGATCAGTCTTATTGACCTTTCAAATGCAAGCATAACTCTTCTCTGGTGTGGTGAGCAAAGTCTAACACTATTCTAAATATGGCCTCATCAGTATATTATAAAGCTTTAGCATAATTTCTGTAGACATTCTATCTTTTCTTATTATATATCCTATGATTCTATTAGATTTTTAAATTACTTTCCCACAATGTCTGGCTCCTTTCTGGATCTTCCTGTGTTAAATCTATTCATTGTACGCCACAATTTTTGAGTTATGTGGAATACTTTATATTTATCAGCATTAACTTTCAATGTGGAATGTGTGCTTGTTTCATCATCATCATCATAGGCAGTCCCTTGAAATGAGGATGACTTGTTTCCACACCAAAAAAGGATGAGTTCACAGGTGTTTCAATGAAGGACCTAACATTCCAGATCCTGAACTACATCCTGAAGGGTGGAAGATGCCTGTGTGTGGATTTTTTAACGTGTTGTGACCGTTGCACACCAGCCACCACGCGGGCTTGACAGAGCTAGGTCTTGGTCCAGTGGCAAGGGTTATCCAAGACGACTGGAGACCTGCTTTGCTGCACGGATCTAGTACGCACACATATCGCAGTGTGGGCTGGCCCGTGCTGCCCCTGGCCCCAAACTCATGCCTCTCCTGGGTCCCGATCATGTCCCTCCAGTCTCTCACTGCTCCTTCGCCCCGACTCGCCACTCCTGCTGTATCTGCACACGCTCCAATCACCGACCTGGACCTTGATGACGTCACTCTTCGTTGCTGTCGCAGCTCGTGCTGCTCCCTGAATTACATAACTGATCTCAATCATTGTGCAAATATTTTGCTGCATCTTCTGTCACTATTGTTCTCCCAATCCTTGTGTCATCAGCAAATATGACCAGTATTCAGTTCCTTTCAGTATCCAGTCCATTTAGGCCAATTAAAAACTATAAGGATCACAGTCCTGATCTTTATAGGTTCTATGCAACACTTTCTCCCCAATCAGGCATTACTGCAACTGGTTTTCAGAGGCAATAGTGAAGTTGCTGCTAAGCCAAGTACAGCATGGGAAGGTGATCCTGCTGGAACCCATGAAGAAGGCCCTCAAATGGAAGTGTTCAGGCCTAACGGTAGGAGATGGCCAATGCAGTCACTATCAACTTCACAACTCCCACGGATGAAAACACAAGGCTGCAAAAAGTTTAATGACATTACCAGGTCAAGCAAGGTGAGAGGAGCCAGACACACCTTTCAAGAATGCACTGCACTCTGCCGCGTACAGTCACCAACCTCTCAGTGTTGAAATGTTTCTAGGGTTTACCATTGATGTTCTTATTAATGACCCTTTTATGCCTCCAGCCTTTAGCTGGAATTGTTCCTTCACTCATAGCATATACATGCAGGCTACTGAAAGCCTCACGTGATACATAACTGTATCATGCACCTATTATCATACCCATTATGTTCTGTCTACTCACATGACTGCACCTCTTGGCAACCAGAGGGCATTCTTACTTTTTATATTTTTCTTCAAGGATAAGATCGCCCACAATACAAGAGAGAGATTGGCCACAGATGGTGGCCCCATCCTCTGCCCTCTCACACTTTACAGGGAGGTAACTTTGGAACTCCTGGGGAGACGGCCAGCAAAGGTGATTGGAGACAGGGAAGCTGAATGACAGGTGCCAGCTGCAGGTTTGTCATGACATTCCTTCTTATCACCTTATTGTACTCCACATTATGGAGGCAACTTTAACCCACCCCACCCAGCAGGAATGGGGCGAGTGGGCAGTTAAAATAACTGCAAAAATTGTGCCACTCAATTTACCGCTTGATTCCTGGCCGCCGTCACCTTAACTGGACCCTTTTATTGGGCGGTCGAGGTGTCGGCCTGACTCAGGTGATAACCTCGATAATATATGCTAATTGAGGGCCTGTTAGGTTCATAGGACTCAAATGGTATTCTAATGACCTTCTGAGTGAGGCACTGGACTCCACAAGGAAAGTTTGGTCCTTGAAATGGCCCCAATTCTTCCCTCCCCCCACGACTTACCTCAGCATCTACGGGCAGCAACCAGGCCTAGCAATTTTGACCTGCCCAAAGCTGCCTCTTTCCACCTGTTTCGTGCAGGTAGCTGGTTGGCTGGATGTAAAAGTCAAAGTCAGCTGAGGCCTCCAATGGAGACTCCCAGGTGGGAAGGCCATCGGCTCATCCCGACTTCCTGCCCAGGAATTGAAATCCACCCCTGCATGTCAGAAATCTTGATCATGATACAACCATGTTCATTCTTTCTACTGAAGGTCACATGTGAACTTTTCACTTCAGCAATCCCTCTTCTTCTCCTTCTCTAGATGTGACACAACAACAAGAACCAGAGGAGGAAGAAGATATACCAATCCCCTCTGCTTCCTGCCCTGGCATCACCTAATTGCACATGGTGACACTCGCCCTCCCTATTAGCCAAGAAATATCCACCCGAAGGGCATTCGAGAGGGAGTCAGTGGAGATTGCACAGAAAATGCATGGGCAGGAGGAGCTGTGGGTCAAAGATGAGGAGGTAGCTGTTCTTGGCCAGAGGGTCAGGAAATGTTGCTCCTTGGGGAGCCAGATCTCACAGGTCATGCTTTTAAAAGAAGGATGCTCGGAAAACACCGCAAATATGTCCATGCGTTGGGTACAGCCTCCAAGAATGTAGGGCAGATGGTAAGTTATTTGGAGGAGTCCATTACCTGCATCTGTGGCACCATGATGGATAACTTCATAGGTATCCATCATGGTGACAGCTCCAAGCCAATTTGCAGAAGAGTCCCGAAGGACGTCTTTCCTTTGGCCATGGATCCTCAGGTTGACACCGTATGAGCCTTGAGCACCAGAATGGACAGGGCTGCCTCTTTTGGCCTCCGAGTAATTGGGACTGGAATACGTACAAGTATTTCTCAGGGATTCGCTGATTTGATTGGTATCATCCGGTCAGCTTTTCCACAGATTACTGGGCATGCTGAGTCAGTGCCAAGTACAAATGGCATGGCAAGGTGGTGCTGTCTGTCAGGACACCAGCACTCCCTTCAGGAGGCTGTGCATGTGGCAGCAAGGAGACAGGAATAGGTTGCTCACTCAGAAGCACGTTATGCAGCCCGGAGCAGGTCCATCTCAGGTGTTGCTAATGCGAGATGCGAGCCATCCAAAATCCCACGATCCCCTTTGAACACAGCAGGCAGTTACCTCATGCACTTCAACTACTCAAGTAACATGTTGGAGGAGCACTAAATTAAAGAGGCCATATATCACTTGCAACAAAGGGAAACTTGTTGGAAGGTGATACCAAACACACAGACAAACACACACACACAAACACACACACACACAGAGCATGAGTTTTCATTAAGAATATTGCTGAACTAAAGTGGTTATGCGTACAGGCATTATGTAGAAGTGGCCTTGATGAGATAGCTTAAATGGGAGCTGGATGAGTTGATGTGCAAAAAGAAGTATCTGCAGATGATGGCATCTTTGTATTGGGAAGGGGGAAGATGTAGGTAGGACTGTTTATACAATGGGCAGGTGTGATAGTCAAGATATTAAATGGGCTAGAAATTCATTGAAGCCCAGGAATGGGCGTTATAATTAGAAACGTTGGAGAATTAGCGGCAGGTATTAATGCTTTAGACTGTATGCAAAATTCATCTCTGCTCAGAAATGATTGGAGTGCTAATTCAAGTGTTAAAGCCCAAGCTCATTGGCGTTACACTCAAAGGGTGGACTAATATTGCGTGCAGTCTAATCGCAATTCATCATTGCCACAGGCTTTTTCACTTCTTAAAAGGGAGGTTCGTTAATGTTGTAGCAGCTCATTCTCAGTACTGCTGGCTGTGCGGCAGCATCAGCAAGCAGAAGCAGAACAAGGAGAAGGAGCCGGAGGACTGAACCAGGTGTGCCCATAACAGATCCACGCCCCAGGGAGAGAGCCCACACATTCTCCGATGAAGCATTATAGGCATTGGTGTTCGCTGTAGAGAGACAGAGGACAGTGCTCTACCCGGCAAGTGGCACGAGGCCCTTGCCACAGGCCTTCCGCACCATGTGGAGAGAGGTAGCGCAGCAAGTCTCGAGCAGCACTGTGGTCCTCGGACCCACACACAGTGCAGGAAGAAATTTAACAACCTCACTTGGGTGGTAAGGGTGAGTGAATGCTTCAACAAATGCTTTGTACCACAATCTTCACACTGCCCAAAGCATCACACCCGCATCACATCCACAACATACACGCACCAGCAATCCCTACCTACCACCACTCACACCCACATCTCACACCTTTCATACAATGACAGCTATTCAACTATGGCAGGAACATCATCCAAACACATTGTTCCAAACTCACTCAGAGATTTGGAGATAATAGGTGCAATAGCTAGGTGCGAGAGCCTCTCGGCAATGGTAAGAAGCATGGAGGAGTCTGCCTCCAACATTGCACAAGGTTCTGCACACACCATGGAGCTCATCATTTCCAGTCTGC
Source organism: Pristiophorus japonicus (assembly GCF_044704955.1). Lineage (NCBI taxonomy): Eukaryota > Metazoa > Chordata > Chondrichthyes > Pristiophoridae > Pristiophorus > Pristiophorus japonicus. The sequence goes on from NC_091980.1 coordinate 273,561,536, forward strand.
AAAAGATGGTGGACTCCCAGAGAGACAGGGCAGACCCAGACCTGATGCTGTGTGTGATGGGTGATCTGGCAGCTTCCATTGCAACCCAGGCAGAAGTGACGCAATGCTTTAGTGCTGTAATGCCATCTATGCTTGGTGGCATCTAATCTCAGATTGCTCTCATGCAGTCTCAGCTTCATGCCACGCAAGCTCTGACTGCTGCCATCATGGCTGGGTCGACCACAGTTGAGCAGGGCTTTCCCGGTGTCGCAGCAAGCCAGCAATCTGTGCATAACAGAGTGCTAGGGATGCTGAGGTGCTGCCCCGGCTAAGTGGCAGTGTGTCAGTGGAGCACGAACCTGCTGTCCTCTCTCAGGATGACAGCATTCCTGCTCCCACCACTGACACTCCGCCATTGTCCTTGTTGCTGCCTGTCATCCATCCACCCCAGACAGTTGCCTCGTATGCTAAGGTGGTGCAGTCTACAGCCGGTCCTTCCAGGCCCAGAGCTGGTCGAGGGCATCCAGCAAGGCCATCTGAAGTCTCCCATACAGACACCGAGCAGCCTTCAACAGTCCTGCTGCAGCCGCTGGGCCAACACGTCATAGGAGCACTAGAGTAGGCAAAGGCACAGTAATGACATGCACTAATGGATTGCACAAGGGTGAATAGTTAATATTTTAGGTTTAAATATGTGTTCACTGATTATTGATACATTTATTAATTCAGTTTAGATTCTTTTGTGCTCTGTCTCATTTCAGCTTTGCTTTATGGCCTGCAACAGGGATGGAATGATGGGGATGTGGTGAGCAATGGGGATCTGGGATTTAATTCATTCAAACCGCAATCTGATGAGGCGGTTACAAACAGCCCTTCCAGAAGGTTGATTGACTGGCTGCCTCCTCCTTCGCTCCTGTTCCTTCTCCTCCTCCTCCTCCTCTTTGTCCTCCTTGTCTTCCTCTTCCTCATCCTCCTCCTCCTCTCCCTCATCCTCCTCCTCCTCTCCCTCTACCTCCTCCTGAGGTGGTCCTGTAATCCCTGGTGGCAAGTGCTCAGCCCTCATGATGGCCAAGTTGTGGAGCATGTAGCAGACGACCACAAAAAGGGACACCTGCTCAGCCAAGCACTGGAGGACTCCTCCCGAGTGGTCAAGACAGCAGAACCATTGCTTCAGCAGGCCGATGGTCTGCTCGATGATGTTTCTGGTGGCGGCATGGATCTTATATGAGAGCTGGGCAGGAGTGTTGGGGTTACGGAAGGGAGTCATGAGCCAGGTGGAGAGCGGATAGCCCTTGTCTCTGACCAGCCAGCCACGAGCTTGATGTGGTGGCTGGAACAGAGCTGGCACACTGGTGTGGTGCAGGATGAAGGCATCGTGGCTGCTGCCAGGATAGCGGGCATTGACATTGAGGATTCACTGTCTGCACATTAAATGAGTGGTAGTCTTTGCGGTTACAGAAGATCACAGGATTGTTATGTGGTGCCCACAAAGCCATGTGGGTGCAGACAGTGGCGCCCTGCACCATGGAGAATCCCCCTATCCTGGAAAAGCCACATGCAAGCTTGTCCTGGTTCTCTCTGGCGGTGGGGAAGGAAATGTAGTCCCTTCTCCTACTATAGAGAGCCTCTGTGACCTCCCAGATGCAGTGATGGATGGCGAACCGTGAGATGTTAGCTATGTCTCCTGTTGCAGACTGGAAGGATCTGCTGGCGAAGAAATTGAGGGTGACAGTGACCTTTACTGCCTCTGAGAGAGCCGTGGTCACCCTGATCTGAGGCTAGAGGTCTGGTTGCAGGAGATGGCTGAGTTCTGCGACCACCTCCTTGGTGAAGTGGAGCCTTCTAATACACTGCTCCTCGCTTAATTGGAGGTAGGAGAAGTGATCTCGGAATACCCTCAGAGGGTAGGGCTTCCTGTTGAGAACCCTTCCTCCCCCCTCTGGCCACATGTTCCAGTCTTTGTCGCTGCCTATGCTCCCTCTGCTGTAGATCCTGGAGTGTGAGGTTGAATGCCAATACAGCCCCCATTAATGTAACCAAGTGTAGCGGTTTGATTTTTTTAAAGAATAAATGTAGCTACTTTTTAGTTGCCACAACACTTCTGATACAAAATAACCTTAAAATTACTGAATGAAACTGTTGCGCAATGTGAAGCTGACAAGAAAGCACTGAAAGTCCACTAACCTGACAGCTGCGATTTATTATTCATGATTCCTTTAAATAATGTCCCTTGCGCCGGCTTCCTGTTGCATCATGTCAGCTCTCCCTATCGCTGTTTCCTCCAGGTGCTAAGGATGGTGGTGACAATCAATTTTGCAGATCAGGCACTCAGTGAGTGTTGCACTCACTGACGTCGCGATCCACCTGGCGTTAAGGCTCCTACCGATAACTGTTAGCGAAGTTGCTGCAGGCGGCGGGGTGGGGGGGTGGGGGGGTGGGCAGTGGGATAGGGGGCGGGGGGCATTTAGCATACAGTGTTGGATTTGCCTTGCCCTGGTGTTAATGCTCTTGCACCCTATTAGCACCATCTGCTGGTGCTAACGGGAGGCGCTAAGGTACCGAATTTTCCCCCCATGGTCTCCTGCATCCGATTGGCATGAATGTCTCTTGGATCCACCAACAAATTCTCTTCAGGTTGCTGCAATACAACAGCTTCATGGTCACATTTACTGATTACAGTTTTTTAAAATATCTCTAGATTTATTTTTAAACAAAATTCAAATTATTAAATTGCCTTAATGGGATTTGAACTCATAGTCTCTGGATTATTCGTCCAGGCCTGCTAGATTACTGATCCAGTAATGTAATCACTAAACAAATAGGATGGGCAGAAAATTGAGTAGATCTGGTGCAATCGATGCCATTTCAATTCCCTATTCCCCTGCTTTGCCCACTGGAACAATGCCTGAAAATCCCAGAGAATAGGAAAATCCACTGTGCAGAACTTTAATGGGATCAGGTTCTTCTGAAGCTGCTGCTCAGTATAGGATATATTCCTGGTTTCCTTACAGTGCCCTCCAGACATATTTTCGAAGATATCTATTTAAGATATGACAATGCCTTGAAGCCTTTGACGTTAAGACTCAAAGCTAAAACTCAGCTTTGATGCTGCCCTCCCAAGACCTTGATTTTCTGTTTCTTAGATGTCATCTTACTTTCCTGGCTGCAAATCTTACTTCAGTCACCTTATTTTGATTCCCACTGGAACCAGTAAAGGTAATTTATACAGTTCCACAAGACTTCGGTTTCATGCTGCTTTTGGAGAGCTGTGTCCTTTTTATTTTGGTTTCAATTAACATATTCCATGTGGTCAAAACACAGGGCAAAAGCTGCAGTTTCCATTGCATATGAGTATGAAATACTATAGCATAAGAGTGACTTGATGGGGTTTGTCAAAAAAGCTGTAATAAGCCTACTGATGTAAATGATCCATTAGCTGTTTCCAGATCAGTCAGCCAACAAAGTGGTGTAATTTAGAATTATCTATCACCAGCTATTTTTTTCTGAACAAAATATAAATTGTCTTTCTGAGGGACTGGATAATGGATGCTATCTTTTATCTCTGGGATGAGATATGTTTCTAGCATACACTGATGGGGTGAAATTCTTCTTTGTCAGCCGTGGCTCAGTGAATAGCATTCTCATCTCTGAGCCAGAAGGTTGTGGGTTCAAGCCCCAATCCAGAGACTTGAGCACAAAATCAAGGTTGATATTCTAGTGCAGTATTGAGGGAGTGCTGCACTGTCAGAAGTGCCATCTTTCATATGAGATGTTAAACCACGGCACTGTTTGGAAGAAGAGCAGGAGAGTTCCCCCGGTGTCCTGGCTAATATTTATCCCTCAAATAAAATCACTAAAACAAATTATCTGGTTATTAACTCATGGCTGTATGTGGGAGTTTGTGCGCAAATTGGCTGCTGCTTTCCTACATTACTACAGTGACTACACATCAAAAAGTGCTTTAGAGCATAAGAACATAAGAAAAAGGAACAGGAGTAGGCCTGCTCCGCCAGTCAATAAAATCATGGCTGATCATCGATCTCAACTCCACTTTCTCGCCCGATCTCCATATCCCTTGATTCCCCTAGACTCCAAAAATCTATCTATCTTAGCCTTGAATATATTCAGAGACTCAGCATCCACAGCCCTCTGGGGCAGAGAATTCCAAAGAGTGAAGAAATTCTTCCTCATTTCTGTCTTAAATGGACTATCCCTTTTCTTGAGATTGTGCCCCAGCCGGGGGAAACAACCTCTCAGCATCTATCCTGTCAATCTCCTTCAGAATATTTTATGATTCAATGAGATCATCTCCCATTCTTCAAAACTCCAGAGAGTATAGGCCCATTCTACACAATCTCTCATCATAAGACAGCCCTCTCATCCCAGAAATCAATCTCCAAGGCAAGTATAACCTTCCTTAGATAAGGAGACCAAAACTCTGCACAGTACTCCAGGTCTCACCAAGGCCCAATACAATTGTAGCAACGCTTTCTTACTCCTATACTCCAACCCCCTTGCAATAAAAGACAACATGCCATTTGCCTTCCTTATTGCTTGCTGTACCTGCATGCTAGCTTTCTGTGTTTCTTGCACAAGGACACCCAAATCTCTCTGAACACCAACATTTAAAAATTTCTCACCATTTAAAAAATATTCATTTTTTCTATTCTTCCTACCAAAGTGAACAACCTCATATTTTCCCACATTATACTCCATCTGCCACCTTACTGCTTTTTGGAAATCGTTTTGAGATGTCTTGAAATCATGAAAGGCGCTATAGAAATGCATGTCTTTTTTTTCTTTACTACCCTACTTAGTCTATCTATATCCCTTTGCAGACGATTGTGTTCTCCTCACAGCTTACTGTCCCACCTAGCTTTGTATCATCAGTAAACGTGGATACGTTACATTCGGTCCCGTCATCTAGGTCTTTAATATAGATTGTAAATAGCTGAGGCCCCAGCACTGATCCTTGCGATACCCCACTAGTTACAGCCTGCCAATCTGAAAAAGATCTATTTATCCCTAGTCTCTGTTTTCTATCCGTTAACCAATCCTCTATCCATGCTAATACATTACCTCCAATCCCATGAACCCTTATCTTATGTAATAATCTTTTATGTGGCACCTTATCGAACGCTTTTTGGAAATCGTTTTGGGATGTCTTGAAGTCATGAAAGGCGCTATAGAAATGCATGTCATTTTTTCTTTATTACCCTACTTGAAATGATCTTGGGTGGTTTGAACATAACTCATAAAGCCCCATTGGCAGCAAGCACAGCAGCAGAGGTAGGGTTATAACATTTGTAGCCCTGATGCATTCATAGTGAGAGAGGCTCCATGTCAGGAACAGAGTCTCACAATATTAACCCAATAGTAGGCATGAACACAGAGCTGAGAACTACCTCATGGCTGGTAATAAAATAACAATTTTACTCTGACAGATTTCAAAAATGGCTAGCACAGGATCCAGAAAATAACACATTGGTGTATTGTAGGTTATTTTCAGAGGTTTGGACTAAGCGATAGTGTCTGTCCTGAGTAGAGAGAGTTTTAATCTGCTGCTGGCTGTGCTGCACCTGACCTAGGGATGCTTGATGCCAACACTGAGTACCTGCAATGGGGCAATTGTTCACTTTTCCAGCACTAAAATCCCACACTCCCTTGTACCTGGGAACTGAGTATTCTTGAGTTGCAAGGGTCAGGATAAAGGAGCGGAGACCAGGAATCGGAAGATCTTCAGCCCTTTAGGTTTCCCAGAGCTTTCCTCACCAGGCCTGAGTCTGGTCCTGCAGAAAGCACAGATCAGATGGTACCAGGTGGAAGAGAGTGTTCCCAGCCTCCCGGCCCATTCCCCAATGGCAATACCTGCTGAGTGCCCATGAGTAGTGGTACCCAGTAAAAGGAAGCTGATGGGCCTGGCCCAAAACGCCTGCTGACTGGAGGCCTGAGGTCGGTTTCAGTAATTATCCCTGCCCCCCCCGCCCCCCACCATCACCGCCCCCACCACCCCCCAAGAGTATAAATCACAGTATTATCTTCTGGTTCCAACAAAAATGATACCAGCAGTGGGAAAAGAGCATTAAGTGGTGCACTGCCATTTTCAGCCCCCTACCATCCATTTCCTGCCTGGTGAGAGGCTGTGAAAATTGCCCCCCCCCCAATAAGTGGCATCTAGTCATAAGGGAAATGCAGTTAAACACTGCTAACCAGATATACAGGGCCTTATTTTCAGACCTGGAGACATAAAGGCACTTCAAATGATAACCGGGTAATAACCCTGCTTAGATACCACTGAGCTGAAAAGTTGCTATTTTCCAGTTCACTGCATCTTAATTTTAGAAGCAGTGATAAATGAAGTCATTAAAAATGAGTTTAGTTCAGATTATTCAAATTTCGATCACATCGCTTGGCCTATGCAAATAAACGTAACACACATTGCTCTTGCTGTGACACAGAGAAAACAGCCAACAGCAGATTACAATGCACTCCATGTTTCAGTGACTCGGTATTCGAGTCAAGATATGTATTAAATGAAAACATGCATCTTTTTAACTGAACAGCACAAATCCCCGCAAAGCAGTCCTGTCAAAATGCCTGGACTATCACAAGCTATAAAATAAACTAAGTTCCAAAGTAATTCATGATGTGGAGGACCTCGATACTATCTTACCCGAATGAAAATAGTACACAATAAGGGAAGGTCGTCAATTCTCAAAGACAGCAGCAAGCATCATTTCCCTCGCCAATCAAAAGTAAAATGCTGACAGGTGCTAAAAGAATCTGTCTGCTCTTATGAACATCTAGCTGAGACTACCAACCTACCAACTCCTTTGAGACTTCCAAAGTTGGTGGGTGATGTATCTTGTTTTTGAAAATGCTCTAAAAGATAATCGTAAAAATGTTCATAACCTCTCCCATAATATGCATGCAATGTTATTTGGCAATGTCATGTAAAGATGGATAATGTTCCTTGGCTATAATTATTTGGAATAAATATTTATTTCTTCACTGTTTACTGAAGAGTATTTGTGTAAAGACATCTGGGTCATCAAATTCCTTGTGGATTCTTTCAGTCTCCCGCAGCTTTCAGTCACTTGGGCCATTTCTCTCAGGTTTTGCCAGTCTCCCGCTGAAGTTACAGTTGGAAAATGGAGAACACTTGCAGAATTTTAGGGCCCTTCAGTTCAATGACAGTCCATAGTGAGGGAGATGATCGCAATGATGAGATATGTGGCACTGGCGAGCACACCCAATCTCACAAAGAGAATGGATTCTAGGGGTTCATTGCACAGAATGTGCTGTCCACTGGCAGGACCGTTCACAGGGCCTTCTCTGAATTGCACCAGTCGCTAAATCATATCAGTGACACACCAACTGAAGAAGAGTGGCGTTGGTCTTTCACCATCTAACACATAGTATGCTATGGTATATTGGCCCATTAATCCGTTTGGTTGTGTTGGTTTATAACTGACATGGCTATGGTGACTCTTAAAACAGTCGAATGCTTCTCAGTGACCTAGTTCCCCATCTTAAGGGGGGGGAAGTTATCAGTTCAGTACACCCCAATAGAAGCCCACCCCTGTTGTCCATTTATAAAAGTAACATTTTACACAGGATTCAGACAGAAATCATGGCAAAATAAATGTTGGGAGGGTTGGTGGGGGTGGGGTGGGGCGGTGTAGGGGGAAGATAAATAAGTGAATCTTAGAGAGAAAACAAACATTTGGGGAAAAATGAGTGACACGTGTTCTTTTCTTTTCACAGGCTGTGTATATGTTTTACGCACTGGCTATAGTTTGTGACGATTTCTTTGTTCCTGCTTTAGAAAAAATATGTGAGGTATGTTAAAGTCCATTTACTTAAAACGTTGACAGCCCTAGAAACAAAAGTGGTAGAAACCTGTATAAAACAATAATCATTTGATTAGCAATAATATGAACTTGTTCAGCGTGTGTTTTGCATATTTTACTCAGAATAGAGTGAGTGCAAGTAGAATCTGCTTTTGTAGATCTGAAGAGACGTGTCAGTCGCAGATTGAACTTGTGGCTTTGCTACACACTCCCAGTGTTCCTGTACACAGTATGAACCTACAGAAGCACTAAACCAGTCTGTTCTACACACGATCCCAAGAAAAAGCTTCAGCTACACCATGGTGTCCCAGTTGTCCTAATGTAATGTTGCGGATGAGATGGGGAAGAATCTATGTAGCACACTGGGCTGTAACAGTAAAGACCAGTCTCAAGGAGGCTGAAATTGCCCCTTTCCTTAAGGCCTGTTAACACCGCAAATCGCCAGCCATGCTGCGGAGTGGAGTGGCCTCCGACCTTTTGTGGAATGGCCGCTGCTAGCCCAATTGCCCTCCCGAGTTTTCCCGGTGGTGCCCCGATCGCCCCCCCCTACTGCTCCGCTGCTGCCGATCCATGGTAAGCACGTCATCGCCGTGCGCACCACCGATCTACCCCCCTGGTGGTCCAGTGGGCTGAAGTTTTTAAATCACGGAGGCTCTCCCCTTTAAGTCACTCCGCACCGCCCCAACTTCCGGCCCTCAGGGGTTGCCACTGCCCCCATTAAGAGCGACTTCCGGATCCAAGGAAAAAAAAACAACAAAGAGCTGAATGTCGTTCAAGAGATGACCTGAACCGCAACTGCAGTAAAAACCATTGAAATGGGATGGGAGCGCCCTGTTTCAGGCAGGGGGCAATTTCTACCCCAAGGTCTATTCAGTCCCAATTTTGCTAATTATCTATACCTTTAGAAAATTGCCCCTAATATGTTTGGTAATGATCATACTTACTATTAAAACTATTGCTATAAAGATGTGTAACTCCACTGTGGATGACATAGACATTAATAACTCTCAGAATTGAATATCACACTCAGTAAACAGGGTAATTGACAACCTATGAAAGAATGTCGTGGAACAGAAAATAAAAATAATCATTAAGAAAATGATCGATGCTTTTCTTAGACAAGTTAACAAATGACGAGAGACATAATAAAAATTAATGCTACTCTAAAAACCCAAGAAGTGATAGAATGTGACTGGAAGTGTATGCAATGATTAGCGATGTCCTGTAATGGCTTCTCTTTCCTTGTTATATAGAGATTACATTTGAGTGAAGATGTAGCTGGGGCTACCTTCATGGCAGCTGGAAGCTCAGCACCTGAACTGTTTGCTTCAGTTATCGGTAATGTCCGCATGCTGCATATTACTCATAGTTAATAAATCCTGTATATCATCATATTGGATGCAAATAACAGTTTTAAAAATGTATTTGTACATTGAATTTTTTTGTTCTAAAAGGTAACCACAAGGGTAATGTATATGAAAATATCAATGGCCGAGAACTTCCTAGGAGCCGCTCCCACTCTAGCTTTGCCGGAAGTGCGGCAGAAATCCTGTTCATCCAGCTAACAGATTCCGCCACAGTTCCAGTCAAGTTATGGTGGTGGAATGGGAGCAGTTTCAAGAAAGTCCCGTGACATGTTAAAGGCCAGTTGTATCTTTTTAATGGGGGAGAAGGCTGTGCAAACTTGACTATTTTTCTGTCCTTCAACATCGCTTAATAATTATCAACCCCTTTCAGTATTTTCCAGTACAGCAGCTCTTGTGGCAGCCCTGGTTCAGTGGTAGAATTTCTGCTTCTGAGTCAGAAGATTGTGGGTTCATGTCCCATTCCAGTCTCTAGTACTTAGTCTAGGCTGACAGTTCAGTGCAGTACTGAAGATGCAGTGCTGTCATTAGGATGAGACATTAAAACAAGGCCCTGTCAGCCAGATATGAAAATCTCTTGCCATTTTTCGGAAAGTAGGGGAGTTCTCCTGGTGTCCTGGTCAACATTCATCCCTCAGCCAACACCAACAGAAACAGATTATCTGGTCATTTATCTTATAGCTGTTTGTGGGACTTGCTGTGTGCAAATTATCTGCCATGTTTCCCTACATTACTGTTATGTATGCAACACCTTGTAACCAACATTCTACCACCACCAGAGGGCGCATCTGTTGGAGTCCCAATGGATCCCAGCATCCCTTGGGAGCACGGTATATAAGCAGGCCTCCCATGCTGTGCCAACACTCTGGAGTCAGAATAAAGAGACTAAGGTCACATTTACTCAAGTCTACAGTACTCAGTCACATTGCTTTATTTGAGACATAACAACTGGCAACGAGTAATAGATAACGAACCATCACGTGAAAATGCAGAGAACTGTTGGTATCCTGGAGAAATTCTCAGAAGGGGACGATTGGGAGGCCTTCTTGGAGTGACTCGACCAATACTTTGTGGCCAATGAGCTGGAAGGGGATGAGAATGCTGCCAAACGAAGGGCGATCATCCTCACCGTCCTCGGGGCCTCATGAAGAATCTTCTTGCTCTGGTGAAACCAACAACCAAATCGTATGAAGAACTGTGAACGCTGGTCTGGGAGCACCTAAATCCGAAGGAGAGCGTTCTGATGGCAAGGTATCGATTTTACACATGTCAACGGTCTGAAGGCCAGGAAATGGCGAGCTACGTCGCCGAACTAAAGCGCCTTGCATGACAATGCAAATTCGGTGGATTCCTGGAGCAAATGCTAAGAGACTTTATTTTCTTGGCATTGGCCATGCAGTTATCCTTCGCAAACTATTGACTGTTGAAACACCGAACCTGAGCAAAGCCATAACGATAGCCCAGGCATTTATGTCTACCAGCGATAACACCAAACAAATTTCGCAGCACAAAGATACACCGGCAAGTACTGTACACAAAGAAACATCGTTTTCAGGCAGGAATGCATATGGTAGAACGTACACGCCTGCATCTGCATGACCTCAGATGACTCAGAGTCCGCCATCAAGCGTGAATGTGAGGCAGTTAACACCTTGTTAGTGCTGCGGAGGTGATCATCGAGCCCATCAATGTCGCTTCAAACACTATGCGTGCAAAGGCTGTGGAACAATGGGATACCTCCAGTGAATGTGCAGATGAGCTGCAAACCCTGAAAACCACCACGTTGCAGAGGAAGACCGATTCATGGCGGATCAAACTGAACTAGAGACTCAAACCGAGGAGGCAGAAGTGTACGGGGTACACACCTTCACCACGAAATGTCCACCGATCATGTTAAAAGTTGGACTGAATGGAATTCCAGTATCCATGGAATTGGACACGGGTGCAAGTCAGTCTATCATGAGCAAAAAGGCCTTCAAGAGGCTGTGGTGCAGCAAGGCACAAAGGCCCAAGCTGAGCCCTATTTATACGAAGCTGAGAACTTACACTAAAGAGCTGATCCCTGTAATTGGCAGTGCAGCAGTAAAAGTCTTCTATGATGGAGTGGTGCACGAACTACCACTATGGATAGTACCAGGAGATGACCCCACATTATTCGGCAGAAGCTGGCTGGGAAAAATCCGCTGGAACTGGGATGACATCTGAGCGCTTTCGTCCGTCAACGATGCCTCATGTGCCCAGGTTTTGAGCAAGTTCCCGTCGTTGTTTGAGCCAGGCATCGGAAATTTCTCTGGGGCGAAGGTGCAGATCCGCTTGGTTCCCGGTACACGACCCATCCACCACAAGGCACGTGCAGTGCCCTACATGATGCGAGAGAAAGTGGAGATCGAGCTGGACAGGCTGCAATGAGCGGGCATCATCGCGCCGGTTGAGTTCAACGAGCGGGCCAGTCCGATTGTTCCGGTTCTCAAGGGCAATGGCATGGTCAGAATTTGTGGGGACTACAAAGTAACGATTAACCGTTTTTTGCTGCAGGACCAGTACCCACTACCCAAGGCAGATGACCTATTTGCGACGCTGGCAGGAGGGAAGGCGTTCACCAAGCTGGACCTGACCTCGGTCTACATGATGCAGGAGCTGCCGGAATCTTCGAAAGGCCTCATCTGCATCAACTCGCACAAAGGTCTGTTCATCTACAATAGATGCCTGTTTGGGATTCAATCGGCCACGGCTATTTTTCAAAGAAACATGGAGAGTCTGCTAAAGTTGGTTCCGCGCACCTTGGTTTTCCAGGACAAAATATTGATCACAGGTCAGGACACCATCGAACACTTCCAGAACCTGTGTGGGACTCAGGTTGAAATGCTCGAAGTGTGTTTTCCTGGCGCCAGAGGTCGAATTCATGGGGAGAAGTATCGCGGCAGACGGCATCAGAACCACCGACGCCAAGACGGATGCTATCAAGAACGCACCGAGACCACAGAACATGGCAGAGCTGCGGTCATTCCTGGGACTCCTCAATGATTTTGGTACTTTCCTACCTGGATTAAGCAGCTTGCTAGAGCCTCTACATGTGTTGCTACGCAAGGGAGATGACTGGGTATGGGGGAAATCACAAGAGACTGCTTTTGAGAAAGCCAGAAATCTGTTATGTTTCAACAAACTGCTTGTTCTGTATAACCCATGTAAATGTTTCGTGCTAGCTTGCGATGCGTCTTCGTACGGGGCCGTGTGTGTATTACAACAAGCTAACGAATCGTGAACATTGCAACCGGTCGCCTATGTGTCCAGGAGTTTGTCCAAGGCCGAAAAGGGTCGACAGCATGATTGAAAAAGAAGCTCTGGCATGCATTTACCGGGTGAAAAAAATGCACCAGTATCTGTTTGGGCTTAAGTTCGAGTTAGACACTGACCATAAGCCGCTCATATCGTTATTCTCAGAGAGCAAAGGTATTAATACCAATGCCTCTGCTCGTATCCAAAGATGGGTGCTCACGCTGTCTGCATATAACTATGTAATTTGCCACAGGCCAGGCACAGAGAACTGCGCTGATGCTCTCAGTCGGCTACCATTGCCCACCACCGGGGTGGAAATGGCACAGCCTGCAGACTTGCTCTTGGTGATGGATGCATTCAAAAAACGAAGGTCACCCATTATGGCCCGCCAGATCAGAACCTGGACCAGCCAGGATCCTTTACTGACCCTTGTAAAAAACTGTGTCCTCCATAGGAGCTGGTCCAGCGTCCCAGCGGAGATGCGTGAAGAGATCAAGCCGTTCCAGCGGCGCAAAGACGAAATGTCCATACAGGTGGACTGTCTTTTGTGGGATAATCGCGTGGTTTTGCCTAAGAAAGGCAGGGAAACGTTTATACGCGACCTACACAGTACCCACCCAGGCATAGTAATGATGAAAGCTATAGCCAGATCCCATGTGTGGTGGCCTGGCATCGACTCAGATTTGGAGTCTTGCGTGCGCCAATGCAACACTTGCTCTCAACTGAGCAATGCACCTAGGGAGGCACCGCTAAGTTTGTGGTCATGGCCCTCCAAACCATGGTCTAGGATCCATGTTGACTTCGCTGGCCCGTTTCTAGGCAAAATGTTTTTGGTTGTTGTGGATGCTTATTCAAAATGGATTGAGTGTGTAATAATATCTGTAAGCACGTCCACTGCCACCATCGAAAGCCTATGAGCCATGTTTGCCATGCACGGCCTGCCTGATATCCTTGTCAGCGACAATGGGCCGTGCTTCACCAGTGCTGAATTCAAGGAATTCATGACCCGCAATGGGATCAAGCATGTCACATCTGCCCCGTTCAAGCCCGCATCTAAAGGCCAGGCATAACGGGCAGTCCAAACTATCAAGCAAAGCTTGAAACGCATGTTGGAAGGCTTCCTGCAGACCCGCCTGTCCCAAGTCCTGCTCAGCTACCGCACAAGACCCCACTCGTCAAACGGGATTCCTCCTGCCGAACTGTTCATGAAAAGGGTGCTCAAAACAAGGCTCTCTCTAGTCCACCCTGATCTCCATGAACATGTCGAGGGCAGGCGGCATCAACAAAGCATGTACCATGATCGCGCAAATTTGTCACGTGATATTGAAGTCAATGACCCTGTATTTTTACTCAACTATGGACATGGCCCCAAATGGCTTGCTGGCACTGTCGTAGCCAAAGAAGTGAGAAGGGTGTTTGAGGTCAAACTTGCAAATGGACTAACTTGCAGAAAGCATTTGGACCAAACCAAATTGCCATTCACAGACAGCCACGAGCAACCTGAAGAGGACACCACCAACTTCGACCCTCTGATACACAGACAAGTGGCAACCGACATCACGGTTGACCAGGAAACTGAACTCATCATCCCCAGCAGCCCAGCAAGGTCAGCTGCGCAGCAGCCCAGCGAAGGCCCAACCAACTCACCTGCACTTGTGTTTGTACCCAGACAATCAACTAGGGAGTGGAAAGCCCCAGTTCGTCTCACCTTGTAAATAAGTGTACTGTTGACTTTGGGGGGGTGGGGGAGTGATGTTATGTATGTAACACCTTGTAACCAGCATTCTACCGCCACCAGAGAGCATATCTATTGGAGTCCCAAGGGATCACAGCATCCCTTGGGAGCACTATATCTAAGCAGGCCTCCAATGCTGTGCCAGCACTATGGAGTCAGACTAAAGAGACTAAGGTTACACTTACTCAAGTCTACAGTACTCGGTCACGTTGCTTTATTTGAGACAGAACACTTACAACAGTGACTACACTTCAAAAATTAATTAATTAGCTCTGAAGCATTTTGGGACATCCTGAGGATGTGAAAAGCGCTATATAAATGCAAGTTATTTCTTTATTTCCTTTGAATCAATCGGAACAAAATGGCTCTTCTTCACTACTAGATTCCTAGGGCTAGATTTCTTACTTTTGCGCTTATCGCCCAAAAATGGACGTTATTTCTGATGTGGGCAGTAAAAATGGGTTTTCAGATCGCCGGCTTCTCGCCCATTCTCAAAGCACCTCGTCTCCATTTTTGAAAATGGGCGTTACCGCGACCGATATGAAATGGGCGGCAGCATTAAATCTCGCTGACCTTCTGCCGTAAAGTGTCGCCGTCCTTAGAAACGACATGACAATGCTCGATTCCTGCGATTCAGGAGGTCAAGGGTCATCATGACATGTGCATAAGAGGAGACAGAGAGAGAGGGAGCTGAGAGGGACTGAAGGCGTGTGTGGGTGTGGTGTGTGCTTGTTTGGTTGTTGTGGGAGGCACGAGGGAGATTCACCAGCAGCAAAAAGCCTACTAAGCACCAAGTTTTTGTCCAACAAATAAGATATAACTTGGAAGGGATGCAGGAACACTGATGGCAGAGGGCTCCCAGTGGTCCCGGAGCGCGGCACTGCACCCCAAGGTGCCACACCCCCATTGCCAATCACACATGAGAGCCAGCAGCATCTTGCTTCTGGCTAGGAGCTCGTTCCCGCCTCGGGGCCATCCTCTCCCGTATCCGTCCAAGCAGCGTTTCGGCCGTCATCCCCCAACTCCCCCCAATGAAGCATCACCTGAGGAGCTCCTCGGCCTGGCGACTTGGAGTCAGGAGGGGAAGGGGAAGGGGTAGAGATGGGGAGGAGAAGCGGGGCGGGGAGCGGGGGGGGGCGGGGGGAAGGGTTGGTTTTTACAGAAATACTGATGATTTCAAACAAATGTTCGGTTTTAATGTTTTTTATTCAACAAACCTTGTTGCGCATTGGCTCAGATAATTGCACTGTTACACGCTGGTGATTCCTTAACATCAATGGTATAATCACACCTAACTTCAATCAACTTAAACTTTAACTGTCACAGAGGTGATGCCCACCATTGATGTATCATCTGCACACCCAGCAGTGCGTCAGCCTTGGAAATAACACCAACGTTCTTTCAGGCAAAGCCATCATTGATGAGCTCCTGACGCAGCTATCATGCCACCACGGGCCCTTTCATGCGGTCTACAGGAGGGCGGGGGCATGGCTTCAGCATCAGCCTGATTGTCTGAGCCGATGTCAGAGTCTGCCTCCTCGTCCTCCTCTTCCTCTCTCTGGTGAGGTGGACTGTGAGACTCATCAGGCAATTCTTGTCCCCTCCTGATAGTCAAGTTGTGCAGCATGGAGCACACCACCACGAATTGAGCTACCTGCTCAGGGTGGTATTGGAGCTCGCATCCTGAGTGATTCAGGCATCTAAAGCGCTGCTTAAGCACTCCAATGGTTTTTTCCACGATATTGCGAGTTGCTCTGTGGCTCTCGTTGTATCACCTCTCAGCTTCGGTGTGGGTGTCATGCAATGGGGTCATCAGCCAGGTGGCGAGGCCATATCCTTTGCCACCAAGCATCTAGCATTGACCTTGTGGCTGATTGTTAAACAAGTCAGATACAGTGTTCTCACGCAGGATGTGCGCATCATGGATGCTGCCCGGAAATTGAGCATTCACTGGTGGTTGACAACCAGTTGGACATTCAGGGAGTGGAATCCCTTGCAGTTCCTGAAAACCTCTGCATCCTGAAAAGGTGCCCGCATCGCGATTTGCGTGCAGTCTATTGCTCCCTGCACCTTGGGGAAGTTTGCAATTCTGGAGAATCCTAGAGCCCTCTCACTCTGTGCCTCCCTGGTCATAAGGAAGCTGATCAAGTCACTCCTGTGTGCGTACAGGGCTTCAGTGACCTGTCTAATGCAGCAATGTGTGGCATGCTGAGAAAGTCCGCAAATGTCTCCAGCTGTGGCCTGAAAAGAACCCGAGGCATAGAACCACAGTGCCGCGGTAACTTTGACCTCGATGGACAGTGCAGTACTGATAGTGCTAGCAGGCTACAGATCTCCTCATGAGCTGACATACCTCAGTGATAACCAGTGGAAGCGCAGTCTCCGAATGCAGGTGGTGTCGGGCAAGTCGAGGTAAGATTGCTTCTCCTTGTACTTGCGCGGGGTGTAATGTCTGGTCCTCCTCAGCAGTCTGGCATGTCTTACATTGGGCACATAATGCTGTGGAGCGTTCCTTCTGCGATCTCGAGTCTGCTGCATGTAATTGATCACCAAGAGAGGGTGAGAAAGGACAGGCCCCATTGCAGTAGCTCTCTGTTTTCCACCGATTGGTCACAAACAATTAATGTCCCGATGAAGACACCTATTCAATTCCAATCACAGTATGGTCAAGATGTTTGTACAGATGTTCACATCAACTCCAATGACCTCCAGAGTACATCCGAACTCCCCCGAGGTTGAAGTGCAGCAGCCTTTTAAAGGATGTGACATGTGATGTAGAACATGGTGTCCATAATGCTGTGATTAGTTCCAGTTAGTTCCACTTTTTCTGGGTGTTTTTTTGGGCGAGCGATATTGTGGCCGATATGTGTGCGAGGTGGTGAAAGTGACGCTGGGAAATCTCATGGCCGCTAGTTTCAGTAAATATGCTCTTTACGTCAAAAAAAAGTGGGTGGGCGGTATTATTGAATCTCGGCGTTAAATCAGTGCAGAAATTAACGCTGGGCGATATTATGGGTGTTGATTTCGCCCATTCTGATAATTCCGCCCCAAAAAAGTGGGTGGGCTGGATTATTTTTTCCCGGCGTTAAGCACATGGGGAAAGTAACGCTTGGTGCTAAGTTTCCAAAAAATGCCCGTCAGTTTCCACTTTGTGGCTAAATGGGCGATGTCTGTGCTTTATACATCATTTCAGCGGTAAAATGGGCGTTAAGTGGGCAGTAAACATGCAAATAAAATGGAGGTTCTAGCCCCTAGACACACTTGTTTTCAGAAAAAAAATCAGACCTTTACATCCCAGGTTGTTGAGCGAAGTAAAAGAGGAAATAGCAGAGGCCTTGACCATCATTTTCCATTCCTCTTTGGATCTGGGCAAAGTGACGGAGGATTGGAGGACCGCTAATGTTTAAGAAGGGAAAAAGGAATAGGCCAAGTAATTACATGCCTGTCAGCCTAACCTCAGTGGTGGGAAAATTATTGGAAAAAATCCTGAAAAACAAGATAAATCTGCATTTGGAAAGGCAAGGATTAATTAGGGACAGTCAGCACAGATTTGTTAAGGGAAGATCGTGTTTGACTAACCTGATTGAATTTTTTGAGGAGGTAACAAAGAGGGTCGATGAGGGTAGTGCGTATGATGTAGTATATATGGACTTTAGTGAGGCTTTTGATAAGGTCCCACATGGTAGACTGGTCATGAAGGTTAAAGCCCATGGGATCCAGGGCAAAGTGGCAAGTTGGATCTAAAATTGGCTTGGAGATAGGAAGCAAAGGGTAATGATTGATGGATGTTTTTGTGACTGGAAGGATGTTTCCAGTGGGGTTCCGCAGGGCACAGTACTGGGACCCTTGCTTTTTGTGGTATATATCAACGATTTAGATTTAAATATAGGGAGTATGATTAAGAAGTTGCAGACGATGCTAAAATTGGCTGTGTGGTTGATAATGAATACGAAAGTCATGGGCTGCAGGAGGATATCAATCTACTGGTCAGGTGGGCAGATCAGTGGCAAATGGAATTTAATTCAGAGAAATGTGAGGTGATGCACTTTGGGAGGGCTAATAAGGAAAGGGTATACACATTAAGCGGTGGGCCATTTAATAGTGTAGATGAACAAAGGGACCTAGGAGTGCTTGTGCACAGATTCCTGAAAGTTGCAGGCCAGGTGGCTAAGAAGGCATATGGAATGCTTGCCTTTATTGGCAGAGGCATAGAGTATTAGAGCAGGGAGGTTATGCTTAAATTGTATAATACTTTGGTTAGGCCACAGCTGGTGTACTGCGTGCAGTTCTGGTCGCCGTATTATAGGAAGGACGTGATTGCACTAGAGAGGGTGCAGAGGAGATTTACTAGGATGCTGCCTAGAATGGAGAATCTTAGTTATGAGGACAGATTGGATAGGCTAGGTTTGTTCTCATTGGAACAGAGGAGGTTGAGAAGAGACCTCATCGAGGTGTACAAAATATTGAGGAGCCTGGACATAGTGGATAGTAAGGGTCTATTTCCATTGGTGGAGGGGTCTATTACAAGGGGGCATAGTTTTAAGGTGGTTGGTGGAAGGTTTAGAGGGTATTTGAGGGGGGCGGGGCTTCTATATGCAGAGGGTTGTGGGGATCTGGAACTCGCTGCCTGGAAGAATGGTGGATGCAGAAACCCTCACCATTTTTAAGAGATGGTTGGATAGGTACTTAAAGTGCAGTAACCTGCAGGGTTACAGACTTAGAGCTGGTAATTGGGATTAGACTGGATGACCCTTTGTTGGGCGGTGCAGATATAATGGTAAGTACTGCAGGGAATAGAATATGGCCAGGGTGATCTCCTGGACTAGTTTTGATCGGCTGGATGGGTCGGAGAGGAATTTTCCCAGATTTTTTCTCCCTAAATTGGCCTGGGTTTTTATCTGGTTTTTGCCTCTCCCAGGAGATCACATGGCTCCAGTTGGGGTGGAGTGTAGAATGTTTCAGTGTAAGGAGTGTCGTAGTTGTGTGAGGCGGACTGGTTGGGCTGGGTGCTCTTTGCCTTTCCGTCATTGTTCATAGGTTTAGATGTAACCTTTAGGGCTGCTGACCAAGGACCGCGCGGCTCTTTGTCGGCCGGCATGGACACGATGGGCCGAAATGGTCTCCTTCTGCGCTGTAAATTTCTATGTTTCTAGTTTCTATGTTTACATCTCCTGTTCGGAAGCTGCTTAAATATTTATGTTGGTCTTGTACACTTACATAACTGGTCTGCATGAAAGTTACATACAGAGCCTTAATAGCTAGCAATGTGTAAATTCAATGCTATTATAAGAATTGAAGCTGTCTTTAACAGCAAGCTAAAACAGTCAACAACTTCTGGGTCATTCCTAATTACTTAAGGACTCGTCAGAAATGTCACATCTGTCACTACAACAAAATGCAGCCACATGCATGCTGGAACTTTGTGTACAAAGAAAGGGTTCGAGTTATGTTCAATAGAGAAACCTCTCAGCCCAAAGCGGCCAAGGCCCTGAAAGTGTGCAAGTATTAGCTAATGAATGCTTATCATGGTCTGTGCAAATTTCCATTGTTGCCGATTTCTTTTGAACACAAAGTCCCCCTATGTATGTCATTGCACCATGTTGCAGTGACAGGTGATAATTTCTGCAGTTTTTAAGTATCTATAAATGACCTAGAAATTATTGATTTATTTGCACTGTTGGTTTCTTTTTGAGACTGCTTCAAGTATGGTAATATTAAATATCCACATTATTGGCTATTTAAGCAGATTAGGATCTCAATTAAAATAATGGACAAAACATAAACACAACAGTGTGTGTATGTTAATATTAACACATCGTTTGTAAGCTCAAGTTTATTAGACTTTCCACTATTCCCATGTGTGATGTAGACTAATTTTTTCCCAAATCCAAGTGAATGCAACCTGAAAGTAATCGGAAATTGTGTCTTTCGAATGGGATCCACCCTGATCTTAATTTTTAATTGCATTCTTGAAATGCATTGCCTTTTATCAGCCTCTTACCTGTCACACAACATCACGCATAAACAAATCAAATCCTAATTTTTATAAACAATAGTTTAATTCCCAAATAGTTTGCAGATGATCACAATCACTCGGATCCCCAAAGGAGATGCAATTGTTATTATTTAGCTTTCTTGTAATAAAAGTCAGTAAAGCGAATGTGATGTAACACATCCTTTTATGTTTCTTGCAGGTGTCTTTATCACCCATGGAGATGTTGGAGTTGGTACCATTGTTGGCTCAGCAGTATTTAACATACTGTGCATCATTGGTGTCTGCGGAATATTTGCAGGGCAGGTCAGTCCTATTAAAAATACTTCTCTTAAAAATGACATGGAACAAAAAATGAAAACCTTGTAAACTTGAAATTGTTGCTCAGAATGGATGTCCCTGAAAATCCATGGGCCACAATCCCACAGAGATCATGAGAATTGGTGCACTCCAACACTGAATCTCCCGAGTTGGCAGGGTCAGTGAAAGGGTACTAATATGCATGGGGCAGGCAGAGGCATGTGCAACTGCAGGCGCTTGACTGGCACTGCCAGAAAACCCAGTTCCATGGGTTGCTGGGGGAGGGAGCGGGGGTGGGAGAGGATTGTTGTTTCTCCTTCAGCAGTTTTATTGCTGTTCCCCTCAGCGGCCATAGCCTCATACATTGTGGAAACGTTTGTTTAAGCTTTCCTTGCAGAATTGTACGATACGGAAGCTAATAATTACCCCAATTGCAGTAATCTTATTACTAGATTAAACAGTCTCATGCTACACTATGACCATCACCTCAGAATATCAAGAGCAGACTAAAGCTTTTACAGGTCAAAGTATTTGTTTGCAAAACTGTATCTGGAAAAATGAATTAAATGGGCAAAATCCATGAGGGGCAAATCACCTGATTGAATAGCTTTTCCAGATACTCTGAGATCATTCTTTAAAAATAACAGTCTCTTAATGGACAAGTTCTACCGGGCTTTGCCTTTGCTTATCGTTTTCAGCCTTGCTGTTTCAAATGTGATGTACGTCGCACTAGCTTTGATGTTACGGCGTTCCTTCTTCCAACTCAATCCCAGAACTTTGAACCAATGAGCTGGGGGCCAAAATTGCCCTCTGCCACAAACGAGGCAGATAATTCGAAATAAATGAAGGGGTCGAAATTGCCCACTGCCCCAAACGGGATGCACCTTCCAATGCTTGCCTGGTCCTGAACACTAGGAGGTATAAGGAGGTACAAGAGCCCAGTATTCGGTTCTCAGATGGAAGCTGATAGACGTAGTAACATTCACAGCTCAGGGTGTGATTCTTGTCTCATTTCCTCTGAGGATTAGTTTGTCATTAGTTTGCACCTGTCATTGACAGCATGGCTTTGTGTGGAAATGCACCATATGAACATAAGAACAGTCATTCATCATTCATTCATAGGCAGTCCCTCGAAATTGAGGAAGACTTGCTTCCACTCTAAAAGTGAGTTCTCAGGTGACTGTACAGTCCAATATGGAAATTACAGTCTCTGTCACAGGTGGGACAGACAGTCATTGGAAGAAAGGGTGGATGGAGAGCATGCATTTGCCGCATGCTCCTTCCGCTGCCTGCGTTTGTTTTCTGTACACTCTCCGCAATGAGACTCGAGGTGCTCAGTGCCCTCCCGGATGCTCTTCCTCAACTTAGGGCGGTCTTTGGCCAGGAACTCCCAGGTGTCGGTGGGGATGTTGCACTTTATCAAGGCGGCTTTGAGGGTGTTCTTGAAACATTTCCTCTGCCCACCTGGGGCTCGCTTGCCGTCTAGGAATTCCGAGTAGAGTGCTTGCTTTGGGAGTCTTGTGTTGGGCATGCAGACGATGTGGCTCACCCAACGGAGCTGGTCGAGTGTGGTCAGTGCTTCGATGCTGGGGATGTTGGCCTGGTCGAGAACACTGATGTTGGTGCGTCTATCCTCCCAGGGGACAGGGAACAGTAGTAGGCCGTTCAACCTCTCGAGCCTGTTCTATCATTCAGTTAGATGCTGGCAGATCTGTACCTCAACTCCATTTACCCGCCTTTGTTCCAAATCCCTTGACACCCTTACTTAAGAAAAATCAGTCGGCCTCTGTCTTGAAAGTTTCAATTGGCCCAGCATCCACATCCTTTTGGGGAAGAGAGTTCTACACTTTTACTACCCTTTGTGTGAAGAAGTGCTTCCTGATTTTGCTTTAGATTCTCTTTATCTACCCATTGAATCATTTTATTATTTTAATCACCTCTATTAGATCATCACTCAATCTTCTATGCTCAAGTGAATACAAGCCAATGTTAGGAATTATAGCCTGAAAACACATCATATCACTGCATGATATGTTAACTCTCCAATACGTTGTGCCAATGTCAGTGTCAATCTATTTCCTCATGCTGAACGTATAAGGAGCTTGTTTCATGATGAACTTCAGAATGATTTAACTTCCACCCAATATTCTGTTCTCAGATAGGAGCTGATAGACTAGTAACATTCATGCATGTAGATGCGTTTTATTAATCGGGGGAGGAATGAAAGTAATTTCTATCCAGGCCTGATTTTCCAGTATAAAATGTGGCATGGTGATACCAGATAAGAAAACGGGTCCTTGCGCCACATTATCCATTAGTATCTTTTTGTAGATTTACTCCTGAGCAGAACAGGATCCCTGCATTGAGAAATCGCCCAATTAGAGGTGTTATCATTTATTAAATATAAGAGGCTCCGGCCTGTATATTGGCATTGCCCAGATTCCCTTCTTTCTTGGTCTGCCTGCTGTACTCTGCATTTTAGACACAGAGTAGCTGAATATCACCAATGTAAGTAAGAGTAACATTTGACTATATCCTCGAGCAATGGTGTGGGCAGATAACAGCAACGAAAGCCACAATTATATCCTACAGGCAGAAAACCTTATCTCGTACAAGCCCACACCCCAAAATGGTTAGACTTATTTACAACTTAAAAAAAATAAATATGTGTTACATTCCACAGCTCTTCTGTTGCTCAGAATTTTGTAATTTTATAATTTTATACACGCAATATAATTCCCTTGAAAAAGAAATGATGGATTCTGTTTCAACAATGGTTTATGGCAGAGAATTCCTTATTCTAACTACCCCTGTGGAATTGGAGCTGTTTGCTTTGTTGTCTATTTATGAATTATTTAAAAGCTGGCCGGGGTTTGCAGTTGGCAGTTCTTATTCAACCCCATTTTAATGAGCCATGTAACAAGCAGCGATCCGGCAATAAAAGCAGTATTTAGTTGATGATGATTAGCAGAGGATTGCATGTTACATTTTATTAGATCCAGCATGAAGACTAGTAGTCTCTATGACTCAGTACAATTAACTTTAGGCCACAACTGTTGAATTGACTTGCGTCCTACTGGGCCAGCCTGACTCCAGTATAAAGTGGGAGCAGACTCCTTCCTTCAGGTCAGCTTGTATCAGTAGCACTTTCTCCCCAGAGTCAGAAAAAGTGGATTCAAGGCAAATCCCATTCCAGGGCTAGCACCATGGTGCAGCATTAAGGGAGTATTGTAATGTCAGAGTTGCTGTCTTTTGGAAGAGATGTTAAACTGTGGCCCGTTCTGCCTGCTCAAGTGCATGCAAAAGGGCCCAGGACACTATATCAAGACAAGCAGGGAGTCCTCCCTGTGTCCTAATCAACTTCTCCCCCTTAATCAGCATCACTATTAAAAGATTCTTTTTTTTTGCTGTTTGTAGGATCTTATTGTATGCATTTGCCTAGATGCCAACAGTTCCAAACCTTGGGAGAACCATGATTTATCTCGCTGGCCCCAGCTTTATTCGATCTGAAGAAAATACACAACAGGCTAGATTTTCGGGTGAAAACGGTAATTTTATGCCAAAATTACTGTTTCGCTGCGAAAACCCGGTCACAAACCTGGCCAACATCCAGCCCATTGGCTGAGGTGATTAAGAGAGCTGGATAAATATGTGACTGGGAATGAGATTGGAATTTAGAGGCATCCACACAGAACGAGTTGGCCAAATACTTCACGGGATAAAACCGCTCCTGTGCTGTCAGGGGAGCGGCAGGGAATCATAGAATAGAGTTGAATAGTGGAGATGTAGTGGACAAATATTCTAGAATTTTGCTGGATCACCTTTGCAGATAAAGGGGTATTTATGCAGAACTTTTTCTCAAGATTAAATGAATGGGTAGAGTACATGGTAGGGTAAATGGCACATGGTGTTTGAAAGTAAGGACTTGATGGGGTGAATGGCCTTTCCTTGTTCCAGCTTTTTTTATACTCTTATGTAAAAAACTTAAATAAAACAATATCAAAAGATAGAAGAAATACATAGAAATGAACACAACCAGTTAATAACACTCTCAAATAGGCCACTCAGAACAGCAAACATTTGACATTATTTTTAAAGAATGTTGATCTATATTGATTTACTCAGAAAACAGCTTGAAACACCTTTTAATTCTTTGAAGAAGGTCAAAGCCTGGCTGTTTTTTGCATTACAAAGCAAAAGATAGGTTTCAGGATGGAAGTCGTTTTAGAGTAACTTCCCTCAGGATAGGACTGTGCCTTCACCGGACCTCAGAAATATTCTCAATTTTCCTCTGATGTTTGCATAATAGTCATCATTAAGAATTAATCATTCTTTTTCAAGAGGTCATATGGTGTTCCATTGATACCCTAACACATTTGAGATCATAGTGGCTTTTTCTACACTAAACAATAGAAAAATCTTTTAGTATTTATAGCAATAGAAGTAATCAGACACGTCCTTAAAATATTGAGATTAATATGAGAACATAAGAAATAGGAGCAGGGCCATTTGACCCTTTGAGCCTGTTCTGCCATTCATTACGATCATGGCTGATCTTTTACCTTTACTCCACCTTCCCACACTATCCCCAAATCCCTTGGTTCCCTTAGTATCCAAAAATGTATCCATCTCAGTCTTGATAATATACTCAATGACTGAGCATCCACAGCCCTATGTGGTAGAGAATTCAAAAGATTCACAACCCTTTGAGTGAAGAAATTTCTCCTAATCTCAGTCCTAAATGGCCGACCCCTTATTCTGACACTATGACCCCTACTTCTAGACACTCCATCCAGGATAAACATCTTCCCAGCATCTACCCTGTCAAGCCTCTTAAGTATTCTAAACTCTAGGGAATATAGGCCTAGTCTACTCAATCTCTCTTCATAAGACAATCCCCTCACCCCAGGAATCAGTCTAGTGAAACTTTGTTGCACTCCCTCAATGGCATGTATATCCTTCTTTGGGTAAGGAGACCAAAACTGTACTCTGCATTACAGGTGTGATCTCACCAAAGGCCAATATAATTGCAGTAAGACTTGGGCAGGATTTTTGGCTCGCTTGCGCCTCAGTTAGAGCCCTGGAGGTGCGGTAAAGGTTGTTTCTAGGCGTTACGGAGGGTGTCCAGCTTTTACCACCCGGCCGGAAAATTCGGCTCATGGTTTGCGGCAGTGCAAAAACTTACCACCCCGCCCTCTAGTTTCACTGAAGTCATGACATCAATCGTTGTACAATGCTCCGCTAACGCCCCAGATGCAAAATTCGGCCACAACATCAAACGCCCGGCCCAGGAAACGTCTGAAAAACCAGGCGTCCCAGGGTGCAGCAGGCAGTATTTGGCGACGTATTTAAATGGAGGGATGAGGATCTTATATCACAGATCACATTGACTGCAACGGTTGCGCACATCATGCTGTGTGAAGCTCCGATTTGAAAGCGGCAATTTTATCTGTCATTAGAGTGTCCTTACGTCAGTGAAAGAAATTCACGTCAGTGAAAGAAATTAATGGGGGCATTACTAGTTTGCCAGTGTATCATGCTTCATGCTGTTGCCGGGCATCTTCAAGCTAGAAGAAGGGCTCTTGGCCATCTCGGCCCACGGATGAGGAGAGGCCGAAGACGTCTGGGGAGGAGGGCTTACCCCCCCACGGGTTACAGGCACCAACGCTCATACCTCAAGCTCTCTGAGGAGCAGTGTGTGAGAAGGCTGTGCTTCCGAATGGAAGTGCTGATAGAGATAAGGCATCTCCTACAGGCAAACCGATGCCTGGACCACTCTGGAGGCAGCTTTCAATTCACCCATCAACAGGTATCTGAATTCATTGTGGTGTGCTGCATGTTACACAACATAGCTATCATGAGGGGCCAGGCATTGCCAGTGGGAATTGCAGTGGAGGATGATGAAGAGGAACCTGGCGAAGCCCCCATTGGATAGCCACATCATCCATGAGGGAGGCAGCGTGGTGATGTTGCCGGACCAAGAGTCACATGTCACCAGCTCATAATGGTGCCTGGGTTGGGGTGCAAAAACTTCCTTGTGTTACGCTCGATCATGGAACCTCAATTTTTGATGAATTTTGCAGATGCAGGCACAAAGTTTTTCCAGGCAGCATCAGGACCAGCCCGTCGCCATTAGCGCCCTGAAATCTCAAACCGAAGATCCAGCCCCTTTACTTATATACTCCAATCCTTTTGTAATCAAGGCTAATATACCATTTGCTTTCCTAATTGCTTGCTGTACCTACATGTTAACTTTCTATGATTCGTGTATAAGGACACCCAGTTCCCTCTGAATACCAACATTTCCCAATCTCTCACCATTTAAAATTTATTCTGCTTTTCTATTTTTCCTACCAAAGTGGATAACTTTACATTTTCTGACATTAGACTCCATCTGCCATGTTCTTGCCCACTCACTTAACCTGTCTGTAACCCTTTGCAGCCTCTTTGCATCCCACTGACAACTTGCTTTCCCACCTAGTTTTGTATCATCAGCAAACTTAGATACATTACACTCAGTCCACTCATCTAAGTCATTGATATAAATTGTAAATAGCTTAGACCCAAGCACTGATCCAAGCGGTACCCCACTAGTTACAGCCTACCAACCCAAAAATGTTCCATTTATTCTTATGCTGGTATGGTATTTATTTGCTAAATACTGCTCTTGTGCTAATGACCATTTATCCTTTCAGTGCTGAAATTGTGAATTAGTGAGAAGCATGTACCATAATTGTTAATTTTACTGCAGTGCAGCCTCCAATGTACATTGTCTAACAAAATAGATTATTATCTTTATAATAACATAGAATCCTCTGAAAACTCAAATGATCTCTTTGTTTAAAACTGCTAATATTTTGAATGGAGAACTGTTGACTCACAATGTGGTAGATTGCAAAGTCACATCTGCAATTTCCCCAAATTGTGGGTTTCTGATTTTGGCTGTGCCATTAGGGAGACTCACTGAATGGAGTTCAGGCATTTCCCTCCCCGTAAGTCATAACAGTCCACCCTCCTGAGCACCTCTGTTGGCAAGATCCTGCTCGCAGATTGGATACCCGCCATTTTGGCTGTGGAATGGTACATGTTAAGAGAAATGAATTAAATAACATAATCATAAAACAAAGTAAAACGGAAAAAAAGTAAGAAGAGTAAGTGCAACCTGTGTCAACTTTTTTGGTGAGGTACTTTTCGTTGCTCATGATCCTGCATAACTGTGGAACTTTGAATGCTCGTCTCTCGCACAGGCATTGGTATGGTGATTGAAAGTGCTGGAGGCATTAAATGTGTATGAGATAACAATAGGAACAAAATGTGAAAAGTTCTCATGAGAAATCCCAGCTTTTTCAGCAACATTATTACTGTATTTTTCAGATTGTATATCTGACACAGTGGTCTGTGTTCAGGGATTCATTTTACTACACCATGTCTGTGATTCTACTTATTGTGGTAAGTAATAATGGACATCATAACCAGCATTAAATTTCACATTCCAAAAATATAAATGCATAAAGTATCAATGGTTCCTAATAATCTAGTTTTACACATCAAGGGGTGTATTATCAGGTCCAGTTATACATATCAAGGCAAAACTTCTACGCAGTCTGCACAGTGTTTATCCTTACATGTCAGTGAGAAAATGCTTGCAAGCCATGTCTGCAGGCGTACATTTTGAGATGAGATTTTATGCATTAGTTAGACTGGAGGTTTTATGGGCTCCATACTGTTTTCATACTGGTGTGATACATTAATGTCTTTGCTATGTCATGACTTAAATACACACAGGACAGATATGTCCTACCCATAATTACTCTGTGTCCTGTCCTGCCACAATAGGGCCTGTTGAAGGCCACGGGGGAGATTTTGAGGCCTACTACCTGACAGGAGGCCATTCCTGCTGCCCAGCGGTAGCAATGTTGCTGTCAGGCAGGAGGCCTCAAAGAGTCCTTGCTGGCCTTCAACAAGCACAGACGTGATGCACATTGGACTCTGATGGTCATTTTAGGACTCAACTGTGCACTGTGCATGTCCTGGGCAGTTTCAGCAGCCAAAGAGGAGCCAATGGTAAGTGTTTGTTTATTTTTGAGGTGCAGGGAATGCTGGACATCCTGGAGAATTGTAATATTGGACATCTTGGGGAGTTATGGGTTATTAATCGAATTTTCTTGTATCTTGGAATATCAGGCTTTCCAAAATAAATACGATAGCTTTGGGATGCCACTTGAGAAAGCATGGTTTATCTTTGGTTTTTGATGTCTTGAGTATTATCTACAAGAAGGGCTTGTGCAATGAAATAAGTGACTGGGAAGACATCATGCATGAGTGATTAAAGTATAACTTTAGTGGTTAATGTAATAATGATCCATTAACTATAGTACAGAAAAATAACAATTAGTAATCCCCCTCTTCGAAGAATTTGAGAACAGTTAAGTCAGCAAGACTTCTTTGGGAGAAGTATCTCTGAAGTAAACAATTATGGCTGTTTATGTAAATAGGCTGTTTTCAAAGTATTCTGGAAAAGAAACATCATTAGATCTTATTGGTGACAGGTACCTTTGATATAGGCAAAATAAGGTGTATAGAGGAGCATGATTTTCAACAGTTCCATGATAGGCTCAAAAGATAGAAGCAGAAACCGAATGCCACTCTTTGTACGGTTAGGCCAATCACCTATGTTGTATATGAATAAAGTCTGTTCCATATATTCCACCATCAAATGTCTCGTGCAGAAGAAGAATGCCGTCTCCATCGGGTTGGCTTCGCCATCAAATATGAACTAGTTTGACATCTTAGAGATTCCCCTTGTGGGATAAACAAATGCCTCATGACCTTTCAGCTCACTCTAACCCGGAACCAGTGCGCTACAGTCATCAGTGTGTATGCCCCAACCCTGGGAGCTACAGACGAAGCTAAAGAGGAGTTCTACTCCAGCCTCAAACAGTCCTTGTCCTGAGTTCCAACGGGTGACAAGTTGATTCTACTTGGCGATTTTAATGCCAGAGTTGGAAAGGACACAGACCTCTGGAGAGGTGTGATTTGCAGGGCTGGAGTAGGGAAAACCAACTCCAATGGAACCCTCCTCCTGACGAAATGCTTAGAACATGGTCTTGTCATAACCAACACCTGTTTCGTCAGAGTGACAAGTACAAGGCCTCATGGCAACATCCTCACTCCAGACATTGGAATCTGTTCGACTACGATATTGTCTGAGCGAGGGACCACAAGGATGTTCGCATCACCCGTGCCATGACAGGAGCTGATGACTCCTGGACTGATTTCCGCCTAATCCATCTCCATCAATCTCCAAATGGCAACAGAAGAAAAACAGACAGTCCAGTTCTGATGAAGGGTCATCGACCCGAAACGTTAACTCTGCTTCCTCTCCACAGATGTGCCTGACCCGCTGAGATTTCCAGATTTTCTGTTTTTATTCCAGATTCCAGCATCCGCAGTATTTTGCTTTTGTACACCGTAGTCATCACAAGAATCCACAATCGTCTCCTCCCAATGGCTGAAGAGCTCCTCCCAGCGTCACAATGCGGGTTCCGCGCACTAAGAGGCACAACGAACATGATTTTCACGTGCGACAAATCCAAGAAAAATGTAGGGAGCAGCATTAACCTCTGTACATGACCTTTTTTGACCTCACAAAGGCCTTCGACTGTGTCAACCGAGAGGGATTATGGAGCGTCCTTCTCAAACTCAGCTGTCCTCAAAAATTTGTCACCATCCTTCGCCTGCTTCATGATGACATGCAAGCCGTGATTCTTATCAACGAATCCACCACAGACCCAATACAAGTGCAGACCGGGATCAAATAAGGCTGTGTCATTGCACCAACGCTCTTCTCAATCTTCTTCACTGCAACACTTCATCTCACCTTTAACAAGCTCTCCACTGGAGTGGAGCTAATCTACAGGACGAATGTCCTGTTCAATCTCCATCGCCTCCAGTCCAGAATCAAGGTTGTTCCAACCTCCGTCATTAAATTACAATATGCAGATGCGCTTGTGTTCATACACACTGAAAGGTCGAACTCCAAACCTTGTTGATTCCTTCACTGAAGCGTACGAGAGACTGTGCCTTACATTAAACATTCGAAAGACAAAGGTTCTTTATCAACCTGCCCCCGCTGCACAATATTGCTCCCCGATTTTCAAGATCCATAACGAGACCTTGGAAAACATGGATCACTTTCCATACCTTAGAAGCCTTCTGTCAGCGAGGGCGGACATCGATAATGAAATCCAACATCACCTTCAGTGTGCCAGTGCAACCTTTGGCCGTTTGAGGAAAAGAGTGTTTGAAGACCAGGACCTCAAATCTGGCCCCAAGCTCATGGTCTACAGAGCAGTAGTGATACCCGCCCTCCTATATGTTTCAGCGACATGGACTATGTACAGGAGGCACCTCAAGGCACTGGAGAAGTAGCACCAACGCTGCCTCCGCAAAATCCTGCAAATCCATTGGCAGGGTAGGCGCACCAATGTCAGTGTTCTTTCTCAAGCCAACATCCCCAGCATCGAGGCATTGATTATGCTCAACCAGTTACGATGAGCGGGCCACATTGTCCGCATGACTGATACAAGACTCCCGAAACAAACAATCTACTCTGAACTCTGGCACAGCAAGCGATTTCCAGGAGGACAGTGAAAACACTTCAAGGACGTCCTCAAAACCTTCTTGATAAAATGTAACATCCTCATTGACTCTTGAGAATCCGTGGCACAAGACCGCTGAAATTGAAGGAGAAGCATCCGAGAAGGCACCAAACACTTTGAGCCTCTTCACCGGGAGCACGCAGAAGCCAAGCACAAACAGCAGAAGGAGTGTACGACAAACCAAGCACCCCACTCATCCGACCCTTCAACCACCAGCTGCTCCACCTGTGGCAGAGTAGATCCCTGAAAGTCGCCTTAGAACTATAATATTGATGTGGAGGCAAGTTATCCTTGACTCCAGAGGACTGCCTAAGAAGAAGAAGAAGTCTCGTGCTTACTTATTGTCATTGTGAACCATAGAAGGAAGGAGGTTGACTAACAGTTGAATAATAACAGAGGAGCAGGCATGGTCCTACTTATGCAAAGCTGCAAATTTTTTTTTTTATTCGTTTGGGAATGTGGGCGTCGTTGGCAAGGCCAGCATTTATTGCCCATCCCTAATTGCCCTTGAGAAGGTAGTGATGAGCCGTCTTCTTGAACTGTTGCAGTCCATATGATGAAGGTACTCCTGCAGTGCTGTTAGGGTGGGAGTTCCAGGATTTTGACCCAGCGGCGATGAAGGAACGGCGATATATTTCCAAGTCAGGATGGTGTGTGCCATGGAGGGGAAATTGCAGGTGATGGTGCTCCCATGCGCCTGCTGCCCTTGTCCTTCTAGGTGATAGAGGTTGCGGGTTTGGGAGGTGCCGCCGAAGAAGCCTTGGCGAGTTGCTGTGGTGCATCTGCAGCCACGGTGGTGGTGGGAGTGAATGTTGAAGGTGGTGGCCAATCAAGTGGACTGCTTTGTCCTGGATGGTGTCGAGCTTCTTGAGTGTTGTTGGAGCTGCACACAACCAGGCAAATGATGGACTAGATTAACTTTAATTTCAAATTTTACAGCACAGCAGGAAGCCTTTCAGCCCACCACACCTGTACTGGCACTCTGAAAGAGTTATCCACTAGGTCCCATTCATGGGGCCTAGGTCCCATTCATGGGGCCCTTGTCCCATATCTTTTCAAATATTTATTCACATTTAAAAACTATCATGAATTCTGCTTCCATCACTGTTTCTCGAAGGACATTCCATGGAGGGAAGTACTGACATTTAGCTGAGCAACCAACCAGAATAGAAAACTGCAATAATATTGTTGAATTGACCCTTAATGGGCACCTGAGCAGTGTAAATAATACACACAATTCCAATTCAACCAAGGAGCATGGAATACAAAGAATCACCGCTGTGCCAGGTCCTGCCACCGACCCCCCGTGCCCTCCCCCCCACAACCCCCTCCACCTTGCCACCCGCCCCTCCCTGCCCAGACAGTGGACACCCCACTCCAAGACTGACTTTTTCTGGGCTTGGAGGTCTGCTGGGCCACACAATATTGCAGTGGCCTGAAGCCTGTGGGCTACCCTGGGGTACTCATTTTTTGCCTGCAGTTCTTCAGCCGTACGTTAATGTGAACTGGCCCTCAAAATGGACTGGACCTTCTGCCGGGACTATCAGGCAGATGGCTGGCCACCCAAACATCGCACAGGGTGGTGGGTGGTGGGGAGGAATTCTACCCCATGTTCTTCTGCAAAGATACTATTTTGCCGAAAGCAACAAACGATAGACAACAGTGTATATGTTGTCAGGTCTAATCAAATGAAAAGTGAAATACATTGCTAACTGGAAGTGAAAAAGCAGGGGGTTTATTTTTGTGTGGTCAGTGCCTAAGGATAGTGAGTAATCATTTTTCTCTGCTACATGTACGTATGTCTTTCTATTTTAGCCTTTGGTGATACTACAGATATTTCTCACTATCATTTGTGTTTTATGTGCAAGGTACTGGCTAAACTCCTATGTGAAACTATTCAGACAATCATGACTTATGCCTGCAGCCTCCCTGTATTGGCATTTCTACTGATGTATTATAATTGGCATTCATACCCATATATTGTAATGTGAAGTAACTGACAGTCATAGCCACATGTAACAGTGTAAGATAATCGACGGTGATCTTCATTGTTTTCCTTTGCATTGGACACCTTCTACTGCTCATCCTTCCAACCATGGCTGCTGCTCGACTCGGTGCCGATCCCCTGCATTATTCCCTCCCATGTCTTTCTTGCCCTTTCAACCAAAAGAGGGCATTACTCCAATCGCTTCCAGCATCTGCAACATTTGCATATCCTCGTCTGTGAAGCAGTACTTTCTGCGCCTTGCTCATGGATCATTGCTCCACTTTTCACACTCTTTGGTTGAATTGGAACTGTGTGCATTATCTATATTGCTCAGGTGCCCATTAAGGGTTGATTCAACAATATTATTGCAGTTTTCTGTTCTGATTGGCTGCTCAGCTGTATATCCTGCAAATCCTGCAAATTCATTGGCAGGATGGGTGCACCAACGTCAGTGTTCTCTCTCAGGCCAAACTCCCCAGCATCGAGGCATTGGCCACGCTCGACCAGCTCCAGTGGGTGGGCCACATTGTCGGCATGCCCGATGCTAGACTCCCGAAACAAGCACTTTACTCCGAGCTACGTCACGGCAGGTGAGCCCCAGGAGGGCAGAGAAAATGCTTCAACAACACCCTCAAAGCCTCTTTGAAAAAATGCAACACCCCCCACCAAATTTACAATAGCTTTTAAATGGAAAGTGAATAAGTATTTGAAAAATAAATATTTCAAAAGATATGTGGCAAGGGCCCCATGATTGGGACCTGGTGGTTATCTCTTTCAGAGTGCCAGCACAGTGTGGTGGGCTGAAAGGCCTCCTTCTGTGCTGTAAAATTCTAATTTAAAATTAATCTAGTCAATCATTATCAGCTTTGCATAGGTAGGACTACTACAATCTACACACAAGCAAAATAATGTGAATGCTGGAAATCTGAAATAAAAACAGAAAATGCTGGAAACACTCAGTGGGTCAGGCAGCATCTGGGGAGAGAGAAACAGAGTTAACGTTTCAGGTCGATGATCCTTCGTCAGAACTGGAAAAAGTTAGCGATGTAACTTCGTGAGCATCCCTGATGATAATCGCTCAACCATTGCCTTCTGTTGTCTGGGCCCTAAGCTCTGGAACTCCCTGCCTAAACCTCTCGGCCTCTCTACCTCTCATTCCTCTTTTAAGACGCTCCTTAAAAGCTACCTCTTTGACCAAGCTTTTGGTCATCTGCCGTAATCTCTTATGTGGTTCGGTTTATCTGTTTTGTCTTGTAACACTCCCGTGAAGCGCCTTGGGACATTTTACTACGTTAAAGACACTATATAAATGCAAGTTGTTGTTGTAACAATTTATAATTAAGTACATCACCGGGGATTGGGGGGTGGGGGGGGGGGGTGAAGAACAAATTGGAAGGTCTGTAACAGGGTGGAGGGCAGGAGAAATTAAATAACAAAAGGGATGATGGTACAAGACAAAAGGGCCAATAAAGATACAAAAGGTGGGTCTAGAGGAGCTGCAAGTAATTACAGCCAAACCATTACCAGTCCTTGCTGTCCGAGAAAATGGGAGCGGTGGTTATGATCTGAAATTGCTGACCTCATTGTTGAGGCCGTAAGGCTGTTAAGTGCCGAATTGAAAGATGAGGTGCTTTTCCTCGAGTTCTTCCAGTTCTGATGAACAATCTCTACAAGTTGCATCTGTAGAGAGAGATACAGAGTTAATGTTTCAGGCCGATGACCTTTCTGTCTGACCTGCAGAGTATTTCCAGCATTCTCTGTTTTTATTTCAGATTTCCAGCATCCGCAGTCTTTTTCTTTATTAATCTATACAAATTGGTTGGTAGCCTTTCTGGTTTGATGCACGTGTAAAGTGGAGCAAATTCCTGAAGCAGCAACATTCATATTTGAATTTGATCAGAAAATCTCCCTCGCGAGTCCTTAGTGAGTTACAAAAGGCAATCAATACACAGTCTAGTAACAGACATTGACAATTCACATGAAGACCTGTGCGTTTTTTGATAGAAATGGCCTGCAAGCATTCTTCATCCATGCTTAAAATCACAGTTGCATTGTATTATCTCCTATAACATAAAAGTGTGTTTCAGTCACCGTAGTGACCAGAGTAACTGCCTCTGTGTAGACCCAGGATAGGAGCCCTCCTCCTTTTCTCCTGGGAACTCCGATTTTCTGTAATTTGAAGGCTTTTTTCTCCACCAAAGTTGTTGAACGAAAATAAATAGTGCTACAGAGGAAGGAATAGATGACAAGAAAATTGTTAATCTTACTTGAACCTAGCTGTTTTGTGTAATAAATCCAGTGAGGTTGTGAATAATTGCATCAGTAAATCAAAATGGATGTTGGCCTGGTACTGGGCTTCAGGCCGCAGCCACGATTGATTACTTCGGTGCAACAATAATAAAAGAAAAGTCTTTATCCTTACAGGAATTCCCTTCTCTGCCCTGAAAGAATAAACAAAGGTCAATTATCAAAGCAAGGTCACACTGTGGAGTGAAAACAGAAAAGGCTGGAAATACTCAGCAGGTCAGGCAGCATGTGTAGAGAGCAGAAACAGAGTTAACGTTTCAGGTTGATGACCCTTCATCAGTTCTCTCTCCACAGATACTGCCTGACCTGCTAAGTGTTTCCAGCATTTTCTGCTTTTAGTTCAGAGTTCCAGCATGCGTAGTATTTTGCTTTTTTTCACTCCATGGGGCGCTCGCTAACATTTTGTTCGCTGCCAAAATACACAGCTGACTTGCTCAAGATCCACAGTCTCACGAAGCAATATCATGAGCTCATTTTGTTTTTTCTCGACAATCTCCTCCCCGCCTCCTCCTCCTCCCTTGAAGGTGTTATTCTGCTCGGGTACAGTTCCATGGACGCCACGAACACCCTTGGATACCTCATCTACATGGCCGCTCTCGCAGTCTGAGCTTTGACATTGAGTGTCGGCAGGATATTTGACCATGGGGGGAGCACCACAGCCAAATCCAACCCCGTTCCAACACACCAATCACAGTGTCAGCAGGGGATTGTGAGAAAGCGACCAAGAGCAGCCCGACTGCTTGATTTTCCCCTCTGAGATCGATCGTAGTTCCCCCACCACCGTTACCTCCACATCGACCAAGCATCAAACCTGGGACTTTTCATCTGTATGGCTGAATTAATCATTGTATAAACCCGCCATATCACTGAGCGAATATGTTAATTAAAAAAAGGGAAAGAATGTGTATTCTTTTTAAAAATACAATTTCTTTGCTTTTCTTTGGGCTATTCTACTCTCCTACCACAGCTCTGGCTACATCTTAGAATTGTCAAGCTGTGAAATAAGACCCACAGTGCTGTGGCTCTATTGAAACCACAGACATATGGGCTGCAAAGGGCCCTGAGCTATACTATGGGTACCATCACTGCATAAGAATGGGTAGATTTCTGCAGATATCTTTTTTGGTTTTTCCACTGTCTTGTTAATTCTATCACGTAATTAGCTGCATCACCCCATCATCATCATAGGTAGTCCCTCGAATTGAGGATGACCTGCTTCCACGCCAAAAAAGGATGAGTTCACAGGTGTTTCAATGAAGGACCTAATATTCCAGATCCCAAACTACATCTTGAAGGGTGGAAGATGTCTGCGCGTAGATTTTTTTCACATGTGGTGGCCGTTGCACTCCAGCCACCACACGGGTTTTGACAGAGCTAGGTCTTGGTCCAGTGGCAAGGATTACCCAAGACAACTGGAGACCAGCTCTGCTGCATGGACCTAGTGCGCACACATATCGCAGTGTGGGCTGGCCCGTGCTGCCCCATGGCCCTCGCATCTTCTGGGCCCCAAACTCACGGCTCTCCTGGGCCCCGATCACATCGCTCCATGAAGTCTCGCTGCTCCTTCGCCCCAACCTCGCCGCTCCTGCTGTATTAGCTGCATGAAACCATCAGCTCTCCAACTCGATAACCTCCATGTGTTTTAGTGGTTAGGTTACATTCTAAGGAATATATTGGGCTAGACAAATAAGTGGCAAAACCGTGCAGTGTAACTAGTAAGATAACTCATTTAATGCAGATGGAATTGTATTTCTGGAACTGTGCTCAGTAGCGTTACTGAGAGCATTAGACTCCCTGACAGTTGGAAAAGTGCTCAACTCCTAGCCTTAAACGTACCTATTTGTGTAGTTAATTCTCAGTAACATATCCTAATGTGTTTTAAGTCATGACATAATGCGATTATCTGAATGAATGTTTTGTTCCGGAAAGCTCTAAAGCTTACCAGCATAAACCAAATGTAAAGTAAAAACTGGTCCAAAAGTGATCTGAAGACTGAGCTTGAAACTTCTTTCATACCAATATCACTTTAAGTGGAAATACCACGCAGGCTTCAATCCAGTATTGGCATGCGATAATTCTGGTTGACCTTGATGTAACTGTATGGGGGGAAGTTTGACTTTATGCGATAGTGTAAAACAAGCGATATCAGATCTGCAACCCGTTATTCATCTCTCCCAAAAATGAAGAGAGATGTATAACGGGCAGCTGGTCCAATATCCCCCGCTTTATACTTTCATCCAAAGTCACATTTACACCAGTGTGTCTGGTCATCACACGTGTACACGTCAAGTTGGCAGCAACTTGCACTTATGCAGCATTTTAACATTACAAAAGTCCCAATACATGGATTCTGAGCCAAAGAAGACAAATAAACATTATGGTATGATTTTACAGTGAAAATTGAGTGGATACAGTATCAGTGCTGTTAAATGAGTTTCCGCTATGAAATTCGGACTAATCTGATCAGCAGATGATACATAATCTGAAATAGAATCTAAAAGTGCTACTGATGGTAGCAGGATCATTCTAAATAAAATGAAATGCTTGCAGGAGACTGCGGATTGAAGCTATCCAAAGTCTGCACAAACACTTTGCATCTAAGCTTGATTGTAAGATAGAAAGAATAATAAAATGAAGGGAAAGAACTTAAAGTGGAGGAATATAGGCCACCACATGGGCAGCCATCTTATATAAATATCTCTGCTACAGAGGCTGTCAAGGTAATTCAGAATTATGAAAGCCACAGTGAATTATCGTCAACCATATAATTAGAACATACATAATATGGCATGATCATGGCATAGCATTTTGCCCATTGCGAATGTATACCAGGAAATTGTGGGTGTGCTCAAGTGATATTCCATCCATTTGTTTCTGATACGCACTCTGAGCCAAGAGCTCACATTCAGAAAATTGCCCTATTATGACATTGTACAAAACTAATACAATTTTTATTTTTCTTATCCAGAAATTAACTCTTGAAGCTGCTATGTGATGTCATTTCATTGTAATACCATATGAATTTTTTTTCATTTTAATTTTTCGACACAAGTGTGATTAAAAATATTAAATTTTCATTTTGCACAGCTCTTGACACAACTATTTATTTGGCTTTATATGCTCATTTTTCAACATACCCTAATTCGAATTCCAGAAGTCTTGGCTGGTGCCTTAAATCTAGCTGTTTTTTAGAGCTGTCAAAAAGGTAGCTGGAATCGTGCAGAACACCTCAATGACAGACTGTCAATAAGTGCCAAGTTCTTGTGGGAGTGACACCAAACTCCACATGATGAAGAGATAGCTCGAAGAAAATGAATTCCTAAGGGCAAAATTTGAGTAAACAAACAAAATCCGTACCAACAGCGAAATGGCAATGAATTGACACTTGTTTTATGGAAATACAAATCAGCCCTATAAGTGGTTGTAATATGTATACAATGTAAATGGCCTTATCAGTAATGCAGATACAGCATATTAATATTCTAGTCAGACTGAGGCAAGGTTTTAAATGTCAAGTAGAGCAAAAAAAGCAGCGTTGGCAAAAATGTTAACAGATTTTATTAAAGAATTCCAGGTCAATGAATCACACAGATGTGGCTGTAAAATAAAAGTGATGTATAAAACTGGGTTGAATGTTGTGTTGTTACAAATTCTGGACTAACATCCAGTGTTAAGAACATTTGATATACCTTGTTAAATTGAATATCTGGTACAGAAAGAAGAAACAACTTGCGCCTGTTGTGATTTTTCCAAAGGGCTTTACAGCCAATTAAATACTTTTAAAATGTAATCAATGTGCAAGGAAATGCAGCAGCTAATTTACACACAGCAAGGACCCAAAAAGCATATTGAGATAATGACCAGATAACCTGTTCTTAGTGATGTTGATTGAGGGGTAAATATTGGCCAGGATACCAGGGAGAACTGCCCTGTTCTTCTTAGATAATGTCATGTGAACTTTTATGTTGACATGAGAGGGCTAACGGGATCTCGTCTCATCTGAAAGACAGCACAACCGACAGTGCCATACTCCCTCAGTATTGGCTGTCAACCTTGACAACCATCCTCGTGACCTACTTTTAACATAAGAGCATAACAACATAAGAATTAGGCCCTTCGAGCCTTCAATAAGATCATGGCTGATCTTCGACCTCAACTCCACTTCCTGCCCGATCCCCATTTCCCTTGATTCCCCTAGAGTCCAAAAATCTATCTATCTCAGCCTTGAATATGCTCAACGATTGAGCATCCACAGCCCACTGGGGTAGAGAATTCCAAACATTCACACCTTCTGAGTGAAGCAATTCCTCCTCACCTCAGTCTTACATAGCTGACCCTTTATTCTGAGACTATGCCCCATAGATCAAGACACTCCAGCCCAGGGAAACAACCTCTCAGCATCTACCATGTCAAGCCCGCTCAGAATCTTATATGTTAAATTAAATCACCTCTCATTCTTCTAAACTCCAGAAGGTATAGGCCCATTCTACTCAATCTTTCCTCATAGGATAACCCTCTCATCCCAGGGATGACTCTAGTGAAACTTCGTTGCACCGCCTCTAAGGCATGTATGTCATTTCTCAGATAAGGAGACCAAAACTGTGCACAGTGTTCCAGGTGTGGTTTCACCAATGCCATGTGCAATTGTAATAAGACTTCCTTACTCTTGTACTCCAAACCCCTTGCAATAAAGGCCAACATTCCATGGATCCCATTTCCCTTGTATTTAAATCCCTCTTTGGTCTCACTCTTCTATATCACTGTAACCTCCTCCAGACCTACAACCACCCCCTCCCCCTCCCTCTCCCCTCACTTTCCTCTGACTCCAGCCTCTTCTGCATTCCCCCATCCATTGGCTCCACCATTGGTGGCCGTGCCTTCAGCTACCTGGGTTGTACACACTAGAATTCCCTCCCTAAACACCTTTTACCTCTACACGTCCCTCTCCTCCTTTAAGACTCTCCTTAAAGCCCACTTTGTTGACCATGCTTTTGCTCACGCTCCTAATATCTCCTTTTTTGGCTTGGGCCTCTTATTTCTTTTTGAATATGCTTTTGGGCCTTTTTTTCCACATTAAAGGCCTGATATAAATGCAAATTGTTGCTGTTAATGTAGGATTGGACCAGTAATTCATCCTTAAACACACACGGCAAGTTCCTGATCTTGGTACGGACATTTATGGAAGCTTGTCACATGTTGGAAAATGCTTCACCACAAGATGAGGGATAAAGACAAACGGACAACAAGTCAACCAGCGCTGCTATCTTGCACCTCTCAGCAGTTAGTTTTGAGTGGGATCAGCAGAGTTCTGGGAGCAGAATATCTGCCAATCCTCCTCAAAAAATAGTGAGCAGCATGGGAGGATGGAAACAAATAAATTAAAATGGGAATAAATATAAAATAAGTTTGCAAGCAGCAATTTATGAATCAAGTTAACATCGTACACCTATATTATTTTATAAAAGGAACTTGTACTTTCCGATAGCAATGAAATTTACAGGAATGATTTGAACTCGTACATTACCTAACGGTGCTCAAACATTAGCCGCAAGTAATGGGCCCTACCATATGAAGCCACCACCTAGGGGCGGAGACCTACAAAACAGGAACTACTGCAGAGTCAGTTTCAGCCTCAGTGGACATCTCACCCAGTTTCATAAAGGAGAAGTGACATAACTCATCATGTTAGTGATTGTCAGTCAGCGATGTTTGGATTTGAACCAGTGACCACAATATTCTGTGAAGTGAATCTCAGAATCACAGCTTGGCCACTGCTATTTAACAGATTTTAATTTTCAATCAATGTGTTCATTCTGTAACATGAAAAAGAGCCACAAGGTTGGTGAAATTATTTAATTACTGTTTTTCCTTGCAGTTTATGTATGATGAAAAAATTGAATGGTAAGTAGCATGAATTAATAATAATTCTCAAAATTTATTGTCCATTAATGTCATCATCATCATATGCAGTCCCTCGGAATCAAGGAAAACTTGCTTCTTCTCCTGAAGTGAGTTCTTTGGTGGCTGAACAGTCCAATATGAGAGCCACAGATTCTCACAGGTGGGACAGATAGTCGTTGAGGGAAGAGGTGGGTGGGACTGGTTTGCTGCACGCTCTTTCCGCTGCCTGCGCTTGATTTCTGCCTGCTCTCGGCGTTGAGACTGGAGGTGCTAGCGCCCTCCCAGATGCACTTCCTCCACTTAGGGCCAGGGACTCCCAGGTGTCAGTGGGGATGTCGTGCTTTATCAGGGAGGCGTTGAGTGTGTGCTTGTAGCGTTTCCGTTGCCCATCTTTGGTTCGTTTGCTGTGAAGGAGCTCCGAGTAGAGCACTTGCTTTGGGAGTCTCGTGTCTGGCATGCGAACTATGTGGCCTGCCCAGTGGAGCTGATCGAGTGTGGTCAGTGCTTCAATGCTGCGGATGTTGGCCTGAATGAGGACGCTGATGTCGGTGCGTCTGTCCTCCCAGGGGATTTGTAGGATCTTGCGGAGACATCGTTGGTGATATTTCTCCAGCTACTTGAGGTGTCTGCTGTACATGGTCCATGTCTCTGAGCCTTACAGGAGGGCAGGTATTACTACAGTCCTGTAGACCATGAGCTTAGTGGCAGCTTTGAGAGCGTGGTCTTCAAACACTCTTTTCCTCAGGCGGCCAAAGGCTGCACTGGCACACTGGAGGCGG
The DNA here is from genome assembly GCF_044704955.1 of Pristiophorus japonicus. Lineage (NCBI taxonomy): Eukaryota > Metazoa > Chordata > Chondrichthyes > Pristiophoridae > Pristiophorus > Pristiophorus japonicus. The sequence continues at coordinate 273,603,670 of NC_091980.1, forward strand.
TGTTGGATCTCGTCGTCGATGACTGCTCTTGTTGATAGGAGGCTCCCGAGATATGGGAAGTGGTCCACGGTGTCCAGGGCCGCGCCGTGGATCTTGATGATTGGGGGGCAGTGCTGTGCGGTGAGGACAGGCTAGTGGAGGACCTAAACAGGGAATTATAGATCAGTCAGCCTGACATCGGTGGTGGGAAAATATTGGAATTAATTATTAAAGATGAAATAGCAGCACATTTGGAAAGCAGTGACAGGATCAGTGCAAGTCAGCATGGATTTATGAAAGGGAAATCTTCTAGAATTTTTTGAGGATGTAACTAGTAGAGTGGACAAGGGGGAGCCAGTGGATGTGGTGTATTTAGACTTTCAAAATGCTTTTGACAAGGTCCCACACAAGAGATTAGTGTGCAAAATTAAAGCACATGGTATTGGGGTTAATGTACTGACGTGAAAAGAGAACTGGTTGGCAGATAGGAAGCGAAGAGTAGGAATAAACGGGTGCTTTTCAGAATGGTAGGCAGTGACTAGTGGGGTACCGCAAGGTTCAGTGCTGGGACCCCAGCTATTCACAATATACATTAATGATTTAGATGAAGGAATTGAATGTAATATCTCCAAGTTTGCAGATGACACTAAGCTGGGTGGCAGTGTGAGCTGTGAGGAAGATGCTAAGAGGCTGCAGGGTGACTTGGACAGGTTAGGTGAGTGGGCAAATACATGGCAGATGCGGTATAATACAGATACATGTGAGGTTATCCACTTTGGTGGTAAAAACAGGAAGGCAGATTATTATCTGAATGGTGACAGATTAGGAAAAGGGGAGGTGCAACGAGCTCTGGGTGTCATGGTACATCAGTCATTGAAAGTTGGTATCAAGGCAAATGGTATGTTGGCCCTCATAGCGAGAGGATTTGAGTATAGGAGCAGGGAGGTCGTTCTACAGTTGTACAGGGCCTTGGTGAGGCCACACCTTAAATATTGTGTACAGTTTTGGTCTCCTAATCTGCTTTTGAAGGAGAGCAGTGAAGGTTCACCAGACTGATTCCCAGGATGAAAGGACTGACATATGAGGAAAGACTGGATCAATTAGGCTTACATTCAATGGAATTTAGAAGAATGAGAAGGGATCTCATAGAAACATATAAAATTCTGATGAGATTAGACAGGTTAGATGCAGGAAAAATGTTCCCGATGTTGGGGAAGTCCAGAACCAGGGGTCACAGTCTAAGGATAAGGGGTAAGCCATTTAGGACCGAGATGATGAGAAACTTCTTCACTCAGAGAGTTGTGAGCATGTGGAATTCTCTACCACAGAAAGTTGTTGAGGCCAGTTTGTTAGATATATTCTAAAGAGAGTTAGATATGGCCCTTACGGCTAAAGGGATCAAGGGATATGGAGAGAAAGCAGGAATGGGGTACTGAACTGTATGATTAGCCATGATCATATTGAATGGTGGTGCAGGCTCGAAGGGCTGAATGGCCTATTCCTGCACCTATTTTCTATGTTTCTATGTCTTACGGATATTTAGCGTAAGGCCCATGCTTTCGTACGCCTCAGTAAATATGTCGACTATGTCCTGGAGCTTTAAATGATTGGCAGCTTACCACACTTAAACTGGAGTTTCCACACCATGATCAAAGTATGTAATATATTAATGATAATCTGTAAATGTAGCTCTGAATTTTCCTTTCCTAGACTATATTCAATATAGTGTTAAGATGTGAATATATATGTCTTGACAATGCTTAGGTGTCTCTTTGTTAAGTGATGCACACAAATGATAAAATAGCCTGTTATTTCAATGTGCTGTGCCACGGAGCAACAGGAAATGAGTGTTTGACCCAGCATGGCAAGCTTTGAATCTTTAGAGGAACAAGCAATGGTCAGGTGCTTTGCCATGGAGACTCTGTGGTGATTCACTCCAGGTGCTCTCACGCCGCTCCAAGCATTTGGTTCCAGAGCAATACTGGCAGAGACCTTGAACAGGTCAACTGTCTGCTTCCTTGACGGGGAACGTTTTCTCAACAGTTTGTGCTCTCATGCCATTGCTCTCAATCCTCAGCCTCAGATTCCTGATGTCCACAGAGTACGGAACAATGAACAGAGGCAGCAATGTAACTACAAAAGCAATCTGTCCTTAAAATGGACATTCCAGGGAAAGGTTGAGTACTTTCCCATGACTATCTCAAGGAAGATTGTTTCAATCGGTAATTCTACTTGTATGTTGTTGATATCTATGCAGCGTTACGGCTTCAAATGTATTGCTCATGTTCCATCTGCAAACCAGTGACACTCTGTTTATCTCTTTGAGGTGGGAAGGCCTTATCCTGATCCTAATGTATGCAGGTTATATCCTTGTGATGAAGTAAGTGTTCTACTTATTTTTTCTGGCTACCTGGTCATAAATATTCATAATGCGATAATGCTGTGGGGAGCTTAATTTGTCTAAGTGCATTCAGTGTTTCTGATTTATATCCGAAATGAAAAATCCTCGGGCTAGAAATTGTGTAGTGCCCGTTTGGGGCGATAACTTTTGCATGAGCGCAAAATTATCACCGGGCGAAAAAGATTTGCAGCTGACAGGAACTTCTGCTTTAGCGCTCCAAGAGGGAAGTGGAGCACTAAATCAGGCGCTATCACTTCCCTTAGAGTGCTAAATGGAATGAGAAGGGTGGTAGCGGCAGTGCGCTGCACAATGTTCCATACAGCGCTGGCATCTTTGGAGGCTCCTTAAAGGGAAAGGCTAATGTTGTTTTCATTCAATCTTCATAATGGCCCTGAAATTCCATTTTGGCCTTCCCGCGGGCATTTTAGAGAAAGAATAAGCACCTACCTTAAGCTGCTGCCCACGTTCGACTTTCCGATGCTGAGGCCTCTCCTGACTGTCAGTCGCAGCGCGTGCACATCGATGCGCGAGCAGGCCTACAGCTGGAGTCACATGGCTCTGGGCAGCCAATCAGGTAAAGTATCATAGTAACAGGAGTTCCGCAGGGTCCTAAACTCCTATTACTATGATTGTAATAGAGCCCGAAACACATCAAAACACAGCCCCAAACACCCAAAACACTAATAAAAAATAGAAAATAATTACACTACATTCATTTAAATTAAAGTTATTAATGTCTTAAAAAAATAATTTCCCGATTTTTAAAAAGTTTTTAAAAATAAACTTACCATTCTGGGGAGGGGTTTTAATGATAAAATATGTTTTAGTAACTTTATTTTTATGTGTTTTTGTGTTTTTTAAAACACTTGTGCTTGTAAAAGTAGGCTATGCACCTGCTTTTTCAGGCGCAAGATTTTTGAGGACATTTGTAAGCGTAAATATCGGAAATTTCCACTTACAAATGTCCTCGCTCCTGAGATGCGGCCATCTGTCAAGCCAGAAACTTGACCGATCGGAAATGCCGGTTTCCAGCACATGAGCATTTCCAATGCTTTCCCGGGTCCGTAGGAACTCCGTACGGACCCGGGGAGGCTGAAATTGTTGGCCCATTATCTCTGTGGGGCCACGGGACCTGCGCTACATGCATAAGGGCCCCAAGCACTCTAAGAGAGTGCAGGGCTGACGAATCGCAGGGTGCAAGGGCTCAATAATAGGTCCCTTGCTTTTTGTGATATATATCAATGATTTGAAGTTGAAAGTGGAGGGTATGATTAAGAAGTTTGCAGATGATACAAAAATTGGCCATGTGATTGATAATGAAGAAGAAAGCTGTAGACTGCAGGAAGATATCAATGGACTGGTCAGGTGGGCAGAACCGTGGCAAATGAAATTCAATCTTGAGAAGTGTGGGGTAATGCATTTGCAGAGGGCTAACAAGGCAAGGGAATACACATTAAATGTACGACACTGAGAAGTGTCGAGGAACAAAGGGCCCTTGGAGTCGGATTTGCGGCAGTGAGCGCTCTAGAGGGGCAGAAGTTCGGGGGAGTGTCGTGTCTGCCTCTGTCAGTCATCACGGCGCTACGTCACCACAGCTGTCCCCTTCATTTAAAGGGGAGAGCCTTCGTGATTTTTAAAGTTCAGTCCACTGGGCCACCAGGAGGGTTTCAGCTGGGCCAGAGAGGGTGCCAGGCTGCCTGGTGGCGGCCCTGCCAAACCCGGGGCATAATTGTCGGCCCGACATGCCAGTCAGCTGACAAACAAAAAACATGGCGGCAGCGGCAGTGCATCCTTCCCTTTAATGGGAGCTGCACCGCCGTTTTGCAAGGCCACAGCCTCACTGGTCCAGTCTTAGAAAAGCAGCTTCTGGCAACCCTGGTGGGAGGAAGATTTTTTTCGGTGGAATTTCGCCTTCAGGGGAAACATCGGCGGTACGCACTTTGATGATGCACTTAGAATAGATCGGCAGCAGCGGAGTGGTGGGGGAGTGGGTCACTGCTGGGATACCGCAGGAGCGGAATTTTGATAATGGCGGCCATTACACGAAAAATCGGCGGCCAATGCACTCTGCGTGGCAGCCGATTTCCGGCGGTAACAGGCCTGAAGGGAAGGGGCAATTTTGGCCCCCTGGTCTCTACACTACAGAAATTATATTGAAACTCTGGAGAAAGTGCAGAAAAGATTTACAAGGATGTTTAAATTAGGAAGGCATTCGTTGGGTGGATGAGGGGAAACTGGTTCCACTTGTGGTGAGTCCAGAATAAGGGGGCATACATATAAAATAGTCACTACCAGATCAAATAAGGAATTTAGGAGGAATTTAGAATGTGGAACTCACTGCCACATAGAGTGATTGAAGCAGATAGCATTGATGGGGAGGTTTGATGCATACATCAGGGATAAAGCAATAGAGGAGGTTACAGAGATCGGGAAAACAGGTAAATAGTGTTGAATTTAAATAGAACCTTGATTATAGAAGGGAATAGAGGGATACGGGGGCAGGATGCCAAGAGGTAGTTCGATTGATAAGAGGCCAGTGTGGAGAATGATCACCAGCCTAGACCATTTGGGCCGAACGTCTTGTTTCCATGCTGTAGATTCTGTGTAGTTATATGTAACCACATCAATAGCATTCCTTCATAGACATCGGTGCTGGAGGGAACTCCTACTTAAGTCCACTTTTCATATCTCTATAGACATTGTTGCTGATTCTGGCAACCTTGTGCTTTGGAGAAAATCTGTGTAAAAATGTCAGTCAGACTAAAACCGGGTCTTCTAACGTGATAATCCAACACTGCGTCTGCATAGTTTCCAGGCCTCCTTATGCCACCTATATAGCCAGAAAATTAATCATGAAGTTATGTTTTCTCATGGGTAAACCAATACATAAATCATGCTTTCCATGACTGGAATGCCCAATTTCTATTTCACATCCTCCTGTCATTGCTGCCTTTTTATTCTAAAATATACCGAGCACTTTTCAAACATACACACACAGCCATTTCACTCAGTTGAAAAGTATTTACTGCAGCTTTTCAGTCTTACTGATTTTAAAAGCTATTAGTTGAGGAAGGAGAGCAGTGAGTTTTGACTTCAGATATATACAGAGACTGTTGGATACCTGTGAGCGATTGCAGGGGAAAGCGACAGGATTATCTGGTGTTCAGTTAGAAAAGTTATTTTATTTCATGTTTTTGTGGAATTGTCAGTTGGAGACCCCCCCCGAGTCGCTTCTCTCGTGTTGCTAAGGGGCTCCGGTGACATCACTGATGGGGAGTATCACTGTGTGTCCCACATCAGCTTCACAGCAATCCACAGGGCCCATGATTTCGAACCAGTCTGGGAACTGACATGGAGCTTTGGGTTGAGTGTTAACAATCGGGTACAGCAAGCAATAAGGATGGCAAATGGTATATTGGCCTTTTTTGCAAAGGGGTTGGAGTACAAGAGTAAGGAAGTCTTACTACAATTGTACAGGGCTTTGGTGAAACCACACCTGGAGTACTGTGCATAGTTTTGGTCTCCATACCTAAGGAAGGATATACTTGCCTTAGCGGGTGCATAACAAAGGTTCAGTAGATTGATTCCTGGGATGGGAGGGTTGTCCTTGTCCTATGAGGAACGATTGAGTAGATTGGGTCTATACTATCTGGAGTTTAGAAGAAAGGGAGGTGAGCTCATTGAAACATATCAGATTCTGAGAGGGTTTAACCGGGTTGATGGCTGGAGAGTTTAGAACTAGTTGGCATAGTCTCAGGATAAGGAGTCGGCCATTTAAGAATGAGATGAGGAGAAATTTCTTCACTCAGAGGGTTGTGAATCTTTGGAATTCTCTGCCAGGAGTCTGTGATGCTGAGTCATTGAGTATATTCAAGGCTGAGATAGATAGATTTTTAGACTCTAAGGGAATCAAGGGATATGGGGATCGGACAGGAAAGTGGAGTGAGGTCAAAGGTCAGCCATGATCTTATTGAATGGCGGAGCAGGCTCGAGGGGCCGTATGACCTACTCCTGCTCCTATTTCTTACGTTCTTCTATGTCTTCCACCAAGCTTCTGGTCACCTCCTCCGAATATCTCCTTCTTTGGCTTGGCCCTTACTCTTCTATGAAGCAGTTTGGGACGTTTTATTTCTATATTGGAGCCACTGTCTCAATGCAAGTCCTATTGCTGTTGTTATGCACTCCTAACCAGTAGCAGCTATACTGGGGCCGGCTGGCTAAAACCGCTTTGAGCATTCATTTTTCCAGTATTGACAGTGCTCCACATGTAATTCGTAAATCTTTTATCATTTTAGACAGTTTCATGGCAGTTGTGCTGCCACCTACTTAATAAAGGAAAAGTGCACAAAATAAGAATTATCAGACTAGATATTCCAATCAGGTAGCAGACAACTCACAGAACATCCGTTTGGGGTGGTTAATTCGAATTAAGTGGTGAATTGCCGCCAGTACAGATGGGGCGGGGAATAGAGGGGAAGTGGGCACTTTGGTTTACCAAAATGAACGGGACGGTATTGAGGACGGCAGAGGGACAGAAGAGAGCTGGGAGAGGGACGGAAGGCGGGCGGTGTCATCAGCACTCACATAAAGGGGAGGGATGCTGCAAGGCCTACGTCAAGCCCACTGGGCCACAGGGAAGGGTTCGGCCCTGCCAGCAGCCCGGTACCCAAGAGGGGGTGTCGGGCTGCCCGTTGGCATCCCGGCCGGGCCAACGGCCGCCATTGTCGGGCCGACTCAGGGGTTGGCCGACAAGTAAAACAAAATGGTGGCCGCTGTAGTGCACCCTCCCCTTTAATGGTGGCCGCACCAGCCAGGCACTGGCGGCTTCCCGCAACACAAAGCTGTCGGCAGGACTGACCGGCAGCGGCCGTGCTCCCGTGAGCAGTTTCTCTTGTGGGACGGAAAGGGGTCGCCGCCGGGCAGTAATGGGTCAGCACGTGGCTGACAAGAGGTCCAAGCGGCGGGGTGGAAAGACGGGGTTTCCGCCGCCCCCGGCCCAATGGCAATTCCGGAGACAATCCCGGAGGCAATTCCGCCTTCCCGCCCCATTACCGCCTCTTAGAGGCGGTAATGGGCCTTAAAAAAGGGGGCAATTTCAGCCCCACAGAGTCCCCTGCCGTCGTGAGCACTGATCGCACCTTAATTTCTGGGGTCAGCCGCATTAAAATATTGTGGGTGTGTTCTGGGCATTTGAAATTCCTCAGATTGGGAACTCATTCACTGGGAGTGGCAGGGTGGTGGGTGGGGGGTCGATAGTGGTGCCTGGTAATAGTATGTTGCTGCAGGATTTAAAGGCTGGCTGGTCCAGCATTTATTGTCCATCCTAATTGCCCTTGAGAAGGTGGTGGTGAGCCGCCTTCTTGAACTGCTGCAGTTCTTATGGTGAAGGAACTCCCACAGTGCTGTTAAGGAGGGAATTCCAGGATTTTGACCGAGCGACGATGAAGGAACAGCAATATATTTCTAAGATAGGATGGTGTATAACTTGGAGGGGAACTTGCAGGTGATGGTCCTCCCATGCACTTGCTGCCCTTGTCCTTCTAGGTGGCAGAGGTCATGGGTTTGGGAGGTGCTGCCAAAGAAGCCTTGGCGAGTTGGTGCAGTGCACCTTGTAGATGGCACACACTGCAGCCACAGTGTGGAGTGAGTGAAAGTTGAAGGTGGTGAATGGGGTGCCAATCAAGTGGGCTGCTTTGTTTGCTTGTGTCGAGCTTCTGAATGTTTTTGGTGCTGCACCCATCCAGGCAAGTGGATAGTATTCCATCACACTTCCGACTTGTACCTTGTAGATGGTGGAAAGGCTTTCGGAAGTCAGGAGGTGAGGTATTTGCCATTGAATATCCAGCCTCTAACCTGCTCGAGTAGCTGGTCCAGTTAAATTTCTGGTCAACGACAACCTCCAGGATATTAATGGTTGAGGATTTGGCAATGGTGATGCCATTGAATATGAAAGGAGGGTGGTTGGATTCTCTCTTGTTGGAGATGGTTGTTGCCTGGCACTTGTCAGCCTAAGCGTGGCATGGACTGCTTCATTATTTGAGGAATTGCGAATGGAGCTGATCACTGTGCCGACGCCAGCAAACAGCCCATTTCTGACCTTATGATGGAGGGAAGGTTATTGAGGAAGCAACTGAAGATAGTTGGGCCTAGGACACTGCCTGCAGCGATGTCCTGGGGCTGAGATGATTGACCTCCAACCACCACAACCATTGTCCTTTGTGCTAGGTATGAGTCCAGCCAGTGGAGAGTTTTCCCCTTGATTCCCATTGATTTCACTGATCTCAATTAGGCCTTCTTTCCCGTAAATCAGTAGCCATTCTGAGAACAGGAATGTGCATTAATGTATCCTGTCAGCCCCCACTGCAAGTATGACAGTCAAAAGAGGCGTAGCCTGCAGCACTTAGCTGTCGTGAAACGAGAGCCACTTCAGTTCTCGGAGGTTCCACGAATGCAACAGTCAGTCAATTCAAACCCTTCTCATAGCACCTAGACATGGGGTGCAGCTCAGATGGGAGAAGGTGAATGAGTAGAACAGATATTAAAGGGCCGAAATGGCCCCCTTTTTTAAGGCCCGTTACCACCTCTAAGAGGCCTTACTGACCGGGGGCAGGCAGAGGGCGCGACCCATCCGCAATTGCCCCTGGGCCGGGGACAGTAGAAACAGGTTTCCTCCACGCCTCAACTTTCTGCCCCGCCAGGTGCTCCGGCCCCTTGTCAGCCATGCGCCGATCACTTACCGCCCGGCAATGACTCCTTTTCTGCCCCACAGGGGAAATTGCTCCTCGGAAGTGTAGCCACCGCCAGTCAGTGTCCCCGACAGCATCACGAGGCGGGAAGCTGCCAGTAGCTGGACGGTGTGGCTGCCCTTAAAGGTGAGGGCGCACTGTCACGGCCACCATTTTGTTTTAATTGTCGTCTGACTCTGGAGTCGGTCCGACAATGGTGGCCACTAATTTAGCTGGCCCACCAACATGCACTCCTCTTGGGTGCCGGGCCGATGGCCCAGCCAAACCCCTCCCTGTTGGCCCAGTGGGAGTCAAGGATGCCTCACTAATCCTTTTAATGAAGGGGAGAGACGTTGCTACGCGTCAGCACGACGCGGCACATTCGCGTCGCGCTGATGTCATCACCGCCACGCAATATTTTTATAGTGTACTTACATGGCAGTGTTATTTATGATATCGACAGTGAAGCATTATATTTGTATCATCATTGCAATATTGCAGGAATTTAATCTATAGTGCAATACTGGGAAATAACATCACTCTATATAATAAAGTCATAAATGCTACTGCATTGTAAAGTGTTTTGTGACCTTCCAGCAAGGTCATGAAAGGACTTCATGTCAAGATTTTGTCAGGACCTCATATGACTAGTGGGGTACCGCAAGGTTCTGTGCTGGGGCCCCAGCTGTTTACACTGTACATTAATGATTTAGACGAGGGGATTAAATGTAGTATCTCCAAATTTGCGGATGACACTAAGTTGGGTGGCAGTGTGAGCGGCGAGGAGGATGCTATGAGGCTGCAGAGTGACTTGGATAGGTTAGGTGAGTGGGCAAATGCATGGCAGATGAAGTATAATGTGGATAAATGTGAGGTTATCCACTTTGGTGGTAAAAACAGAGAGACAGATATTTATCTGAATGGTGACAGATTAGGAAAAGGGGAGGTGCAACGAGACCTGGGTGTCATGGTACATCAGTCATTGAAGGTTGGCATGCAGGTACAGCAGGCGGTTAAGAAAGCAAATGGCATGTTGGCCTTCATAGCGAGGGGATTTGAGTACAGGGGTAGGGAGGTGTTACTACAGTTGTACAGGGCCTTGATGAGGCCACACCTTGAATATTGTGTACAGTTTTGGTCTCCTAACTTGAGGAAGGACATTCTTGCTATTGAGGGAGTGCAGTGAAGGTTCACCAGACTGATTCCAGGGATGGCGGGACTGACATATCAAGAAAGGCTGGATCAACTGGGCTTGTAGTCACTGGAGTTCAGAAGAATGAGAGGGGATCTCACAGAAACGTTTAAAATTCTGACGGGACTGGACAGGTTAGATGCAGGAAGAATGTTCCCAATGTTGGAGAAGTCCAGAACCAGGGGTCACAGTCTAAGGATAAGGGGTAAGCCATTTAGGACCGAGATGAGGAGAAACTTCTTCACCCAGAGAGTGGTGAACCTGTGGAATTCTCTACCACAGAAAGTTGTTGAGGCCAATTCACTAAATATATTCAAAAATGATTTAAATGTAGTCCTTACTACTAGGGGGATCAAGGGGTATGGCGAGAAAGCAAGAATGGGGTTCTGAAGTTGCATGTTCAGCCATGAACTCATTGAATGGTGGTGCAGGCTCAAAAGGCCGAATGGCCTACTCCTGCACCTATTTTCTATGTTTCTATGTTTCTTTGTTTCTTAATGTTCCTGCATGAGCTCACTGCTGTCAGTGTTTATTTTTTATAGTAGTAGTAGTATTAGGCAATCCCTAGTATCTATGTCTCTGTTCAGTCACGTGGCTGCATACTGGGTCCCATTGTATGGTTAGGTTCACCTCGTTCATGAGAGGATTGTAGAGCTTTAAAAACAAGCAAAAAGAAAGGATTTTCTGTTTACACTACTGGCAATGCAATGGGAAATAGATTATTAGTCTTACAAAAACTCAGGTTGTATGAAGGAGAAATGTGTTAGGCTTTTGAATTCCACTCACATTCTGCTTAGCCTAACCCTTTATCATTGACTGTAAACGAATCCCTTATCAACAAACACTTGACCTATTATTGCCGAGCTGGGGTGTCCTAGACTTTTATGCATGTCGGCAGCATCAATAGCTTACTATCTCTGACACTGGTCTACTTTGTCCTTTAAATAGAAATAGATATAGAAATAGGAATAATTGAAATACACAATGATTTCTCTTTTGTTCAAGGAAGTTTCAATACTTTTTATTTATTCAGAGAGAAAGTGACTATGTGAACCAGCATGGGTACATGCCTGAACATTATGTCAGGATATTCTTATTTTAAAATCTAGTTGCGAAGGTGATTTTAATCCTACCCCGCCCAGCAGAAACTAAGGAACTGGACAGTTAAAATCGCCCAGGTCACTTACCCACCCTACAACGGCTGGGAGTTGATCACTGGGCAAGCGGCAAGGACACCTGCCTAAAGCTGATGGGGTCCTTCTAAACATATGCATGTCAGGCCACGATGATGTCATCGGGAGCCAACTGCAATTTTTATTGGAGGCCTGAGCAGGAAGCAGCAGTGAGCTTCCCAGAAGGCTAACCCAGCGTAGGGTCGGGAGAGGCCCAAAAATGTAAGCTTTCATTTTTCTTTCTTCACCTTCGTTGTGGGAACAGAAGGAGCAGGAGTGCCTCTCCAGGCCTCACAAGGAAAACATGGGCCTCCACTGCCACAATCTTTGCCCCCCCCTCCCTACCAGTCACAGGTCCCCCACTGAATGGCCGACAGCCGATCTTGCCTCATACCTGGTGTCAGCGGGCAGTCACTGGGCCACACTTGTCTCCCATCTCCTGCTGACTTCCCACCCGGAATGGCTTGGGAGTGAAAATATTGCAGGCTTCTTTTCTGTTGCAGCAGGAGAATAGCACCCGCTATCACCAGGGGTGCAGTTCAACTCCATTCCTGCCTCAATGTGGCAAGGAAAACTGCCGGAGGACAGCAGGGTTCTCCTTTGAATATATATTGGGCTCTGGTGACATGACTGGGGCCGACTGCTATTTTTACCCGAAGACTAAGTGGTGTCTTTCTCGCCTGGTCAAAGTTGCTGGAAGTTCGATCGAGGGCCAGAAGAGGCCCAGTAAGTTAGGTTTTAAAAATGTATTTGAAGTTTCCTTGTGGGCCAAGAGGAGCAGGAGAGCCCCTCAAGGAAACTCTGGTCCTCACCTGCCCCGGGTGTCCCCTCCACCAACCACATTTACCCTGCTGAGCCCCTCCGATCAATTTTCCTTATGCTGTGTACTGTACCTGTGCGCCCCAAGCAATGGTCTACGATCTGCCCAATTGCAACGTCTGGGCAGCCACTTGAATCTGACTTCCCGGCTGTTTTGGTCAGGAAGTCGGCACGCTAATGAGACCTGGCCGTAAAAATCAGCCGAGCCTCCCTGCTACCGGTCCTGGACACGCTGGCCACTCGCTAGGCCGCGTACTCACCGTTAAAAATCGACTCCCAAAACTCGCCCTACGAAACATGGCCTGCAGATAAAACTAGGCCTTTAATCTTTTTATCTTAGATATCTTAGATATCTTAATTTTTCGAGGAGGTAAGCAGGAGGGTCGATGAGGGTAGTATGTATGATGTAGTGTATATGGATTTTAGCAAAGCTTTTGAGAAGGTCCCACATGGCAGACTGGTCATGAAAGTAATAGCCCATGGGATCCAGGGCAAAGTTGGATCCAAAATTGGCTCAGAGGCAGGAAGCAAAGGGTAATGGTTGATGGGTGTTTTTGTGACTGGAAGGCTGTATCCAGTGGGGTTCCGCAGGGCTCAGTGCTGGGCCCCTTGCTTTTTGTGGTATACATCAATGACTTGGACTTCATTGTTGGGGGTATGATTAAGAAGTTTGCAGATGACATTAAAATAGGCTGTGTGCTTGATAATGAAGAAGAAAGCTGTGGTTTTCAGGAAGATATCAATGTACTGGTCAGGTGGGCAGAACAGTGGCAAATGGAATTCAATCTGGATAAGTGTGAGGTAATGCATTTGAGGAGGTCTAACAAGGCAAGGGAACACACATTAAATGGTAGGACACTGGGAAGTGTAGAGGGACAAAGGGACCTTGGAGTGCAGGTCCACAGATCCCTGAAGGTAGCAGGCCAGGTAGATAAGGTGGTTAAGAAGGCATATGGAATACTTGCCTTTATTAGTCGAGGCATGGAATACAAGAACAAGGAAGTTATGCTTGAATTTTATAAAACATTGGTTAGGCTGCAGCTGGAGTACTGCGTGCAGTTCTGATCACCACATTACAGGAAAGATGTGATTGTACTGGAAAGGGTGCAGAGGAGATTTATGAGAATGTTGCCTGGACTGGAGAATTTTGGCTATGAGGAAAGATTGGAGATGTTGGGTCTATTTTCTTTGGAACAGTAAGGCTGAGGGGAGACCCGATTGAGGTGAATAAAATTATGAGAGGCCTGCATAGAGTGGATAGGAAGGACCTATTTCCCTTGGCAGAGGGGTCAACAACCAGGGGACATAGACTTAAAGTAATTACGGGGAGGTTTAGAGGAGATATGAGGGGAAATATCTTCACCCAGAGGATGGTGGAGGTCTGGAACTCACTGCCTGAAAGGGTGGTAAAGGCAGAAACCCTCGCCACATTTAAAAAAATACTTGGATGGGCACTTAAAGTGCCGTAACCTACAGGGCTACGGACCTAGAGCTGGAAAGTGGGATTAGGCTGGGTAGCTCTTGGTTGGCCGGTGCCGACACAATGGGCCGAAATGGCCTCCTTCCGTGCTGTAAATTTCTAGGATTCTATAATGATCCCTGATACCTGGGATCATTTGCATTTCTTTCACTGCATCCTCTGAAGAACAGCCATTATGGTCATTACAGTACTCGCAAGTTATGCTGTGGGGGGGCGAAAGATTCTTTACCTCAGCACATGGACTTCATACTCGCCTCCTTCCAGTTTAAACAAGGAGAGGCATTGATGGCATTGTGAGCTGAAGATCCTGTCGTCCTTCCCTGGAATGTCCTTGACAGAGAGAGAAATAAAAGATTTTTTAAATATAAGCTTGAAATGCATATTGGCAGTCTAAGTATTACTTGCATGTTGAGGAGTTTATCCTGGAGGTAATTTATCATCATCAATTATGTATGCATGAATATATACCGGGTGTATGTATATAAATAATTCTACTTGCAAATGAGAATAACTGCAAAAATGATGAGATGTGCTGTTTCATTTAATTTTTACTCTCAGGTTCAATACCAAGATGCAGAACTATTTTGTGAGCAAACTGACGAAGAATGTAGCGAATGGCAATGTGATCGGCAATGAAATGGACGATGGTAATGTTGATTATCCCAATATTTGTGATGACCCATTACTCCCATTGTTACCTCAAGGTAAGGCTAACCAGACAGAGAAAGTCCAGTAAAATCTTTTAAACATTCATTTAACATAAAATTCTTCGGCATGACTTTTTTAATTGAAATATTTCTATATTTTAGATGTCTAATTATTCTGTGGCTTCTCCAACCATTTTAGGGGCCTTTGTCAGATGATCTTCATTTTTATTGTAAAGCATTTTAATGACAAAGTGAATTTTCTTTTGAATGTTAATTTTTGATATTAAAAACTCATTGGAATAGAACAAGGGGCCATTCAGTTAATTATAAAGAATTGTTTGGGTGGCAGTGGCAATGAACAGTTGAATCAAATGATTCACGTTTAATGATTTTTGTAATACAGCTAGGATCAGTAGCATTCCTAGGAGTGATTCTGTTGAGATGCTAAAGGCTGTAAAGATGCTGTTTTTTCTTTCTGAAGATGTCCTTCGCTGTCTGTCTGCTGGGAGGTGGCACCGGTCTCAAAGTGATTCCGCCTTTTTCATCAGCACCTTCCCATTCTTCTACTGACAGCACGATCTGTTCGCGCACACTGCGGTCACCCAGCTTGAATCTTGGAGAGGTCTTTACGTCTTGCCCACCTTGTGTCTCCTAATACACAGGACGTGCCGCAAAATGTTCCACAGGTGATGCCTAGAAATGGGCAGTTTCTTCCCCCTACCCTCGCAAAGAATGTCGTTCCAATAAATTAAAATTCATTTTTGCTTTTCCTGTTTGTACTGTGCTCGCTTTATAACAAAAGCAAAAGCACTGTTTGCAAATCCACCAAAAAAGAACCCTGTCCAAAAGGTGCACTATCATCTGAATGGTTGTTTTGCAAGACAGCTTAGCAAGGGGCCGAAATTAAGCTCCCCGATCAGGCCCGTTACCGCCAGATTGTGGCTAGGCGGCAGAATCAAATGTCCGCCGCCAGCCAAATTCAGCGGCGGAGGTGGGGGGCGGGGTTCTGACGGTCCCCACTTCCGCCCCACTGCTGCCGAGCGGCCGTGAGTGTGTCACCAGTGCGCGCATCACCTGCACCCCCCACCACCCGCGAAATCTAGCCATAAAGATCTTACTGCTTTTTCTGTCGGTGCATCTTTGATTCCCCCTATGAGCCTTGACCTTGCAGCGGCCATTAAAGGCAAGGGCCCAATGCCACAGCTGCCATTTTATTATTTTTGCCGGCCGACTTCCATGTCGGCCGGACTATTTTTCCCCCTGGTTCGGCCGGGCCGCCAACAGGCAGCCTGGCACCTCCTTTTGGGTGCCGGGCCATTGGCCCAGCTGAAACCCCCCCCCTGATGGCCCAGTGGCCAATCCTAAATAATCGCCGATTCTCTCTCCTTTAAAGGAGGGGAGATACATAGAAACATCGAAAATAGGTGCAGGAGTAGGCCATTCGGCCCTTCTAGCCTGCAACGCCATTCAATGAGTTCATGGCTGAACATGCAACTTCAGTACCCCATTCCTGCTTTCTCGCCATACCCCTTGATCCCCCTAGTAGTAAGGACTTCATCTAACTCCCTCCTGAATACATCTAGTGAATTGGCCTCAACAACTCTCCGTGGCAGAGAATCCCATAGGCCCACCACTCCCTGGGTAAAGAAGCCTCTCCTCATCTCGGTCCCAAATGGCCCATGCCCCATCCTTAGACTGTGACCCCCGGCTCTGGACCTCCCCAACATTAATAAGAACATAAGAACATAAGAATTAGGAACAGGAGTAGGCCATCTAGCCCCTCGAGCCTGCTCCGCCACCCAACAAGATCATCGCTGATCTGGCCGTGGACTCAGTTCCACTTACCCAACCGCTCCCCATAACCATTAATTCCCTTATTGGTTAAAAATCTATCTATCTGTGATTTGAATATATTCAAATATACATGGTGATACTGCCGTGCAATGACGTCACCACCGCTCCGTTGCTGAGTGACAGTGGCAGGGAGTCCATCCCACCTCCACTCCCACCCCTCACCAGCACTTACCGCCGCACTCCCCCCCCCCCCCCTCCCCACCCACCCCCATTATGGCCGACTTTCTGGCCGATTAAAAATAAATTACAAAGAGTTGAATATCGATCGAGTCGACCTCATCATACCCGGCAGTGAAAACATTTAAAAAACAGTAAGTGTGTCAGGTTTCCCTCGGGCCTAAATTTCGGCCCCCAAGTCATTACAGATATGGTCATTGATTCGATGATCTCATCACACCCTGGCGCAAGGAAAGTTAATATAAATAAATAGTGAGGAGCCTGTTCGGAAGCTGCCTGGCCGGCCCCTTCGATAGAAGATATAATCGGACTCCAGTGCACGCCTGTCCCTGAACACAAACATTTTTTGAAAGGACTCTTTTCAAATAACTCCAAATATTATCAGATAATTTACCAGAGGACTAACTCACAAAAAGTCTGATTTAAATCAAGTGCCATTCTTAAACTCTCCACTTACAATTGGAACTCCATTAGATGACTTTCAAATGATGAATAACAAAGGCACTGTACTCCTTAAAGTGCTTATCCTAAATATGTAACAAGTGCAATTTGAGCACAATGCAGTGTTATAAATTATTCACCAATCTTCCATAGTTAAACATTGTTCACTCTCACCTGTGGTTCATATGCTCACTTTCCTGAACACCAATTAATATCTTTCAACTGTTCTCCATCTACCTCACTTACTGTCATCAGAATTCTGTCTGTTTAGCCTTACTGTGGTTCCTATTGCTTGAAATCTTTTATAATAACCTTCTTTATACTGTTTCATGCATACTGTCTCTTGAATGATTAACACCTGCATCCCTTAGTTATTAATAATAACAGGTAACTATAAGCTCTCTTAATTCATTAAAAATGGCCCAATCTGATAATATGGCTTCTCTAATCGTGACAGTAGCAATATATAAAAGGTTTAAGTTATTCATATATTTTGCTGCAGTCTCTCCTGAGAGTTTACACTGAGTTACCTACAAAATCAAAAGAGTACTTTAGAGCAATTAGATGACACACGAGTTTATGAAGAATTTTTAGAGTTTTGGTAACAAGCTTATCCACCATTTTTATTTTATTAATGAACTTTACAGGAATGAAACAGTAACTCGTGCAGATGTCAAGGGGGTCAATTGTCACAGACAAACAAATTACAAAACTATGTTGGAAAGCAGAAAAATATTTAACAATTAACAATCAAGCTACAAATTCAGTTTCTTTTTAATCATGCACTTAGAATTGCAGCTTTGTAATGTTACTAAATTATATTTAGGGAGGTTCTAAAGGCAGCAGAGAATGATGCTGAAAAATTCCGAGCCTTATTGTGCTTCTAGGTTAAAAGGGGGCATCGTAGTGCCTGGAAAGTGAAAGTATGTGCACACAAGCTGCATGGGAACTCTGGCAGCATAGAAACATAGAAACATAGAAAATAGGTGCAGGAGTAGGCCATTCAGCCCTTCTAGCCTGCACTGCCATTTAATGAGTTCATGGCTGAACATGCAACTTCAGTACCCCCTTCCTGCTTTCTTGCCATACCCCTTGATCCCCCGAGTAGTAAGGACTTCATCTAACTCCCTTTTGAATATATTTAGTGAATTGGCCTCATCTACTTTCTGTGGTAGAGAATTCCACAGGTTCACCACTCTTTGGGTGAAGAAGTTTCTCCTCATCTCGGGCCTAAATGGCTTACCCCTTATCCTTAGACTGTGACCCCTGGTTCTGGACTTCCCCAACATTGGGAACATTCTTCCTGCATCTAACCTGTCTAAACCCGTCACAATTTTAAACGTTTCTATGAGGTCCCCTCTCATTCTTCTGAACTCCAGTGAATACAAGCCCAGTTGATCCAGTCTTTCTTGATAGGTCAGTCCCACCATCCCGGGAATCAGTCTGGTGAATCTTCGCTGCACTCCCTCAATAGCAAGAATGTCATTCCTCAAGTTAGGAGACCAAAACTGTACACAATACTCCAGGTGTGGCCTCACCAAGGCCCTGTACAACTGTAGCAACACCTCCCTGCCCCTGTACTCAAATCCCCTCGCTATGAAGGCCAACATGCCATTTGCTTTCTTAACCGCCTGCTGTACCTGCATGCCAACCTTCAATGACTGATGTACCATGACACCCAGGTCTCGTTGCACCTCCCCTTTTCCTAATCTGTCACCATTCAGATAATAGTCTGTCTCTCTGTTTTTACCACCAAAGTGGATAACCTCACATTTATCCACATTATACTTCATCTGCCATGCATTTGCCCACTCACCTAACCTATCCAAGTCACTCTGCAGCCTCATAGCATCCTCCTCGCAGCTCACACTGCCACCCAACTTAGTGTCATCCGCAAATTTGGAGATACTACATTTAATCCCCTCGTCTAAATCATTAATGTACAATGTAAACAGCTGGGGCTCCAGCACAGAACCTTGCGGTACCCCACTAGTCACTGCCTGCCATTCTGAAAAGTACCCATTTACTCCTACTCTTTGCTTCCTGTCTGACAACCAGTTCTCAATCCACGTCAGCACACTACCCCCAATCCCATGTGCTTTAACTTTGCACATTAATCTCTTGTGTGGGACCTTGTCGAAAGCCTTCTGAAAGTCCAAATATACCACATCAACTGGTTCTCCCTTATCCACTTTACTGGAAACATCCTCAAAAAATTCCAGAAGGTTTGTCAAGCATGATTTCCCTTTCACAAATCCATGCTGACTTGGACCTATCATGTCACCATTTTCCAAATGCACTGCTATGACAGCCTTAATAATTGATTCCATCATTTTACCCACTACTGAGGTCAGGCTGACCGGTCATTAATTCCCTGTTTTCTCTCTCCCTCCTTTTTTAAAAAGTGGTGTTACATTGGCTACCCTCCACTCGATAGGAACTGATCCAGAGTCAATGGAATGTTGGAAAATGACTGTCAATGCATCCACTATTTCCAAGGCCACCTCCTTAAGTACTCTGGGATGCAGTCCATCAGGCCCTGGGGATTTATCGGCCTTCAATCCCATCAATTTCCCCAACACAATTTCCCGACTAATAAAGATTTCCCTCAGTTCCTCCTCCTTACTCGACCCTCTGACCCCTTTTATATCCGGAAGGTTGTTGGTGTCCTCCTTAGTGAATACCGAACCAAAGTACTTGTTCAATTGGTCTGCCATTTCTTTGTTCCCAGTTATGACTTCCCCTGATTCTGATTGCAGGGGACCTATGTTTGTCTTTACTAACCTTTTTCTCTTTACATACCTATAGAAACTTTTGCAATCCGCCTTAATGTTCCCTGCAAGCTTCTTCTCGTACTCCATTTTCCCTGCCCTAATCAAACCCTTTGTCCTCCTCTGCTGAGTTCTAAATTTCTCCCAGTCCCCGGGTTCACTGCTATTTCTGGCCAATTTGTATGCCACCTCCTTGGCTTTAATACTATCCCTGATTTCCCTTGATAGCCACGGTTGAGCCACCTTCCCTTTTTTATTTTTACGCCAGACAGGAATGTACAATTGTTGTAGTTCATCCATGCGGTCTCTAAATATCTGCCATTGCCCATCCACAGTCAACCCCTTAAGTATCATTCGCCAATCTACCCTAACCAATTCACGCCTCATACCTTCAAAGTTAGCCTTCTTTAAGTTCTGGACCATGGTCTCTGAATTAACTGTTTCATTCTCCATCTTAATGCAGAATTCCACCATATTATGGTCACTCTTCCCCAAGGGGCCTCGCACAATGAGATTGCTAATTAATCCTCTCTCATTACACAGCACCCAGTCTAAGATGGCCTCCCCCCTAGTTGGTTCCTCGACATATTGGTCTAGAAAACCATCCCTTATGCACTCCAGGAAATCCTCCTCCACCGTATTGCTTCCAGTTTGGCTAGCCCAATCTATGTGCATGTTAAAGTCACCCATTATAACTGCTGCATCTTTATTGCATGCACCCCTAATTTCCTGTTTGATACCCTCCCCAACATCACTACTACTGTTTGGAGGTCTGTACACAACTCCCACTAACGTTTTTTGCCCTTTGGTGTTCTGCAGCTCTACCCATATAGATTCCACATCATCCAAGCTAATGTCCTTCCTAACTATTGCATTAATCTCCTCTTTAACCAGCAATGCTACCCCACCTTCTTTTCCTTTTATTCTATCCTTCCTGAATGTTGAATACCCCTGGATGTTGAGTTCCCAGCCCTGATCATCCTGGAGCCACGTCTCCGTAATCCCAATCACATCATATTTGTTCACATCTATTTGCACAATTAATTCATCCACCTCATTGCGGATACTCCTTGCATTAAGACACAAAGCCTTCAGGCTTGTTTTTTTAACACCCTTTGTCCTTTTAGAATTTTGCTGTACAGTGGCCCTTTTTGTTCTTTGCCTTGGGTTTCTCTGCCCTCCACTTTTCCTCATCTCCTTTCTGTCTTTTGCTTTTGCCTCCTTTTTGTCTCCCTCTGTCTCCCTGCATTGGTTCCCATCCCCCTGTTCACAGACTCAGGGATCAAACACTAGGCTTCACCGATATTCAAACTCGCCGACCCTATTTGGGCAGGTTCCTGTGGTTCTTAGAAGCATAGAAACATAGAAAACAGGTGCAGGAGTAGTCCATTCGGCCCTTCAAACCTGCACCACCATTCAATAAGATCGTGGTTGATCATTCACCTCAGTACCCCTTTCCTGCTTTCTCTCCATACCCCTTGATCCCTTTAATCATAAGGGCCATATCTAACTCCCTTTTGAATATATCCAACGAATTGGCCTCAACAACTCTCTGCGGTAGAGAATTCCACAATTCAACAACTCTCTGAGTGAAAAAGTTTCTCCTCATCTCGATCCTAAATGGCTTACACCTTACACTTAGACTGTGACCCCTGGTTCTGGACTTCCCCAACATCGGGAACATTCTTCCTGCATCTAACCTGTCCAGTCCCATCAGAATTTTATGTGTTTCTATGAGATCTCCTCTCAAATTTCTAAACTCCAGTGAATACAGGCCCAGTTGATCCAGTCTCTCCTCATATGTAAGTCCTGTCACCCCGGGAATCAGTCTGGTAAACCTTCGCTGCACTCCCTCAATAGCAAGAATGTCCTTCCTCAGATTAGGAGACTAAAACTGTACACAATATTCCAGGTGAGGCCTCATCAAGGCCCTGTACAACTGCAGTAAGACCTCCCTGCTCCTGTACTCAAATCCCCTAGCTATGAAGGCCAACATGCCATTTGCCTTCTTCATCACCTGCTGTACCTGCATGCCAACTTTCAATCCCTGATGTACCATGACACCCAGGTCTCGTTGCACCTCCCCTTTTCCTAATCTGCCACCATTCAGATAATATTCTGATATAATATTGGCCAAGTGGCTGATGTTCCATCTGAAGAGATGATGATGTCACTGCGGGAAAGCGACCTGACTGTCCTCACAGGTGCCTCTGTTGGCCAGCATCGAGCATTACTAGAACACAGCCCTTGGAGAAAACCATAGCTCCCGCTCTCCGAACTGAAGGAATTCAGCATGGAGACAGGGAAAATGACAAAGTTGATAAACTGTAACTACAACATGTAACTAATATATATTCCTTTACCATTTCACCCGTTCCCCTTTTCTCTGATGCTCTTGTGAAGGCATTGATTCATGCAACTGCACAAAGCATAAGGGACTCTCTAGTCCCCCATCAAAATGGCCATCATCATGTGTGAGCCTGGCTAGCGAATATAGCAGTGAATGTGAGGGCCATAAAATTGAGCCCAATCCTTTACCTAATGTACATCCATATGGATTTTTTTTAAGAGGGACAGTAATTTTCTGCCTGGTTGATTGTTTCTCCTCCATAGCTCAGGGATATTGATAACAATTGCAGCATCCATACTGTATAACTCTTTGCAGCACAGACCAGAGATTGAATCTGGAGCATTCCTGGTCTCTGTGGTTCAGTAACATACTTTGGCATATGTTTGTCTCCCGAGATATTCGATTTAAACAATGTTTTGATACAGGGACATCTGTCAATGTTAGATGTGATTGCGGAGTAGGTATATTTTAAGCATACATTTCCCTTGACTAGAAAGCTTTCTAATCCTAATTATATTCTACATTAAAATAATAAAATCCTGAAATACAACCTCATTGGACATGAGCATTATATGCTGGGCTCTGAACCTTCAGAGATTTACTTTCAATGTGTTTATGTGCAATGATTAGTTCAGTCTGCCAATGGTGTGGACAAGGAAGTCTGTGCAGCCGAGAAATGCGACAATATCGAGAATGGAAATGTTCCTCTGGATAAAAATGCAAAAGAAGACTGCAACGAGGATGAAAATGAACCCGAGCTCACATCACCATTTTCTCCACCAGGTGAGGAGTAATGCAACATCCTCTATGCAACAGAAATGTATTCCATTTATATATGATATAGTCAGGTTAAAGGCACAAAGATATCGATATTTAGTTAGAAATATGATTAACTAAAGTGCTATTGCATGATAACCCAACATTTTGCAATGTCTGCTCTGCCTGGTAGTAAATATTTTGCGCAGCCAGTGAAGACATAAAATGGCTGAATTTCTGTGGAATGTCTCCTAATTGTTCACCGTAACTTTGGCAGACAATCCTTGGAAAGTCCAAAGCAATGATGTAAATGGTGTTTAGGTAATTTCTCCAGGGTTTCCGTGGATTTTCCTCCAATGTTATGACGGACGATCGGGAAAAGCCCTGCGGAAATTAATGGCAAAACTGTTTAAACCGTAACTTCTTCCACAAATTAACCACAAGGTGCAAAGCTCCTGCCAAGTAAAAGATGCGTCAATGTGGTGAGATGTAATCTACCTCCACAAGTGAGGCTGAATACAACTTTAGTTATGGTCGCAAGGCCACAAGATAATTACAGGTGGGGTCAACCATTGGGCCTTTCTTAGTTCCTCCATCGAGAAAAACTCTACATTCCTTCCATTGCTGAATCTACTTGTTTCTTAAATGATTCCACTACTCCATCTGGAAGTCCATTCTATGTATTATGGACATACAGAAATGAAGGGCAGGAAAAGCCTTCCCGCACTCATGATGGCTATTCTACATTGCCGGATAGCAGTCTTGAATTTACCTTTTACATGTTCGAACTTGTGCACCCGTGTCCTACTCTTGCAATTTAATTTAGGATAATATTCCAAATTTACCTTTCCCTTAACTTTAGCTATCTTGTATATCTCGATAAGATCATTTATCAGGTGCGTCACACACAAATGGGCTGGATTTTGGTCTGGGCCCACTTTCGGCACTGTGCAACCAGCGCATGCCCGAACAGACAGGTCTGAGGGTCAATGGAAATTGGACCTCGGGTCACATCAGCAAACTAGGCCTGAGCTGCCGCCGCTGGTCACACCTCCACGGGCTGCTCACCTGAGCGAAGACATCAATGTCAGGCCACCTGCCACGCAGGCTGTGGCACTCAGGTAAGTCCCGGGAGGGAGATTGGAGCAGGCTTTGGGGGGGGGGGGGGTTTGGCAGGGGTCCAAATATGACCCCTGTGGAGGTGGAGGAGTATTCCTGCTCCTCCGCGCTTCAAAAGAACAGCTTTTTCATTGAGGCCACTGAACAGTTCTGAACAGGGCAGGCCCCCAATGCCTTCCCCGCTCATTGATAACAAATTTCTTGATGGTGCCCTTCAACAGGCATTCGGTCCCTAACTTACATATTTTAGGCACGTAACGCCTGTTTTAGGAGTCCACCCGTGACGCTTCCACAAAAGGCCCGATGAATTTATCAGTGGGACCAACTCCTGCTTACATTGGGTGCAGGCAGTCCCATTGCTAAATTGGTATGCTTTATGCCCGTTTTATATCCCAAAACGGTCGCAATGTATTCCAATTTCTGCCCCAATAACTCAAAATGCTGAAACTAGGGATCATCCTCATGGCTCTTCTCTGCACTGCATCCAGCGCTTTAATGGGGCAGAAATTCCGGCCTCTCGGGTCCGTACGGAGTGTGTACGGACCCGGGAAGGCATTGCAAAAGCCGGTTTTCCGATCTGTCAAGTTGGAGCTTGACAGATTTTCCGTATCTCAGCAGTCAGGACATTTGCAAGGGCAGGATTGCAATATTTACCCATACCTTGCCCAGCAAATGTCCTGAAAACTCTTGCGCCTGATAAAAGCAAGTGCATAGCCGACTTTTACAGGCGTAAGAGTTTTAAAACACACTTAAAACATAAAAAATAAAATTAAAAAAAAAAAAATTATTTTTAAAAACCCTGCCCACTACATTAAATTTATTTTAAAGCATAATTAAAAAAAGGTTTTAAAAAAATCAGGAAAATATTTTTGTTTAATAATACATAAATAACTTTAATTTAAATTAATGTTAAATATGTGTTGTATTTTTTCTATTTTCTATTAATGTTTTGTGTATTTGGGGGGGGTTTCTCATTCATAATAATGGGAACACCAACTTACGGAGTTCCCATTATTATGAATGAGTATATACTTTACCTGATTGGCTGCTCAGAGCCATGTGACTGCAGCTCCAGCCCTGCGCACGTCCATACGTGCACGCGTTGTGACGCGCAGTCAGTGGAAGCTTCAGGACTGGGAACTCGCGCGGTAGCAGCAGCTTCAGGTAAGTGCGCTTTTTAAAGTTTTTTACCCGATCGCCCGCGAGAAGCAGCCGACCGGGATTTCTGAGCCAATATCTCCTTGTTTCTCGGCTATCAAAAGTGGGCACAGTACTCAAAGTGTGATCTGACCAGAGCACGGCCTAGTTTAATCATAACTTTCTCAAACATATATTCTACTGTTTTAGCTATGCAGTTCAACATTCTACTGGCTTTATTGATTACTGCTGTACATTGGTCGGACGTGTTAAGCATCAAGGACTGGAAATTTGGTATCGCTCGCTTTGAGTCGGTGACGGGGCTGGGGTGTTACCTTTAACACCAGGTGATGTCTACCGTCTCAAAGTGGGATATTCAGTTATATCGCCCCAAGAGGAGAGTGGAGCGCTAAGAGAATCGTCCCACACTCCTCTTCGGACGCTAACGGAGCGATAGCGCAGGAGGCCTATTCAATTTTTGACTAGCACCCTAGCACCTAAAGATGAAAAAGAAATCCTGTTGAAAAATTCAATAAACCTCATCCAGACTTCACTATACTGCAACAAATAATTATAAATTGAAAAAGTGACATTTGAGCGCTTACCTTGCACTCCGGACGGTTTCGTCCCGGGATCACCGCTGGACCAACTGCTTTCTCCTGCCGGTCTCAGCGCTCGGCACCATGGCAGACGAAAAACTGAATATTGCAAACGCAATGCTATGGGATGTTGCACACTTGGTGATGTCACCGAGGGGCGACGCTAGCGAGCGCAGTGCAAACTATCAGCGCCACCGCTGAATCTTTACTGAAGTTCGTGACAGGCACTGACAGCACGGCGCTCAGGTGAGAGCTCCCCTCTAGCTCTTAGTGTACTTAGGACTCTTAGATCTCTTTCATCCTCTGCATTAGTCACTTCAACACCATTCATGTAGCATATGTGATGCCGAATTTTCCTTGTGCCAAAATGATGTGCAGATACTTCTTCTGAAGAGGGAGGGAATAGAGAAGACCAGTCACACCAGGCTACTTTTGCATTCCTCCCAGTAACTAGGCCCTAATGTTAAGGCTCTCTCTTTAAAAGTGACCCCTGATAGCAGGCCCTTCGTTCAGCATCAGTTAATATAATTTAAATGGTAAGCTGAGGAGAAGATGGCTTGCATTTTAAACAAGTTTTAAAAATGTGATGTTGGTCATTTCCATTTGACTGTAATTTTACTCTTGAGGTTGTTCAAATGGCTAACATTATAAAAAGAGTTGAGAAATGTAGATCACTTCCGATAATAGCTTATAACTTATCTTTGTTGATACCAGAACAGTTTTAAATTGTGTCAATTATCAACTCTCAATGACTGTCAACTTCTTTGAAAAATTATTCAAATTTGCATTTCCAAAACTGAACATTAGTAATTGAAGTTGTTAACTTGGGCATCCCTACCAATCTTGAAATATGCCTCGAGTAAATCAGCAAGTCACTCTGAAACAGTTCTTTCTCTGGCTCAGATAGTGAATAAAATGTGATTGCTTTGTTTATTGAGTGTGAAAGGTGGCACTTTAATGATTTAAACTGATCCCGGCAGAACTCTCATCGGAATGCCGATCAATTGCGTCGATGTGGAGATAAACGTGCTGCTGCGGTAACCATTAGAGGTGGTTCTAGTTGTACCTTGAGACATATTAAAGTGTCGCCCACTGTCTATTGAGACAACCTCCCAATATTTTAGGTCTTCCTCATGAATGGAATGTATTCCCCTTCCCTCCACTCCACCTTCATTGGTACAGCCTTCAGCTCTCTTGGCCCCACACTATTGAATGCACTTCCTAAACTCCTCTACCTTTTTACCCATCTCCCTCCTTCAAAACCTTCTTCAAAATCTATTGCCTTGAGCATACCGCCCACCTACTCTTCTCCTTCCAGTGGTCAGCAGTCATTTCCATATTTTAATGTCTTACTATGTTAATAGTGTTATTATGAATGCCACTTGTCCTTATTTGACTCCACCAAAAAGCTCAAACATGACATTGATTTGTCACAAGCATTGTTCAATACATTATTGAAAACCTTTTTTCCAACAAAAGCTCTGATTTTTACAGTTTATCGTAATCACTGTAGAATACAATGTCCTGTGAGATATCTGACAGTAGTAATTACAATTGAGAGTGCCCTTGCTATCACCTTGAAACACTCGTAAGTTGTTTGTAATTGGACAGGCAGCTTGCCAATGCACTAATGAAAAATACGTAACCTTTGCCTTCTCAGTGTTTTTCCAGTTCATCTTATTGGCAATAGGTGGAACTGGGGCAAACCACTTAATGAGGCAGTCACTCATCTGTACTCAGTTTAATTTGTAAACAGACATTGTTCCGGGCCCTTATTTCACAAATTACCTCGGATATGCCACATGCAAATTGTAACTGTATGAAGATGTCAGACAGTCGGCTCTAAATATTAATAAATAAGAAAAGCCTCTTAATCAATTTGTTAGAGAGAATGGTGTTGTGTATAGCCATTCACTCTGAACCTCAAATTATTTTCACAATCTGCAAAGCAATGTTGCCAATGTATTACTCTGATTGAAGCAATAATCTTTTATTTTATGTACTTCCTTATATTAATGTGTTTTCTTTTCCTTTATACCCTCATTCTACATATTGTTCTCTAGAATGGGGGGACAGGAGGGCATAAAGAAAAGAAAGACTTGGATTTCTATAGCGCCTTTCACGACCACCGGACGTCTCAAAGCACTTTACAGCCAATTAAGTACTTTTGAAGTGTAGTCACTGTTGTAAAAGAGAAGGAATGATGACAAAATGGCTGCTACTCAGCCCTTACACTACTTTGTAACTGCATATAGGAGGTCAACAAAATCAGATTCTGTCACTTTTGTCTCTTTCTCCGTGGCAAACAATAATTTGTGATAATAAATAGAAACATGCCACACTTCCTTTGCAAATTTACATAAAGCTTCTATCTGAGATGTGATACCTATGTTACCTTTAACCGACTCGCTATCAATGAAAACATACATTCATAGCAGGAAAAAGGAGTTCTGCAGCTATTGAACCTAATGAGTAATATAGAGGATGGATGAAGCTTGAATGAACTCAGTAGCATTTCTATCAGAATGATCTGCATACAGCAAGAGATAGCCAGTTTTACTGTGCTACAATGTTTTTGCAGTAAAAGTTATACTTTCTCATCTCTTCACATTCAGAATTCAAATATTCATCTAATCTGTTGAGGAAAACATGGTACTGTCAAGCAAGTTACACATCGAATTTCATGGCTCTATGAGGTGCTATTAATGTGAGCAAAGTCTTATGGTTCACACATAAAACAGAAATATAGGGCCCAAATTTGGCCAGGAATTGCTCTGTTTTTTTTGGAGCAACTTGATTTTTCTGGAGTATCTTAAAAATCCCCATTCTGCACATTTAATTTGCGCCAGTGTAAGTGAGTTAGTTAGGATTTTTTTTGGTTTTGTTTTTTTTTTCAAAAGGGGGCGTTACCAGCCACCTACGCCTGTTTTGGCCATTTAAGCCAGTTTGGACAGCTAATAGTTGCTCCAAACTAACTTAGGCCAATGTATGTGGCCACTTTTGGCCGCACAGAAAACCCTTGCGGAGAGTTAAGAAATCAGCGCAGGTAAGTAGATTCTAAAGCAACAAGCACTAAACAAAGCACAAAAATAAGTATTCAATAACAAATAAAAAATACAAGGAAGCTGAGAGGACCTGCACCTAGCACCAAGACTTACAAAGCACTAAACAAAGCACAAAAAGTAATATGCAAATAATTGACAAATAAAAAATAGAAGGAACCCTGCACCTAAAGCACCAAGACCAAAGTAATAATCAATCAATCAATCAATCAATGACAAATAAAAAATAGAATTCCTACCAAAACATGGTCCGTGGAGGCAGCGGGCCGTCGATGAGGGAGCCCATTCAGCCAGGGATAGGGGCGGCGTGCTTCAGCCCCTCCCACACAGCCTGCAGCACACGCTCACAGATTCTGGAGGCGAGGAGCTACTGCGCATGCGCACACACTCTGGTGCACATGTGCAGAGGTCCCGGCACTGTTTTCAGCACCGGGACCTGGCTCCGCCCCTGAATCCAGTTGCCACGCTACTCCACCATCGAGGAGAGGCTGGGGAGCGGCCAAACTCAGCCCGAAGATTTTTGGCACCCTTGGAGTTCTACAAAAGCGACGCACCTCTGGTGAGTGCGCCAGAAATCAGTACTGGCCAAATTTGGGCCCATAATCTCACCATAAAATCGGAGTATTTAAGTTGACAGTGTCAGTCACCTTTTCCCAGGGCCTCTAAAACTGTCTGTGATTGAAATGCTCAATAAATGGACTGGCGACTGAGAAGCAGTAATTAGAAACAGTTGCTAGTCTGTACTGCAAGAGGTCACAAATATATAATTTTTAATTGCAAGGTAGCCTCTATTTCTTCACTGTGTAAAATCTAATACACCGAGTGCATGCATCTTCCTTCACATTTCTCATAGAATCGTATCTACATTTTATCTACAGGGGGATGCTTGAATAAGATGAAGTGGCTGAGTTCATGGCCAGTACTGCTCCTACTATTCTTCACTGTCCCTAACTGTGCCAAACCTCGCTGGGAGAATTTCTTCATGCTAAGCTTTTTCATGTCCACTCTGTGGATTGCAGTATTTTCTTATTTAATGGTGTGGATGGTAAGTAAGAAACAAACAAAATAACATCATACTATTTCGAACATATTGTGCTTTCTTGAGTTAATAGAGCTTATTACATGATGATATTTGCGATGGCTGCTAAGATTCCAGATGTTGGAAGTGTACTGAAAAAAAAGGATATATGTAGTTCAGAATGGTGCAGATGTATTGCTGAAAACAATTCAAATAACCTTCAGCTTGAGCTAACTGATTGTTATCAGTCTCCTGCACTTCTGACCTCGTAGACATACATTCCCTTTTGTACTGTCTCTGCCCTGTCATTGGTGTTCTTCATCAATCTGTGCCAGTATCAGATTCAAAACAGG